>NC_136969.1:28751648-28821648 GCF_032717465.1 Coenobita brevimanus | reverse complement strand
GTTTTCTACGGTGTTATTAGGAGAGATTCTTGGCAGTTTTAGCGATTTTCTGGGCTGTTTTTAGCGGTTCCTTTCGATGGCTTCTTTGCGGTTATGTAGAGTGCTTTTGCGGATTTCTATTTTCACTTTTCTTTGCGATTTTGTACACTCTTTGCGGATTTCAAGGGCGTTTCTTAATAGTTTTCAAGACGATTTCAGTGGTTTCAGACAGGATCAGGAAGGCTTTCAAGTAATCGCCTTCAGATGCTCCAGTGCAGTGTTCCTGGATTATTGTTAGAAATGTCCATAGTGGTTTTCTGATAATTAGATAACAATTCTCAGGTTCCACGCTTCCTAATTCTACCTTTTTTTAGTTTCAGGGATTTAATTAATCACCTTTATAGCACCTTCATTTTTTTTTTCAGTTATCGTAAAGAAGTTGATTGATATTTGTGTCTGCTAAAAAAAATCTAAATGCTCCTTATCACTTTCTTATCGCTGACTTATCACCAGGTATTCACCATCATATCTTCCTTGTTAATACACGGTGCACAGTATATTGGAAAGTTTATTTTTATTTTTTGCATATAATTAGCATAGTTTAAAAGCGTAATTATAGAGTATTTCCAGAGTCCATTATTATCTTGACTGCTAATGATAGGGACTAAACTCAGGGATGTTCGGATTATCGTCAAAACCACAGATTGCTCAGGATTATTTAAGAATGCCAGAATTATCCACAGTGCTATAGATTATTGAAGATTATTCAAGTTAGATTATACTATTTGCTAATTGGTTGAGGTGGAGGGATGGAGTTGAGAGGTATATGAGGGAGAGGGGAGTGATTTGGGGGCAGGGTAGTCAAATGGTGGGTGACAGAGCGACTTGGAGGCGTTTTGTTTGCGGCCACCCTTTGCGGGATTAGGGCGTCCGGCTATAGATAGATAGATAGATAGATAGATAGACTAATTGGTGTTCATGAATAACCCCTCTTCGTTTCAACTAGGACGGCTGGATTATAAAATGAAGAGGATAAAAAGGGTGATTTGAGGAGAGGTGTTAGGTATGGTGATGTACTGTGCTAAGGAGTGGTGATGTAGTGGTGATGACATGCTATGAAATCTAAACTCAACAGGATCCAGGCTGCCGTGGGGTGAGGTGTTAGGTATGTGATGTAATGGTGATGAGGTGTGTTAAGTATGGTGAGGCAGTGGTGATGAGGTGTGTTGGGTATGGTGATGTAGTGATGATGAGGTGTTAGGTATGGTGATGTAGTGGTGATGAGGTGTTAGGTATGGTGATGTAGTGGTGATGAAGTTATATGTAGTCTAAAACCAAGAGGATACAGGAGATGTGGTCAGGTGAGATGTTAGCTATGGTGACGAGGTGTGATGTAGTGTGCTAAGCTGTGATATAGTGGTGATGTGTAATGTAGTGGTGATGAAGTAATATGAATTCTAAAAACAAGAGGATTGGGGTGGGGTGAAGTACTGGGGTTGGAACACTGATTTCCAATACCTCCGATACCGTAATGACTATCCTTTATCACTTATAATTATTAACCTCAGAGTCTACGTCTTATATCAATATTATACACTTATTATACACATTATATATATTTGCAATTCCTTATCCAAATCTCAGAATAATTTCTTAACGTTCCCTGCAGCCTTCCAACGGCTTAAGGTGGACTAACGTAATCCTAAGAATGACCAAACCTGACATTCATTTATCTTCTTGGCCTAATTTCCATTCTCTCTCGTTAAGCCTTGTTCCCCTAGTCAGAATCAGTAGCCAAGACGTCCATTAGGTCAGTCTTTTTTAATTTTCTTTCTTTTTATAGCTACTGTATTTGTAACATTTATGGCGCTGTTTTTATTTCATCTCATGTTTATGTAGGAGTTTCACAGTTCGAACTTTCAAATGGTACACTCCAGTTTATCTTCTTTATACACGTAGGTCGCTTACACATACGAGATTATACACTAATTCATCTTCTTCATACAAGCAAGTCGTTCACACTTACTCCACATAAAGCTTATAAACACCGTCTTTAAGGCCCCTAGAATTATAACTTTTTGACTATATACATACACAAGAATACACGAAATTATACACCATTTCTTACACCACTGGAAGCACGGTAATCACAAGACAGTAGATTCGAGAAGCGTTGGTTGGAGTGGGTGGGGTTCAGACAGAGCTTCAGCGAGTATTCAAAATTCGTTCGTATTTCACAGGCACAGATGTTTTCGAAGGTGGATTTATATACCGTATATATTATCCTTATCTCCTCTATGATTCTGTTTGCCCATAAATATCACTGCTTTTTTTTTTTTTTTTTTTTTTTTTGATGGATTTATATTATCCTTGTTTCCTTCGTATGATTTTGTTTGCCCATATCTATCACCAGTTTTTGAAAAGATGGATTTATATTTCCTTTGTTTCCCTCTTATGATTCTGTTTGCCTATAAATATCACTGATTATTTTAAAGATGAACTTTTATCATACCTATTGTCTCATTATGATTATTTTTGCCCACAGATACAACTAATTTTATTCGCACACATGAACTGAATGCATAGTTTATCCTATATGCCGTATTTTCTTTCACACGGCCATATTACTGTAACCCTAAACCTAAGCGTTATTACGTTATGATGTTAAGCGAACCATTTTTATTGAGGCACACGATTCTTGGAACCTTATTTAGAAATATTAGTACATGCAAGCGTATATTATTACTACTACGGTTATATATCTCAATGCTGAGAGATGAGCTAAGAAATGGCTGTAGCTAACCCTTGATCGTTCACTCTTTCGCCTCCATGATCTCAATTTTCTCATCTGGCACTTTGGGATGGGTCAAGGCATCATCATATCCCTGGTTCATTATTGTTTCATTATCATTATGCAATGGGAGGTAAATAAAATCTATCATTATATTTTGTAGACCACTGATTGCTTCATTATATTGTCGAGGCTTCCTATAAAGTTTCATTATTTTTCCAAGTTCATTTTTTTACCACTACAATGTCTTCTTACTCTCATTCATATATGGATTCACTAACTTTTCAAGGTTTCAGTATTTCCACCTGTTTATCTGTTTATTTAATATGGTGTCAAATCCTCAGTAGTTTCTCCAGCTCATTTACTAAATATTTTTTCCCCTCATTCACACATTGCTTTATTATGTTCTCATTGCTTCATTTGCTTCACTAGTTCATTCACAGCTTCATTAATGTTTTGTATAGATATAATTGCTATCTTGTTCATATGTATTTTTCCAACTCTCATTTTTTTTCCTTGTTTAATATTTTCTGTGGTACTTATTGTTCCAGTTTTCGTGCTAATGACTATTTCCACCAGTTCATAAGTTTTTCTATTATCTTGTTACAGATTCATTTACTGTTTCATAATCTTAAAGGTTTATTTCTTTTTTCTTCTACTTCATGCACCGATTCGTTATCTTTCAGTTACGTTTTCTCTACTTCACTGAGTTTTATTATTCTTAGGTTATATATGTCTAATTCACTGTACCATTATATTCTAATTATATTTCCTGTTGCACTGTTTCGTTATTGGGGGTGGGGGTCAAGGCATCATTATAATCCTGGCTCACTGCTGCTTCATTATCATTATTTATTCAGCTCATGTGAGAAAAACTAGTCTTCATTGTTTACTATAGGCCACTCATTACTATATTACCGTGTCAATATTTAATTATTTTCACTACTTCCCTTACTGTTTCGCTTACTGCTTCGTTATTCATGGTTTCACTTACTGCTTCGTTATTCATGGTTTCACTTACTGCTTCGTTATTCCTGGGCGTTTTTTACTCTGATTTACACGCACTAGCTGCTCACTCATTGTTTTATTTTTCTATTTTTTCTAGTTTATTTACTTTCTGTGATTCATTTTCATTTGCAGTTTTTTTTCTATTTGACTTTCATTTTCTGTTTCGTTATCCTTGGGTGTTTTTGGCCCCGACCTGCATTTACCTGCAGCTCAATTATTGTTTCATTTATCCTATTTTTTCTTGTTTGTTTATTTTCTCTGTTTCAGTTTAATTTTTCTTTATCCTCGTGTGTTACTGGCTCCGAACCACACGTACCTGCAGCTAATTTATCGTTTTATTTGTCTTATTTTTTTTGGTTCATTTATTTTCTTAATTCCCCTTCATTTACTGCTTCATTGTCTCTGAGTATCCTTGGTTCAGACCCGCAAACAACCCGCCGTCAAGCAAGGGGCCACTTCAGATCGAGGTGGTTTGGTCTCAGTGTGAAACCTCCTTCCTTCATACTGACAGCACCTTCGCCATGGATAAATACAAGGCCAAATATTTCGACATTTTCCATCTCTTTTCCCTTCCTGTTGTGCTTCTCCTTCTTCTTTACATTGGTGTTGCTCTTATCCTCCTCCTTTTTCCCGTTCTTCCCTTCCTTCCCCTTCTTCTCCTTCCTTTCTCCCTTCCCCCTCTTCTTCTTACCTTTCCTTTTCTTAATCTTTCCCTTTCTCCTTCTTCTCCTTTCTTTTATTTCACCTTTCTTCTTCCTTCTTTCTTTCCCCTTCTTCCCCTTTCACTGGCTTCTTTTTTTTTCTTCTTCTTCTTCTCCTTCTTCTTCTTCTTCTTGCTCTCTGCCCACTGTTTACATTCTTCTGTTCCTCATCTTGCTGTTCCAGACCAACTTATCTACCCCTGTAAATAAATAAATAAATAAACAAATAAATAAATAAATACATCAACAAAGTTTCATTTTACATCAGATTTCGCATTGAACCTTGAATGCGAGATGCTGTAAAAATGAGATATCTTGTTGGATTGGCTTGAGGATAATTACATAACTAAACAGATACCTGGTAATTGAGAGGTAACAACAACAATAATAATAGTAATAATAATAATAATGATGATGATAATCATAATAATAATAATAATAGTAAAAATGATTTAAAAAAATAATAATAATAATTTTATAGTGGAATTTTACGCCTTGTCACCTCTCCCCCCCTTTTTTTCGATAAGGGCTAAGGCGTTGCCGCTGGGTGGAGGATTTTGGTTTAGAAGCGTGTAGCACTTTATGACCGGATGCCCTTCCTGACGTCTACCTACGACCCTTGGGTGGACTCGAACCTCCCACCCTTCAGCCAGAGTGGAGCGCCCTAACCCACTGAGCCACGACTGCTACAATAATAATAATAATAAGAGTAGTAGTAGTAGTAGTAGTAGTAATGATGCGCTTCAACCAATAATCGGGACCAAATCCTACTTTTCATCCTCACTCACTGTCCCTTTTCCGTCCTACTAACTGAGGATAATAAAGGAGATAGGAGATAATGGGAAGGGCAGAAGAGAGAGAGAGAGAGAGAGAGAGAGAGAGAGAGAGAGAGAGACTGACGCTCACAATTGACAGAATTATACAGGAGGGATAAAGGTGAGGGAATAAAAACTTGGAGAGAGAGAGAGAGAGAGAGAGAGAGAGAGAGAGAGAGAGAGAGAGAGAGAGAGAGAGAGAGAGAGAGAGAGAGAGAGAGAGAGACAATAGTGAAAGACAAGAGAAATACCTACAGTATGTCTCTCTCTCTCTCTCTCTCTCTCTCTCTCCTTTGTCTCCCTCTAATAAGTAATGCAGGGTCCAATCGTGACGCTGAGAGAGAGAGAGAGAGAGAGAGAGAGAGAGAGAGAGAGAGAGAGAGAGAGAGAGAGAGAGAGAGATGCTTGTGTATGTGTTTATTTATGCAGGAAGCAGCTCTGACGCAATACTCTTGTTGATTGTGTGTGTGTGTGTGTGTGTGTGTGTGTGTGTGTGTGTGTGTGTGTGTGTGTGTGTGTGTGTGTGTGTGTGTGTGTGTGTGTGTGTGTGTGTGTGTGTGTGTGTGTGTTTTGAATCCAGAGGTCATATCTAGAATTTCACTCCAAAAAGATTTTTTATTGTTATTATTATTATTACTATTATTATTACTATTACTACTACTACTACTACTACTACTACCACCACCACCATCACCATTATTACTACTACTACTATTATTATTATTATTATTATTATTATCATTATTATTATCATTATTAGCACCCCCTCTCTTGTTGCAGCTGTGCCTAATATACACTGACATTTTCCCCGCCTAACCTTCGTTCCTGACTCTGAAAAAATCCCACACCAGTTTCACACAATTTCACACGATTTCACACTTTTTCTCACAATTTTACACAATTTCACACAATTTCTCACAATTTCACATTTTTACACAATTTTACACAATTTTCCACAATTTCTCACAATTTCACATTTTTACACAATTTTACACAATTTCTCACAATTTCACATTTTTACACAATTTCACACAATTTCTCACAATTTCACATTTTTTCTCAAAATTTCACACAATTTCACACAATTTCTCACAATTTCACAATTTTACACAATTTTACACAATTTCACACTTTTTTCTCACAATTTCACTTTTTTCACAATTTTACATAATTTCACACTTTTTCTCACAATTTGACACAATTTTACACAATTTCACGCAATTTCACACGATTTCACACAATTTCACACAATTTCTTCATTTTTTGACCTTTCACGTGTTTTCCTTTACTATTATACTTATTTATTTATTTTTATTTTTTTCGTGGGCCGGAAGAAGTATCATGGGCAGGATTCTCTGTTAAAATTAGGATTGATATTCCTCCTAGTATGTCAGTTGTGTGTGTGTGTGTGTGTGTGTGTGTGTGTGTGTGTGTGTGTGTGTGTGTGTGTGTGTGTGTGTGTGTGTGTGTGTGTGTGTGAGAGAGAGAGAGAGAGAGAGAGAGAGAGAGAGAGGTATAATAGGAAAATTAATACTAATAGTCTCAAGGAAATGCAGGATGGTGTGTGTGTGTGTGTGTGTGTGTGTGAGAGAGAGAGAGAGAGAGAGAGAGAGAGAGAGAGAGAGAGAGAGAGAACTTGAACTGAAAGAGGTGATCGCAGACTACGGATTCGTGTTGCCATATTTCACTACATGTGTCAGTGTGTGTGTGTGTGTGTGTGTGTGTGTGTGTGTGTGTGTGTGTGTGTGTGTGTGTGTGTGTGTGTGTGTGTGTGACCTCGCATTCAATAAAACCATTTAAAACACACAAATCCCTCAAATGAGAAAGGTGTTTGTGGGTATTTATCAAAACACACACACACACACACACACACACACACACACACACACACACACACACACATCACGACTGAAATGAAGTGGTAAAGAAGTGAAGGAATGACACTAAACTGAAGAACGTTTGGAAGAGAAAAGAAAGACGATCCAGAAAAACATCCACGGTTTTCCCTACCATCCTGCAGACCATAATTAGATCAAAAGTGTCCACAGAGAGCATAACGAAGCCCAGCCCGAAATCTGACCTTTGCCTGTGACCCTGACCTTTGATGGATCTATATAAAAATCAAGCAACTTCTTCCCATCCCCACAGACAATGTATGTGCTAAGTTTGATCCGAATCGAATCAGGAATTAATAAGATAACGCTGCACCTTGATTATTTTTCCTTGACCTCTGACCTTTATCTTTGATCGATCGGCATCACAATCAAACTACATTACCTCTTTGCAATGTCTACTCATTTAAGATTAGATATTTATGAGATACTTTGTTAATATCCATCCATTCATGAATCCATCCATGCATCCATCCATTCATCCATCCATCCATCCATCCATGTATCCAACCATCCATCCATGTATCCATCCATTCATCCATCCATCCATGTATCCATCCATTCACCCATCCATCCATGAATCCACCCATTCACCCATCCATCCATGAATCCATTCATTCACCCATCCATCCATGTATCCAACCATTCATCCTCCATCCATGTATCCATCCATCCATGTATCCATCCATTCATCCATCCATACATGTATCCATCCATTCACCCATCCATCCATCCATCCATGTATCCATCCATTCATCCTCCATCCATGTATCCATCCATTCATCCTCCATCCATGTATCCATCCATTCACCCATCCATCCATCCATCCATACAACATACATATATACATACACAGCAACGAACTTGATTTTTATTTCGATGCACGGAAGAAGGAATCAAAGGCTTAAAATCCGCAAGATGCTTCCCTCCAAGAAAAAATAAAAACAAGATAACAGTGAGCCAAATTCAATAGCTTTGCCTCCAGCGTCGGTAAAAGAAAAAAAAAAATCTCACAAAAACAGAAAAAATGATACCAGACAAAAAAAATAAAACGGAAAAAGCAGGAAAAACACACAAAAGCAAAAAAAAAAAAAAAAAAATCAGAAATCCATGCCAAGGCACAACAATAGGCAAGACGGGAGGGAAGAGGACGTGGCAGTAGCGTTGGCAGACCTGCAATTTTGAAAAACAAGACTCCACATCAGTTATACTCTTTTTACTTTAACTTGTCCTAAAATTCCCATCTCTCCATCATGAATTCCGAGTCGTTAATGAAGCTAGTCACGAAGAAGTGCTATGGATAGGATGTAAAGCCTTAGTGATATCTTTTTCTGCCACTGAGCTACGTGACTTGGCTGCAAAAGGACGAAAATCTGGGCCAAGTTGAGGTAAAAGAAATTAATTATTTCAAACGACATTTTCCCGTGCTTTCTGTCACTTTAATTTTCTCTGTAACTGCCTGTGAACAGTTTGGTTGCTGTGAGTGAAAAAAAAAAAAAAAAAAAATATATATATATATATATATATATATATATATATATATATATATATATATATATATATATATATATATATATATATATATACAGGTAATTTTATATCAACTTAAGCGTAGGGCAGTTTATACATACGGTCCTTGAGGTCGGTTACAACACAAAGAGCACATTTTCTCGCGGGCTTCAGGAGGCTTCGTCATACCACTTCCTTAGCAGTTTATTTTTGCATGTGGCACGCTCATTTTGTCTTGTGTGTGATTCAGGGCTAGAGAGAGAGAGAGAGAGAGAGAGAGAGAGAGAGAGGGTCGATATGCACTGCCTGCCGGGGTTTCCTTATATAGCCGCTCTGAGTCTGTGCATTCTAGGCCATTTACGCAACACCTCTCGGGGGCTTCTGTCAGCGTAATGTCTCAGTCTAGTCGGTTTAGAAGAGCTCATAGCACACTTAACGAACGGGCTGTGCAATATGAGGCAGTGTATCCAGTGCATCTGTAACTTCAGCTTGTATATAAGTAGCATTGAGGGCACGTCTGTAATTACATGGAGTGGAGAGGTGTATGAGAGAAGGGGTGTAAGTCGAGGGAGGGCATCGAAATGGTAGGGCGACATGGAGGCGATTTGTCTGTGGCCACCCCTTACAGGATTAAGGCGTCTGGGTACAGAGAGCAAAACTGGCAATATATAAAAAGTAGGAAAGCATACACATAAAAAAAGAATGTTATGAGTCTTATAAATACAAAGTTTATGACTGAAATATTACGAACTGAATGACAACAGAATATTTTGGGAAACCATCTCAAAATGTTTCGTCTTTTGTTTGGATGTATATGACAAAAAGGAAGAGTTACCTGACTGGGAAGAGAAGAGAGGAGAGGACAGAGTAGGGAGAAGAGCAGGGCAGGAGAGAAGTGAGGACAGGAGTAGAGAAGACAAAGGAAAAGAGGAAATAAGAAAGGAAGGAAAAAAGATAGACGAAGAAGAAGAGACAGAAGAAGGAAAAAAGACACAGGAAGGAGAAAAGACAAATGAAGCAAGAAGATAACAGGAGAGAGGAGAGAAAGAGGGAAAAATATGAGAAGAGAAAGGAAGGGAAAGGAAGGGAAGGGAAGGGAAGGGAAGGGAAGGGAAGAGAAGAGAAAAGAGAGGAGAGAGAGCGGGGGCAGACGGGAGGGAACACTCAAGAAAAGACTGAGAACAAAAGATTATGGAAACAATGAGAGAGAGAGAGAGAGAGAGAGAGAGAGAGAGAGAGAGAGAGAGAGAGAGAGAGAGAGAGAGAGAGAGAGAGAGAGAAAATCGCTAAGGAGGAGGTGCTACGTAATTATCAACGCCACTTCAAATACTACCCATACTCCGAAATGTACAGTACTTGAGTGTGGCTGAAGCATATATTTTTTCTAATATTTTACTACCACTACTACTACTACTACTACTACTACTACTACTACTACTATTATTATTATTATTATTATTATTATTATTAAGAGAATGTGAGTTTGTTTTCATGTGCTTACCATACACTTAAAAATCAGCCTGAGTGTAATTTCCGAAAAAAAACACTATATATATTGGAGTGTATGTTTGTTTGTATGCACTCATTTTATACCCAGAACTGTGTGTGTGTGTGTGTGTGTGTGTGTGTGTGTGTGTGTGTGTGTGTGTGTGTGTGTGTGTGTGTGTGTGTGTGTGTGTGTGTGTGTGTGTGTGTGTTTAAGTGAGCGTGTCCTGTGTGCGTGTGTAGGCATATATATGGGTGTAGGTCAGAGGATGTGCGTGCAGGATGGGTATATATCTGGTTGTGTGTGTGTAGGTGAGAGAGAGAGAGAGAGAGAGAGTAGTGGCCTGGGTAAATGTGTCTGCAATGTCGTGTGTGTGTGTGTGTGTGTGTGTGTGTGTGTGTGTGTGTGTGTGTGTGTGTGTGTGTAATACCCCCACTACTAACTCCTCCATATGTCAAATATCGACTTTATAATAGATCTGTGGCGCCTAGGATCTTGCCCCCCCTCACCTCCTTCCCCCTCACCCTCCCCCACTCCCCCATTCCTCTCCCCACCTCCCCCTATCCTCCCCATCACCTCCCCCACCCTCCCCCATCCTCTCTCATTCTCCCATGTTCCCTTCCCCTTCCCCCATCACCTCTCCTTGAATCCTCCCCTCTCTCTCTCTCTCTCTCTCTCTCTCTCTCTCTCTCTCTCTCTCTCTCTCTTCTCTCTCCCTCTCTCTCTCTCTCTCTCTCTCTCTCTCTCTCTCTCTTCATAACACCGAAGTCCTTTATTGTCTTAATTCACCACAATATTAGAGAGAGAGAGAGAGAGAGAGAGAGAGAGAGAGAGAGAGAGAGAGAGAGAATGTCATATGAACGTGAGGTGTGTACACAGCATACTCGCTCTCGTGTGAATATCGTACATGTTACAATGTATGTGTGTACGTGTGTATGTGCTTTATATGTGCGTGTGTATGTGCTTTATGTGTGTGTGTGTGTGTGTGCTTGTGCCTTATGTGTGAGTGTGTATGTGTTTTTAGGCGTGCGTGTGTGTGTTTTGTGTGCGTGTGTATGTGCTTTAAGTGTGCGTGTGTATATGCTTTATATGTGGGTGTGTATGTGTTTTATGTGTGCGCGTGTGTGTTTTATGTGTGCGTCTGTATGTGTTCTGTGTGAGTGTATGTGCTTTATGTGTGCGTGTGTATGTGCTTTATGTGTGTATGTATATGCTTAATGTGTATATATGTGCTTTATGTGCGTGTGCGTGTGTGTGTATGTGCTTTATGTATGTGTATGTGTATGCGTGTATTTTATGTGTGTGAAGTGTGTAGGTATTCGCTGTCGTGTGCGGGCTGAGCATTTGTGACTAATCTTACATGTTACTATGTGTGTGTGTGTGTGTGTGTGTGTGTGTATTGTTTTATGCATGTCTGTATTTGTGACTGGCATTGCACGTTACTGTGTGTGCGCGTGTATGTATGTGTTTTATGTGTGTATGTTTTATGTTCGAGAATCATTACTATGTGTGTTCGTATGTGTGTCTGTGTCATGTACAGTATGTGTGCATGTGCTTTTATGTGCATTGTGTGTACGTATTCGCCCCGGTGTACGTATTGCATGTGACTGTCCTCGCAGGTTAATGTGTGTGTGTGTGTGTGTGTGTGTGTGTGTGTGTGTGTGTGTGTGTGTGTGTGTGTGTGTGTTGGGGGGGCTGTTCTTGCATGCTACTACGTATGTGCGTGCGCTTTTATCAACTCATGTACGGGTCACTGCATGTGCGTCTGTGTGCGTGTGTGCGCCTGTTTGTCCGTTTATTCTTTCATGCACTGGAAGTGTCGCTCAGCGCATACGTAAGTTTTCTTTGTGTGTGTGTGTGTGTGTGTGTGTGTGTGTGTGTGTGTGTGTGTGTGTGTGTGTGTGTGTGTGTGTGTGTAAGCTTGAGAGCAGGCATTGAAGCATGTGTGTGTACTATTATATCAAAGTATGTGAGTGTGCGTGTGTGTAAGCGCGCTAGTGTTAATGTATACATGAATATGTATGTACGTATGTATGTATTTATATACAAATTTGAATCTAACCTTTTGTTGCTTATCCTGGAAAGTACAACCTTGAAAGCTTTTAGTCTTTGGTTGTTTATTCTTGGCGATGAATGTATGCACAGGGTGTGTATGTACGTATGTATGTATGTATAAATGTATGTATGCGTTCGTGTGTGCGTGCGTGCGGGCGGGCGCTTGTGCTTGACTGAGGGTTTATGGGAAAGTTGCGTGAGGCTTCATCCCAGGGTGGCGAAAACAGGGAGGAAGGGGAGGGGAGGGGAGGGAGAAAGGAGGGGAGAGGGGAAGAGAGAGGCGAGAAAAGGAGAGAGACGGAGGAAAGGGAGTAGGAATGAGAGAGCCAAACAAAAGGAGGAGGAGGAGGAGGCTGTGAGATGGAGGGGGGTAAGGGGGAAAGGTAGGTATAAGGGGAAGAAATGCGAAGGGAAGGGAAGAGGGAAAAGAAAGAAAGCAGGAGGGTGGGAGAGAAAAGAGGGACGGAGGGATAAATTAGTAGTAGTAGTAGTAGTAGTAGTTGTAGCAGTAGTAGTAGTAGTAGTTGTAGCAGTAGTAGTAGTAGTTGTAGTAGTAGTAGTAGTAGTAGTAGTAGGTTGATCTGGACGTGAACCCCGGAGATAGCGAAGGAGGTGAGGGACGTTTGTATGACCGGGAAGCTCCACCGTCCGTTTATATTGGTGCCATCGCGTGAAGGTGCCCCTCTCCAGCATCGAGAGAGAGAGAGAGAGAGAGAGAGAGAGAGAGAGTGTTATATACATTCATACTCGTAAAGTGTATTATTAACTTCACGATAACGCTCTTTTCAGTTCACTTAAAACGACAAAAACAACAACAATTACTATTACTACTACTACTATTACTGCTTCTACTATTACCAACTTATCTTTACCACTACTACTACTATTACTACTACTACTGCTACTACTACTACTGCCACCCCTCTTACTAAAATGTCAAGCCTTCACCTTTAGCCAATCGCTCCACACACACACAAGGCGTTCATCCACTCAAACCCTCTCACCACTAACACAGCTTTTCCAGGCTTATTCTTCCTATCTCCAGACGATTTTATTCAGCTGAGGAGAGACTAGAGGGAGCTACATACACCCTTCATTATTCAAAACCAGGTAAATAACATCTTGAAATGAATAATAGACTGAAATTAATAACACTGTGTGAAGGGGACAACAAAATAACAGACTCTATCGTAGTGAACGGGTTTAATTAAATTACTTGACTCTTTTAATAACTTTCATAAATCTATCAGTCTATCACCCAATTCTTTCCTGCTCCTCCACAAGCGTAGGGGCCCGTGTCTAGGCTCTTAAGTTCATATATAGTGATTAAAATATACGAGAATGGAGAGGGACGCCTTCACGTGGTGGCACCGACATAACGGGACGGATCCACTGCCAGGTTATACAATGGACCCTCATTCGTCCTCTCTCTCTCTCTAAAGGAAGATGGTGGACTGCACGAGGAGGGCAAATTCAGCCTGCAGTCCACTGGGTTCACGTTCAGATAAGCCTGGGGCCACAACAACAACAACAACAAAAGCAACAACAACAACAATAATAACATCAACAACAGCAACAACAACAGCGACTAACACCTTTTCTTATGTGATTCATTTTATTGATTATACCTTACTGTCCTCCATGTTACATATATCCATCTAACATCGCCTTACTCTGCATAAATAAAGCACAAAAAGATATTAACGACCCACATCCAAGAATAAATCGCTTAGGGAGAAGTGTTCGGGAAAATATGGATCTTATTAATATCCTTCAATACGAGATGCCTTTACTAATAGAAAAAAATCAGGTAAGTGAAAATAAACTAAAAAAAAAAAAAGGTCAGTGATTCAAAATATTAGTAACAATAAAATCCGCAACATTTACCGGCTTTAGTCATCAGTCCTTAATGTCGTCCTCCTCCAAAAGTGATCCGAGTCTTCAAAAACATCAACGTAATTTTTTCCCTACTGATTCCCGAGTCATTTTCATTGTTACTGGTGTGATTAGTGTAAATTACTGGAGAAATCAATTGGAATGATTTGTATTTTTTTAGTAGGATCCTGTCAGTCATATATTTCCTCGCAGAATGCAATGCTGGGTTATTTTTGCACTATTTATTCTCCCGTGGGACTTCCATCTGTGATTAGCGAGAATTACACTGGAAATCTTTACGAATGACCGTATCTTTAATGCAGGATCCAGTCAGTGACCAATTTCGCCACAGAATTTAAAGTTAGGATAATTTTGCACTTTTAACTGTTCCGTGGGTCACATCCTGGGTACTTATGTCAATTATGGGGGTAATTTCCACTGATGAGTGAGGGTGGGGCGCGAGGAGCACCGACGCTCAACCTCTCCCCGTCGTGGCCAGACCCGCACTGACACAGAATGCTAGTGCCAGGTAGTTGCCATATGCACCAGTAGGGCTAAACTTGGTCTCAAAAGACGCTAGAATGTTGCTATATACAAAAGACTAAAGACTAAGGATAAAAAGATGCTAAAAATTCCAAAATATCCCCATAAAAGACTGTAAAACCTCAGAAACCTTATAAAAATTTTCACAACCTATGGGTCACCCGTGTGGACTGGCCATGGCATAAGAACTCCCAGGCGTTTGTGTCCCCTCTAAGTAAATACCCCTCTTCTCACGACACATTACCCTCGCATACATACTCTCTCTCGCCTTATTCCATCCTATTCTCGGCCTCACTCGCGTCCTGCCTCGCCAATTTGTTCTCCTCCTCCTCCTCCTCCTCTTCCTCCTCCTCCTCCAACTTTTTCTCGGTCTTTCTCTCCCCTCTCCTTCATCTCAACGTCATACATTATGCTGTTAATCTCTCATTTCCTCCACTCAGCATGACCAAACCTCATTATTTTTTTTTAACATCAACCTCGAAGCCACATTCTTCCCCAATCCTTTCACAAGTCCTTATATCCCTACAGGTCACTCCACAGACACACCTGAAGTAGGCCTAATTTCAGCAGTTTTCCCTCTTCATTTATGTTTCTCGAGTATCGTCAGCAATTCACTAGTGGAAGGGGTCAATAGACACTGTTTTTGACCTCTTCTGACCCGAGGGACTTCCTAGCTGAATAAAATCGTCTGGCGTTGATCAGAACTAAATAAACACGTCGTCAGGCAGGTGCAGGGAAAGGGACGCCTTCACGTGGTGGCACCGATAGGGTTATACAAACACCCCTCAACTCCACTCCCCATTGCAACAACAACACCAACAATACAAATGACGACAATAACAACAACAGCAGCAACAACAATAACAATAACAACACCACCACCAACAAACAAGACAACAAAAACAACAACAACCGCGAGGGATGTCTCAAGCCGAAATAAAATCGCTATAAAATCCAAAGCAGGGCCTCGGACTGAAGGGGTTAATGGAGACGGCTTTTAACTCCTCCACTCCAATGCCCTCTCAGCTGAATATCTGGAATCATCTATCTATCTATCTATCTATCTATGTCTGTCTATCTATCTGTCTATTTTTCTATTTGTGTCCTCTTATCTACCTGTTAATCTGTCTCCGTCTATTCATGTATCTGTCTATATATCTATTTATCTATCCATCTGTCTCTCCATCCATCTGTCTGTGTGTTCATCTATCTGTCTGTCTATCTATTTGTCTGTCTACTTATCTAGCTATTAATCTGTCTCCGTCTGTTCATCTATCTATCTGTCTATTTATCTACCCATCTATCTGTCCACCCATCTATCTATCTATCAACCTACCTATCAATCTTTGTCTGTCCATCTATTTATCTCTCCATCTATCTGTCAATCTATCTATCTATCTATCTATACAAGACACATTATGATTAATCCCAGGGGGGTGAGCACAAACAACTAGACAGACTCCAATATATGTCCCCGGTCCAGAGTGATTAAATTTCACCCATCCCTTCACCACATGTAGCATAAAACAGGGTCAACTGGCACCGCTGGACCCTACCTACATCCCTTCCCTTCCCACTACCACGACCACTACCACCACCTACACTACCACCACCACTACTACTACCCCTTCCCTTCCCGTCCCACCACACCACCACTACCACCACGACCGCCACCACCAGGCACCACTACTATTACTACCATCACCACCAACGTTACCATTACCATCATCCACACCCCTACCATCACCCACAACCACCACCGCCGCCACCACCACCACTACTACCACCACCGCCGCGAATTATTGACGAAAACTGGGTCACGAGATGCGCTATATTTAGATACACCAAGTTTTAAACAGCCCATGCCACGGAACCTGGACATCCCGTAACACACCTTCCAGATGAACAAGAACAATAATGTGTACTGTGCAAAAGAAACAGCTGAGGAAGATGCGCTGAGAAGTGTACTGTATGAAAATGCGTCCCAGTGCTGCCTGTGACCCATAGTGCCCGGCGAAATTGGATCAAGCCACCATCCACTCATCGTACAGACCTTAAAAATTCTCAGGTTCATAATCCAAACCAAACACAATGACTAGCTCCTTCTCTCGCAATGGCACCGTCTCTCTCTCTCTCTCTCTCTCTCTCTCTCTCTCCTTTTCTTTTCCTTCTTTTTTTTTTTTTTTGGTGCCTATCGACTAGACTACCAGGCGCCTCAATAATGGGAAGGCAGGACAAAATCAGGGTGTATTGTTTTTTCCTTTCCAAGACAAAGGAGGGGGAATTGTATGGTCTAATGGAAGGAAGGAAACGGTAAATTGGTGAGACTGGTGAGAGAGAGAGAGAGAGAGAGAGAGAGAGAGAGAGAGAGACCCTTGATTTCCAGGTTTCTGCACGAAATAATGTTTTTTACGACTTACTGATGCCAGTCAGGGCTGCCTTCACGTGGTGGCACTGATATAACCGCACAGCTCAACTGCCTTGGTATACAAAAACAACAACCTCTACTCTCTCCCTATACCCCAAAAGGAGGATGCTAGACTGGTAAGAATGGTTCACAGAGCAAGAAAAAACCTGACAGAAGGAGAAACTAACCAAGAGTCTGTCCAGCTGAATGGGTCATGCTCTCATTCACTCATTCAAGCCCCAAGAATCCTGACTCCTCCTCACAGGCATGAAGAACCATTGCACCTCTACTGTAAATACAAATGTGTGTACAGTACTTGCCTCCTCTGACCAATCCCATCTTTCTAAGTCAGTTGTACAGGTCCATAGCAGCCACCATTATCAGCTCTTGGTAGCAGTTTCAAATAAGTTGAAGATTCAGCCTCCATGAGGATCAATAACTCAGCCAGTGAACAACCATAGCCCACTCTGTACTTGGGGTGCTCAACACGCTGCACTTCCACTGCCAGAATGTTGTTTTCTATGGTGTCCTCACAATGCTCATTTGTCTTCTTCCCATAGATTGCGTCTGGAAATATAATAACTGATTGTTAATATTCAGTGTTAGCCATTGCTTATACCGCAGGTGATCCTTTTCACTTTTTCCAATATTGGCTGGAGGGCTTGGTTGGTGAAGAGAGCCTTCACCATAACCATCCTTGTTTTATCCTATTATCTAATTACACTCATAAAAGAACTGCTTAGGATGGACCAATTGACATCCTGCAGCCATCCTCTTTTATCATGTTTATGTTGAGACTGGAAGGGCACAAATTTTCACAGTGACTAATGCCTTGCACTGCAGCATGGCATATTAAGCTTTTCTGACTCAATGCAGCTATTTTGAATTTGTTTAACCTCATTAGACCGACCTGTGCCTTAACAAAATGTGTGTTTTAGAGAAGTTATGGTCAGTGAATTAGGAATGAATGGACTTGTAAAATCTGTGAACACAGAGGGAGTATTTGATTAAAAATACCAAAACAGTGTGTGGCACTGCAAGGGTGCCATCTGCTGTAGTAAGAAAAGGATCTCGCATGGTGGGTTGTGGAAGCAGAATGAGGAGTTGAAAAGCAATGAAAGAAGTACATGAAGCAAATGCATGAAAGGAATTCAGTCGAGAGAGGAAGAGGCTTTGACATAAAGTGTATAAAATGAGTACAGTGGGAAAAAGAAAGCATCTAGTAAATGAAAAATTTAGAAGAAAAATGAATGTAAATAACATTGACATTAGTTAACTGTTTTAGAAAGAAGCACAGAAGTGTTGAAATGACTGAGGAAAAAGTGGGCTAGGAGTAAAGGATGAAAATGGAAGAATGTTGACAAATGGAAGCAAAGTAAGAAGCAGACAGAAATACTCAATTGAAAGCCTGATGACTGGAAATGGTGAGAGCAAATAGAGATTAACAGGATTGGGCTGGATGGCATACAAGAAAAAAATATGAAATATGATGCCTGAGACTGTATCAAGAGCACAAATAAGAAATACTGTAGAAAAGTTGAAGAATGGGATGGCTGTTGGAGTTGATGAAGCATATGCAGAAATGATAAAATGTAGTGAGGAACGTGCAGTGAATCCTTTGTGGGACATAGCTACATTTTCCTGCTGCTAATCTGACTAGACATGGTGGATGAGTGGGTAGCACTGCTGGCTATGAAATGTCTGGCCAAACAGTGCCAGGATTGATTCCTAAAGCAGGCAGGTGGCACCACTTGACTCAGATGCTCATCCACCCTTTGTGAACTAGTAAGTAAAATGAGAATCTAGGATAACACCTAGGGAAGGTAACTCTGCTGTAGTGGCTTTAAATCTCAGGATACTCGTTACAGAGATGAGCACCGTGGCTGAGTGCCCATGTCATCTGCCCTCACTTTTTGAAGGTTAGAATGGTAAGCTGATGGATGTGTGGCCCACTTTTACTAGGCATGGTTTACAGTCCCACTACTTCTGTGCTTCTGCTCCTGTTTCTGAATTGCATTCCACCTCATGCAAATGGGAAAGGGACTAAGGATGATAATGATGTAACTAGTCAGCTGCCTATGAATGGCACTGTGTGAGCAATAATCTCCAGCCATCACTCAGAGTTGAACCCTAATGGGCCATTTTCAGTTACAGTGCATTAACTCACTTGACTATCAGGCATCCATTTGTTGGTTATAATCTCACCATCTAATTAAATATATATCTGGAGGGCAGAGTTTACATGAAATAATTTGGCTTGTCAAATATATATCTGTATGCTGTACTGTACATGGGACATAAATCACAGTCATGTCGCAGGAGATCAATATTCCACATTTTATATCCCTTTTTTACATGCTTTTTTTTTTTGTGTGTGTGTCTTACTCTAGGCATAGGCTTCACAGCCTGCTCCCAAGGCCCAGTAGTCCTCCTACATGCCATACACCTCTACATGTCACCACTTTGGTGCTAACACCCACCGTCCATATTGAATACATGCTAGAGCTGTCTCATAAAGGACTGGTGTATTGGTATTAGTGGGGGTATTTTCACGGCATGTTGGCGGGTTTTCTGGTAGATCAATAAAGTCTGCTTTTATGAAATTCAAATCCTTAAACTGTTCCCTGCCCCATCGGGGATTTGAACCTGGGTCTGGTAGGACTGCAGGCCACCTCTCTACCGACTGAGCCACCGCCTCCCATGTATACATGGGAACATTGTCAGCATACTGTAATGACAATGTTTCACAACATATTTGGTGGTATTCATAAAACAAATGCACTGATAACTCTTCACCCAACCTTTTTACAATATTCTACTAATATTTCTGTAATTATTAAAGGTTTGTATGGCATTAGGTATGCTCCTTCCTTATACAGTACCATTATTTTTCATCTCTTCTACTACTGCACCAAGATGCTAAAACCTTTCTATCATCATCATTCACCTCCACATTATATGCTGAATCACCTTTTCTTTCTAAAATTATCACAACACCTTGTTTTATGTACTATAAGACCTAATTGTTCACACATATGACACACCTATATGACTCTGATGTATAGTACTCCAGTCTATTAAATTCCATTTTGTTGTCAGTACACAAATTAGTGAGAAACACTGAGGGATAAATAAATCATACACTACAAAAATTAGATTTATTTATTTACCGCACTATCTCGGAAGCTTATCTGCTGAAGATTCCAGAACCTGTCTCGCATTAACATTGATACGACTGAATTTCACGTAGTCAAGGATATCCTGGATATCCTTACTATTATAATTAAACTGAGTGCTTTTCTGGTCAAATTCTGAGTAAAATATATTTTTTTGGTGGCTCTGGCTATAATTATTATTACAAGCATCAGAAATCATTTCATTATCATTATTTCCCTCCTGCTTTTTATTATGTTTATCTATCTGTTCCTGTCTTTGCACATTATCATCAGGTACATTCATCCTGAATTCTTCATTACCTTTTCTAAATACATCTGTCTGTTCTTCTTGCACTCTCACCTCAATATCACACCCAGCCTCTTTTAGTCCCTTTGTAACATTACCATTTCCAAATAACTCTGTCTGTTCTCCCATTCTTACCTCAACCTTAAATTCACTTTCTCCTTGTCCCTTTGCAATTCTTCTCTGAGTGCCTGCTTCTGCCCATGGTTTATCCCTGGTCTGCACAATCCTGGGTACAGCATGGTAGTTCAGACGCGATGGACCTGACATCACCAAAATATCACCACTGTGGAGGTAGAGAGCAGTGGGCCGAGTTGCCTTGGTCACCCCACCTATGAGGAATATTGCACTCTGGCCAAAGCTGTGGAATCAGATGAGTAATGTCAGTTATCATCATCATCCTTATTCCAACCACTTTTTCCCACCAAAGTAGGTGGTGATGTATGTTCCAGAAAGTAAGAGAAAAGCTTGGCAAATGGGAGAAGGAGAAATAACCAGCGGCATGCTTAGTGAAATGAGCCATACATTCATTCACTTACCAATCAAACCCCCCCAATCCTGACTCCAGTTAACAGGCAGCAATTAAACCCTATAATCATCTGTCACAACACCTCTCCCCATACTGCAGCTTCTTAAAAAGAGAATGGCTTTGTGCTGCCCTTTAAAGGATTCAACAGAAATCACTTGCCTCATGAATTGGAGCAATTTATTATAAACCTAGGGACTATAAGAGAAAGACCTGTCAGAGAAAGACAACTGATGAAGCTAAACATTATGCTAAAACAGGCCCATCAACATGACTGCGGTGATTAGTTCTTGGTATGAATACTTACTCACCTGAACGAGAACAAAGGAGCAGTGACACAGGGCTCGGAATGATCTGTGTGAGCTGCCAGAGTGGAATCCATGTGGTAATAATTGACAATGGCAGCTTCGGCTCTAAAATATGGAAACCCTAAAGCTGTGGCCACAACAGAACACAGCATGTCCAAAGAGTGAGGTATAATTCCCCTCATGTCTTCACTGTATTCCTGAAAAGTAGAGGGCAATGATTTGATGAAGGGTCTTTAGGGTGGGCATATGAAAAATTCTCCTTTTAGATAGCAAACAACAGGTCAAAGGAGTGTGGTATGATCCCCTATGCCTTTGTCTTCACTGTATTTCTGGATGTATGAGATATGATTTGATGGAAGATCATTAGGTAAGATATGTCAATAAATGCACCTGGATAAACCGACTTTGTATAGAACATAGCATGTCCAAGGAGTGTGGTACAATCCCCCTCCCCCCATGTCTTCACTGTAATCCTGATAACAACATGACATTTATGTGATGGATAATATTTAACCCTTTTGCACTGGGTAACATTCTGATTTAGCTTACTCTTACTGCTATGAGATGACTGTATCCAACATGTGCAAAAACCCCTCATATTGGAGGGGTCTATAAATAACCCCTTCAGTTCAAAATGTCTACCCATGGCTGAATATAATGCTGAAGTCAGGAGGTAGGAAGAATTAACTAAAAAGGATGTCATCTGAATTCAAGGGGTTGGTAACTCTTCGCTGGTGGAGGATGTAAATAACTGTAACTGGAAAAATATATTTAGTATTTATGAGAACAATAAAACCTCGATATAACGGACTTCAATAGACCGGAATTCCCTTTAATTGGAATCGACGAGCCGACCGGACTAAATTCTTATGTATTGGGAAAAGTCTGATAAAGCCAGAAGCAGTCCGGACTGCCTGACCACTTCTGCTAGGTTCACCATAATATGGCAAATAAAAACCATGTTTATCAGTGTACAATACAATATTATTATATATATTTTACCATTTGATATTGTAGTGAATGTATAATACAGTACAGCACTGCAATGGTAGTGGAAAACTTTTGGTGTAATCCAGACTAATGTCTGATATATCGGAAAAAGTCCAGGTTAGCAGGGGGAAGTCTGGATGTTGCTTTTTTCAGAACGGCTTGGGCCCCAGTTAGTCGGTTATAGTGAGGTTTTACTGTAATTATAAATAATATCATGTGCATTAAAAAAAACATCACCAGACTGAAGAGTTTAATGATCAAATAATAAAATACATACTAAAATATTTAATGCTGTACTGTGTATGGTAATAAAACAATGACTTACTTTTGTGTCCCAGTTGTGATGATAACCAAGAGTTACCCATCGAAGTTTTTTACTTAAACCTTCCTTCTTGCCCTCACTCCTGAAATACAAAACCCAGTGTTAGACTGGACTACACTGATAGCATACTTCTATTTAAAGCCTGATGTAATTTCTTTGTATATAAAATGGAATAATGTGCTGTTGTTGTGGTCCCAAGCTCATGAAGATATGAACCCTATGGACTGCAGGTGGAAGCTGTCCCTCTCCTACAGTCCATCAACCTCTTTTCTGGGGATAAAAAAGATTGTTATGTTCATGATGATGAGAAGAGTGAATGTAGTGGATGAATGGGAAATTAGGAAATATATACAATGGTACATCCACTACTAGTAATGGGGAGAAGAGGTGCTGGGGGGGTTAGCTGCATTTCCCTAAACCTGGTGACAATGTAATTATATTAAGCAAGGATGTTGGAGCCTTTAAAAACGAAAACGAAAAGGAAAACGAATATATGTCAGTGTTGTTTTGTGAGATGCATTTTAACTTTTTTGTTTTTTTACTTTAAAACTATGGAGAAAATCTGATGAAGCTGTTCTAAAAAACACAACAAAAGCTAAAAAAATAAAATCCCTGTAATCCAGATAAATCTTAGCTACTAATATCGGCTGAAGACACAGTAACATTAATATGTTCACTGGGTACAGACATGTCATAAAAAGTTTAAAAATATAAAACTATCCTCCAGAATCATGCAACATGTGATAGTATATAATGCAATAATAACTTCTTTAACTGAACTACAAAGTACTGACCAATATTGTTATCTCATTAATACTAATTTCAGAAGTTGAAAGCCTCCTGTACAAGTTTCTAGCCATAATTCACATTGTTAAAGATACAGCAGGTAATATTCCAACATCAAAGGATTGCAGTTATTACAATATAGCTCACTAAATAACAAGAACAACAACAACATCATCCTATCCCATTTTGCCCCATGTAATCTGGAACATAGGGGCCTGGGGCTGGGGTACTCAGTCCTGATAATTTGGGCAACGGCAATCAACCTCACCTTCCCGATTCATCAAACTGGAGAAGCTTGATACAGCCTTCATTAACCCAATTAAATTATGAAATTCAGTACATGACTGCTCCTTAAGCTGAATATAACTGCATGGTGATGCCCCCCCTCCTCCCCCAATTAGTCTGAAAAGGTTCCACCTGAATGAAAGGGTTAACACTATGTGCGGTACAGAAATAAGTTACATGTTATCTCTTACGTTTGACTTAACTCCCACCAAGTTTCATATGATAACTTGATGCCGTGTGAGGATAGGTTACTTGGATTCTCAGCACAGGGATAATCTTGCAGGCATCTTTTCATCCATTTCAACTGACCCTCAGAAGTAAATGGATTCCGAATGATAAGCAATCCTAGAGAGAAAGAGAAAAAAAAAGCAAAGTAACATTTTAATAGATGCGAAACTTACAGGAATACTGTTCACTATTTTAGTACAATGAATATTTTAGGAACAACTGGAAGAAAAATAACTGAGCTGATACAATGTCAATGCTAAACTATCATAACCTGTATTCTGAATATCTTAATAATGGTGATGGAATAATTGTTTTTAAAGACAATCATTTCATCAAAAACCATAGTCAGATATCTATAGACAGACAGACAAACAGTTAGGTACGTAAAATGAAATGCAGACAGACATCCTCAACCCTCCCTAAAGTGAGAAAGGAGGTCCAGATGATGATGATGATGATGATGATGATGACAGACAGACATATATGGTGGTGAAACCTACAAAACTATTTCAACCTTTATCAACAACCAAAGTATCCAGTTACTCCCTAAGTACTGAAAGAGGTAACTACAGTACTGGATGTAACTGGGTACTGTAAATGGTGCTAAAGAGTACCACTGGCTAGGACGATCTGACCGCCTACCATTACTCTTCTTAATCCCTTAACTGGTGCTGATGAAATACCTACACATGGTGGCTCTGTGCACTGTGGGTGGAGCAAAGCAGCTGTTGTGTCCATCCATGAGCAAAACCTCCCTATTGTGGTGACAGACCCTGGTCCGACCTCGGTGAGGCGCTGCCTACCACAAGCGAGTCCGGTTCCCTACACAGCGAATTTACTGAACTGTACCTGTAGGCCATCCCCACAGAGGCAATTGCTTACCTGTGGCTGACAGGTCTGCTCAGCCAGATGGATCAAGATTAAGCACCAACAAAAACAACAACCCCTTCTATTTTCTTTTAGATGAAGCTATTTGACTCTGGGGACATTTTTCATACTGAAGGGGTTATAATATTATACAGCCCTAATTAACTTCTCTTGCATGAAAGATCTTCCCTGAACCGAATTTAACTATCTGTACATTGTGAGAATAAATCAACAAAATAATACTCTGATTCAAAGCATTATTGTTATGACTGTGGCCTTTGGTTCATTTCAAAGTAAATCCAGTGGACTGCAGGCTGCAGCTGCCTGTGTCCTGCAGATCCTCCTCCTCGTTTTACGGCACTGGTGAGTGTTTAAGGATGCTTGCATACCAACCAGGCAGTGGAGCTGCCTTGCTATATCACTGCGACTGTATGAAGGCATCCCTTTCTCGCAAAAAGTGGTTACTGTCATAAGATTATGCAAGTTATAATCTCTTCACTTGAACTTGGCCTAAAGTTGCCATCTCAGTTGAATCATGGACTGTAACAAGAAATTAACACTAGCATATGGTGCTAATAACTAATAAGTGCTAAGGAAAGGATGTTGAGCTGTAACATCATCTTTTTCTGTCACTTAGCTATGGGAAACAAGTTACAAAAGACCAAAAATCACCACCATGTAAAGAGACGAAAAATACCGCCATGAAAAAGTATCCGTACTATAATCAAGCTGACCTGGGTGCTGGTGAAGGGTGTACACTGCCCAAGATGACTGAGGCCTCAACCCAACTTCCTCTGCTGCTGTTCGGTCCTTCTCGGAAATGCTGTTAGACTTAATGATGTCTTTTCCTTCCTGAAATGGCCATCTAACATAACAAATATCCTCTGTTCACTTTAACTAGGCATAAAATTGCCACCTATCCATCTTGAATACTGAGTTATAAAATGACATTAACCCCAGAGTATAGTGCTGGTCCCCAAGTACAGTATCGTATCATGAAAAGGATGCTGAGCTAAAGGATGCTGAGCTAAAGGATGCCGAGCTATCATATCATTTTATTCTGCCACTGAAAAATGAGAAACAGGCTGCAAGTGGACAAATGCTTCTGACTATCATAGCTAAGGTGGATGAACTATGGTACAGTCCATGTACAGGAGTGGCAAAATGACAAATGCAATCTGCCAAAAATGTCTAGCAGGTCCCTCTACATAAGTCAAATGAATAAACTGCATAACCAACTGTTTCTAGGGCATCAGTATTCAAACTTAAGCGAAGCGTAATGATGCACACTCCGCTACTCAGATCAATGTGGCTAGAATCATTCAATAACTAAGAGCAGATGGGCTAGCTGAGTACCATAGAAAGATGTATGTCACATGGGTTTTGGATGTGTCTCAATTTGATAACTGAAGGTAAAGTATACAACAGACAGTATTATTATCAGTTCACATACTTCTTACCTCCATGGCCTCAACTTCAAGCACTCCAGAAAGGTCAGGTGGTGGTTGTTTTCTCTTGTAATATTTGAATACATCTCTGAAGTTGTCCTCCTTGCAGCTCAATTTACTCTCTTGCATGACTTTGATGTTCTTCCTGAAACATTCAATGTTATTATGATCTTTGCTGCAAAAACAATTTATAAGAAATTGAAAAATCATCCACATCAATGAAATATGAACCTTGCAAATATCTGACACTACTGGTGCATTAAATGAAACAGTGGTTGGCAGTATGGTTAAGGCAAGTTAGGTTAGGTTTGATTCTGGTAGGTTTTTAATGCATTTTGATTGTTCTTTGTAAATATATTAAGAGATACTCCCGTCTTCTCTAGGTATACCCTGTATTGTAATAGAAAAGCAAATATTCATGGGTCTACAGTTGTGTTCTCAGTTTTTTGCATTATAAATTATATCACCAGCCAGGTACGTCGTTGTACGACGTCTAGGCGAGGTTAAATGGCAACTCTACTTTAAATGCCCCTTTAAAGTCTGAGAGGACTTTAAATGGCCATTTAAAGTGATAAGGTAATCATTCACCACCACCTCTACCTTCATCAGAGTACATCTGACATAATATATAAATGAAAGATAATCGGGAAAATTCAAAGAATAAAATGAAAAATATAGTTCAACGTGAAAGCGACAAAAATAGCTCACACCGCGAAGTCCACCTGGGCTGGAGTTTGTTTACATTGTAAAACGACCCAATACAATCTCGACTGAATACTAACTCGAATAGGTATCGTAGGTGTATTATATGCGAATCGAAATACAACAGCTCCTAAATCATCAGACACTGCACAACCTATTTGTCTTTTATAGAAATGCCCTTGGGCAGGAATAGCGTCACTGTGTGATACCCCTGAACAGAGTAAGCCGAAATCATTCTTTCCTGAAATAACTATCTGCTGCGATGCTTCCATAGTGGCTCTTCAGACAATCCGCCATTGAGAAAATATAAGACTCTATGATTGATAATGGAGAGAAGAGGAACACTGAAGAAACTGGCATTTATTTGTATGATTTTTGCAATGTAATACACTTGAATGCAGAATGCCTGTTATTGTTGCCACCGCTGCTAATTTTGATTATGCATCTTTTCTCACTTTTATTCTTTTCCACTGTTTCTTTATTATTTTTTCTTTTTCAGTATCTGTAATTTGATTTTGTGTATATGAATAAACACATTAGTGTGGAAACTCAGTCCAAAAGATGGTGAATACTCTATAAACGGGAAAACTTATAATTCTATTCCATACTCCGATGCGTATTTGTTTATACTTGAAGGTGTCGGCATTTATATTTTGGCGCAATTTAGAAGTTACGAAGAAGTCGACGGGGGAAGACGTAATTTGTCTCGAGTGAATTTTACACGTCACTGCTTCAAAAATCGCCTTCTTACGAATATAAAACAATTAAATACATATAACTGTAAGAACATTTGCACAATTAAATATGTCAAAGAGGATTTCTCAGCGCAGGATAATAGAAAATTTAAGATTGTAAGTAGCGATGGATCGTCGCACCACAGCGTCATCTCAAGAAACGTGGATGATTTGACAAAGTGTTAATAAGGCGTTGTCGTTGACTTTTTTGTGTGTGTCTATCGGTATTCGATTAAATCATGCGTTACCGAGAGCGTAATTAATAATTTCTTCGACTTCCAGTGGCAGCTTCACTTCGCTACGTTACAAGGTATGTCTGAATATTACGTAATCCTTTACTTGTGGACTCACGTTTTTAGACAATGATTTCCTGATGCTTCAGTGTGATGCTGATAATTCTGAACTTCATTTTTATCCCATCTATAGTTTATAACCAGTATCACGGAGGCGCCATTTATATCTTAAGTCACCCCAGTATTTGGCTACCTTGCGTGAACATAGAAAACGTGCCCATTTTCTGTGTTTTTTAATGGTACTCTCAGACATATACACCATCAGTTTCCTGTCGTAACTATGATTTGTTTTTAGCAAGAAGGACTACGTAAGGAGACTACAGAATGGAGTCTCCAGATTATTCTCTTTTATACAATGCTGGAGAGGGATGCCTTCATGTGGTGGCACCTATATAACTGGGCGGATCAACTGCCTAATTATATAAACGTGCATTAATTACCTCCCTAACCCCCAGAAGGAGGGTGGTAAACCGCAGATGGATAATTTAGGCCTGCTGTCTACCGCGTTCACGTTTCAGATTAGCCTGGGACCCCAGCAACAACAGCAATGCGTTACTGAGGAAAGTGATGGACATGCCCTAAAAGAGAAGTAGACACAATGGAATAGTTAGGGAATTATTCTCTTCAGTTCGTATACTTAAACCTTAAATCACAAAGTGGAGTGCAAGCCCTCGAATTTTGGTGGTCATTTATGGAAAGCATATGATCAGGAATCGTTAGCCTGATCCCATGTTAGAGAATGCAGTCAGCAGTCCTATTGGGAGGCCAAATACTTTCATCGTCTAGTACTGGAAAACCATCGTTTGAATTTGGGGGTTCGCATCTCGCTTCTCGATTTCAAGATTAAACATACGACTCTTAGGCCCATATTATTAACACTGTGAGCGAGATGTGAGCAAACCTCTAATTTTTATGGTCGTTTATGGAACACTTATAATTACCTCTTCCAGCGAAAATATAGATGGTTTTTATATTCACTCGTATCTACCTGTCTATATGGGTGTCTGTCTGTCTGTTTGTGTACGAGCTATCTCAAAAAGTTGTTATCGGATTGCAATGAAATTTGATGGGTTGGTGGGTAGGCCTAGTGGGGCAAGGATGAGCTGATTAGATTCTAAGGTAGATCCGGATCCGGATACAGGAATCAGTCATAAATTTCATTGATATCGGCAGAGGTATGTTGTCTCACGGCAGACTAAGGCTGTAAAGTTACATGGTTGACTAAATTTTGAGACCGTAAAAGTATTCTGGAAGGAAAGGAATTGCACCAGTAAATCTTACATTTTATTGACACTGGCGGGGGTATACGCTCGGTGAATGTTTTCAAGCTTTTAGATGTGAGCAGCCTACTTCCCACATTGTACAGTCGCCCCAAGAAGTGATGGCAGAGTTTCAGATTGCTTCGGTCACTCTGCACTGCCATACGTTCAATGAAAGTGAATATAAGGTAAACATTCAATGCCTTCATCACGTCATATAAAATAAAATATATATTACATCACGCTAAGAATTATGTAAAATGAGTAACAGGAGGCAGTGATATATTAGAAGTTAACACTTATATAGTTACCTTTCCCGATTTGAATGACTGTGAAATGTATTACTCCGCGCGCGGTGGGCAGTAGACCTATAACTCCGTGTTCTGATTTGTTTCCCAGGATTTCAAATACAGATGCTCTAGTTTTGAAGACCAGTTAAGGAAAATTCTTGTGACTGCAATACACTGCCTTATTTTCAAATGCTATGGTAATGATACAGCAACAATAAGGATGCCATAACAATGAAATTATTCTTCGTAATGATGCCCTACCTGTGGTAGCAGCAAGACCATACTGCCTTTTATTCCGTCTTTCTCTCGCCAGTAATAATTACAATTAACAACTTTATTCCCAACTGATGCAAAATTATTTTTACTTGTAAGGAGGTATGACAGATTGTGCCTTTTTCTCTTACACTAGGCAATAAACAGGACCAAAACATGAGTTCATAAAGCAATGCAAAAGCACGCACTCATTACTCCATCTTTTAATCTTAATATCTGTCTTTTTAAATAAACTGTAGTGTCCTGCTGAACAGAAAATGCAGATTCGGAAGTTTTGAACTCAGTGATTTGTTTATGAACCTCTGCATTATATTACTCTTGCTAATCGATTATACACTGAGGATATGAGACTGTGACAGAAGTTAGCATTCTCCAAGGAGCTCCGACTTCAGGCAAATTTCGAGGTTCCTTTTTTTTAGTACTTCTCTCACCGATAGCCCTCTGGCATATATTAAATAATCCAGAGAGTTTTCTTGATGGAAAACTGGCCAAAGGCAGTGTAATAACTTCATATCTTTGAGTAAATGTTATATCCTTTCGTGCGTGTTGATCGAAACATTTTAAATAGCTTACTGGCTTGCGCCGCCTTCCCGCTTTGTCGTCGTCCATGAAGACATTGGAAACGGAAATAAATGACTTTAAATTGTTCCCTAGTATTGTAACGGAAATTATTTTGTAAATAATAATTATTATTTTAATTGTTTATTGAAGCTCCCTTTTGTTCAGTCTTACGCTACTAAAAAATTATTGTGTGTTACCATACTAGACTTGAACTCCTCAAATTATTCCTGACTGTCCCTGAGCGATAGTTGTGAAATTTCAATTAGCTCCGTTTATGATTTCCTATTATCGTAATTAACGAACTGCTTTCTACAATTTTGAAATATACAGGTACTTTGGCATTGATTTACTGTTTTTTGTAACAATTTTACGTATTAGGTTTCACCTCGTGGATATATAAGGAAGAGTATGTGCACCATCGCTGACCGAAAGCTTCTGGATACCCCGCTGTCACTTCTTAGGCCGACTGTACCTTGTCCCAGGAATGATACAGAGGGTCAGACATGTATGTATGATCATCACATTTATGGATCACGTGTAATTGTTTGACATGATAATCCTGCATCCCACATTACATTGTGTAGTCAGGAGTGATGCACAAAGGTGGGACAACCAGTCATCACCACATGCTACAGACCGACTTAAAAAAAAAAAAATGCTTGTCCACACTTGCACGCTCTCAGTTTTGAATTTGGAGGTTCCCTGCGAGCTGTAATAGGATTTTCAAGAGCACCTCATAAGTCGATTAGAGAGTGCCATTGGGATTCTCTCTTTCTCTCTCTCTCTCCGCTGAACTACGTGAAATTAACTGCAAAACAAACGGAAATCTTGATTAATTTAAGGTAAAATGGGCATAATTCTTCTGGCACTGCAACATAAAATTAACTCATTCAGAGGACCTTTTTTTTTTTCTCTCTCTCTCTCTTTTTCACTACCTCCAAGGCTCATATTCTCGTCGGATAAGGAATACCCCTAACACCTCTTCCTTACCGATTTATTTTTCGATACCGTTGGCCAATATCGTTTTGTACGCTATTTATGCAGAGGATGGTGATGTTAGGAATGTTAGGATGATTTAAATAACACAGAAGAGGACGGCAGGATGTAATAAGAAAATAAACTGCTTAGGAATATGTGTTAGGAAGCTTCCTGAAAGAGGGCGGCAAGGTGTAATAAACAAAATAAATCGCTTTGGAAGAGATTCTAGGGAGCGTCCTTAAAGAGGACGGCAAAATTTAATAACAAAATAAATCGCTTAGGAAGAGGTGTTAGGGAGCTTCCTTAAAGAGGGTGGCAAGGCGTAAAAGGCAAAATAAATCGTTTAAGAAGAGATGCTAGGGAGCTTCCTTAAAGAGGACGGCAAAATTTAATAACAAAATAAATCGCTTAGGAAAAGGTGTTAGGGATCTTCCTTAACCGAGGAGAATACGGGTCCACGTTGTAAATCCTCCAAGTCAAGATTCCCGTGCAGTATTACGACCCTTATTAAAAGACGTAGACCCCGAGAGTCCTTCCCTAATCAAGATAAATGAGCCTCAGAAAGTTTGGTCCCCCCCTCCCCCCATCCCTCACACGAGCTGAGTCAAGGCACTGAGTCAACCCGCCACGTCTTCAAGGAATTTGAATCGGGGTATTGTTTTGTTGTGACTTGTTCTACCGCTTATTCTGAACGGTGAGAGTTCGTCCACTACCATCGTCTTCGTCATCGTTGTTATCATCAGCATTATCATAATCATCATCATCATCATCATCATCGCTGTCGTCTCCTCCTCCTCCTCCTCTTCCTCCTCCTTCTCATCATTATCCCTCCTCTTCATCATCATCATCATTACCATCATCATTATTTATCGTGAGCCGAATAAGATATAAAAAAAAGTCCCTCTTAACTCTTTCAGTACCATGATCTTTATTACTATGTTCTCCCTCCAGACGATTTGGCTTACTTCTGATGGCACCTGCGTACTGAAGAAGCTTACGTTTCAGGAGATTGGTTTCAGTTGGTCAGTTTGTTGTTGCTACTGCCAGACACTTTTATGTACGGTTGTAATGAATAAGGAAATAATATGTAAAAAAGTAAATATGTATGTAAATAAATAAATATGTAATGAGACAGACAGGTAGATGGATAGATAGGTAGAGAGATAGATAAATAGATAGACAGACAGATAGATAAACAGAGATAGACAGATAGATTGATTGATAGATAGATAGATAGACACAGACAGATAGACAGATAGATAGACATATAGATAGGTAGATAGACAGACAGAGAGATAGATAGATAGACAGACAGATAGATAAATAAATTCTCTCGGAATCCCTGAAGGCCCCAGGCGAAGGAAGAGTCCAAGATTAAGCTATCAGAGGCAAGATCATTTAAGCCATAGGAGTCCATCTTACGTCCCTGTTTTATTTATTTCTTTGTTTATATATTTTTGTTACAGATAGATGAACAGGGAAAGGAAAGACAAACTTGATACAGTACAGAAAAAAATTACATAACCAGAGTAGACGTCTCTACATTTCATTAAAAAAAAAAATTGTAATAGTTGGACTTGATCTGATGTGGGTTGAAGATGGGGGAGGGGGACAAATATAGCGAAGTGAAATCCAGACAGAAGTGGTTCGGGGAATAAAGGAGTTCTGACGACAACACACACACACACACACACACACACACACACACACACACACACACACATACACATTCCAAAGAGAAGAGTTTTGGATAATAGAGGGATGCTGACGACAAAATACACACACACACACACACACACACACACACACACACACACACACATACACATTCCAAAGAGAAGAGTTTTGGATAATAGAGGGATGCTGACGACAAAATACACACACACACACACACACACACACACACACACACACACACACACACACACACACACACACACATTCCAAAGAGAAGAGTTTTGGATAATAGAGGGATGCTGACGACAAAATACACACACACACACACACACACACACACACACACACACACACACACACACACACACACACACATTCCAAAGAGAAGAGTTTTGGATAATAGAGGGATGCTGACGACAAAATACACACACACACACACACACACACACAAATTGGTTACCTCTTGAATTTGAGCCACGTCGCGTTAAGGCACTCTCTCCTCCAGTCTCAGGCTTGTATCAGTTCTGTCGTCGAGAGGAAGTTGTCAGCGGTAAACAGTAAGAATATGTATCTTGTCCCCATCCATCCCCTGCCCCTTTATTTATTTATTTATTTATTTTTTGTCCCTGCTTTCTACAGATGAGTTTATTCACTAACTAATAATTTTTTACTGCAAGACGTCCCCCCCCGCCTCCCCCCTAAAAAATGCATGAAATGCAACAAGGAAAGAAAATGAATATGACACTGGATTGAAGGAGTTAATGGACTGTGTGTGTGTGTGTGTGTGTGTGTGTGTGTGTGTGTGTGTGTGTGTGTGTGTTCTGGGGAGGTATTTTTCTCTTGCCAACACCAGACGAACTTATTCAGTTAAGGAAAGTTCCCGACCACTAGAGGGTTAAGGCTCACTTCACTCACCTTAATGTTCACTTCACTCGCCAAGCCCATTTTCTTTATCCTCCAGGCCAACATTTCCTCCCTCCTCTGTCCATATTTCCTCCCTCCTTCTTCTGCCCTTCCTTCTCTCCTCTCCTCTCCATCTGCCTTTCCTCCTCTCCTTCCCCCTCTGCTCACATTTCCTCCTTCCTTCGTTAACCTTTTCTCCCTTTTCCGTCCGCTTTTGTTTCTCTTCTCTCTCCTCTGGCTTTATTCCTCCCTCCTCTGTTTGCCTTTCTTCTTCCTCTCTCCTCAGTCTGCCGTTCATTCTCTCCTTCCCCTTCGGTCTTTACTCCTCCGTCCTTCTTCTCTTCCTCCTCCGTTCGCTTTTCCTCCCTCCTCCTTTAATCTTTCCTTCATCCCCCACTTACCTCCCCTTTTCATCTGCCTTTCCTCCCTCCTCCTGTTACTCTTCTTCCATCTCCCGTCCGTTTTTCCTTCCTCCTCCGTTTACCATTTCTCCCTCCAAACCAACTTCTGTCCTTCCTCTGTTCGTCTTTCTTCTTTCCTCCGTCCACCTTTTCTTCCACCTTTTCACCCTCCTCCGAAAATTTCTCTCCCTCCTTCGTTTGAGTTTCCTCCATTCTTCCTACCTCCTCCTCCACCTCTCCTCCTTCCAGGACGCAAAATCTCTACATATATCTCTCACTCGGGTCGTTATAGCCCTTCTACGTGGCAGGAATTGGCTAGTTTTCCCTCCTTCCGTTTTCTCTATTTCTTCAGTTTTGTGCATTTCTACCATTCCTTGGCTTTGTCATAAATGTAACTTCATTTTCTTTTTTTTATTCCATTCCTTTTTCAACAACCTTTCAACCCTCCTTCCCCCCCGCCTTTCCTTTCTCCTGTTTCTCCTTCCTTTTTGTGCATGTCTCCTATTCCTTCACTCTGTCTATACTACTTTTTAACTTCTTTTTCTCTCTGATTCTTTCCTTTTTCTCTCTGCTTTCATATTCATTTATTTTTCTTTCTTTCTTCAATCCCCTCTTTTCATTTTCTGTTCCTTTTCACTTTCTTTCGTGTGTGTGTGTGTGTGTGTGTGTGTGTGTGTGTGTGTGTGTGTGTGTGTGTGTGTGTGTATTATTACCTGGTGTGGAGAGCCTGGGGAGTAAGAGGCCGCAATGGTTCTACAATAACTCACTTTACCTTCTTTGGTTTTACACTTCCCTAAAGGAAAGGTGTGTGTGTGTGTGTGTGTGTGTGTGTGTGTGTGTGTGTGTGTGTGTGTGTGTGTGTGTGTGTGTGTTCTTGGTACTATACTCCATTATTCCGCTATGTATTCGTCCAGACCTGGGAGGATTCTTGTGTCTCTCTCTCTGTCCCTAATACGATAATACACAGATACAGGTCACTGCTATTTTATGGCGGTAATTATCCGGGGGAAGGCTGGGGTCATTTAATGTTTAGCCCCCGAAGCTGAGGCAGACAGGGTAATTACTGTGCATTGCATTTTATGGTGATTAGATCCCACTGCCGGCTTGATGTGTTATATGATTTTATACTTGAGATCAGTCTTAGTTTTTTTTATTTGCCCGACTCTGGACATAAACTTGATAGCCTGTTCCCTGAGGCCCAGCAATCCACCAGTACGTCACACATCTTCACATGTCACCACTTCAGCACTAATACCCACCGTCCATACTGAATAACTGATAGGGCTGTCGCCTTTAGGACTGGTGTGATGGTATTAGCGGGGGACAGGGCAACATGGAGGCGATTTGTTTGTGGCCACCCCTTACAGGAGTGGGGCGTCTGGATATAGATAGATAGATAGTTTTCATGACATGGCGGTGGGTCTTGTGGATGATCAGTAAAATCTGCTTAACAATGTTCAAGTAACCAAACTGTTCCCTGCCGGAGTCTGGGATCGAACTCGCGTCAGTTAGGAGAGCAAGCTACGTCTCTATCCACTTGGCTGTCGACGATGATGGCTGATTGATTTTATGTTTGCTGTCTCTAGACGATTGTATTCAGGCCAGAAGGTACTCAAATGGAGGGGTTGGGGGCTCTTTCCAGCTAAATAAAATCGTCTGTGAAACTGACACTTCCATTTTATTCTAACGACTACCAAAGACATTACTAATCCCTTCACTACGAGGACGTCCTTTATAGTCTCACCATCTCTTGACGATTTTATTCAGTTTGGGAGAGATATTTCGAACTGGGGGGTTTAATATAGTTGTTTGGACAAGGAAGAGTAAATTAATGTATTCCGCCACCCAAAAGGGAAAGACCTCGTTTAGTGAAGAATTAAAGGTGAGGGGAGGGAGGAGGAAGGAGAGGCGGAGAGGAAAAGGGAGAGGAGATGGAAGAAGGAAGGAGAGGAAAAAGAGGAGGTAGAGGTAAGGAGTGAGTGAGAGATGGAAAGGAACAGAGAAGCGAAAGGAAGGAAGGAAGGAGATAGGTAGATAGACAAGTAGGTAGGCAGATAGGTGGACAGAGAAATAGATAGATGGATAGATGGATGTGGGATATATATGTATCTATATTCATCTATCTATCTATCCATCAGTACGTACATACATACATAAATACGTACATAAATGATGGGGTATTACATCTCTCAAACTATCCATCTATCCATGGATAGGTACCGCAGATGTAGACATATACTGTAGGTAGGTAAAGAGAGAGAGAGAGAGAGAGAGAGAGGGAGGGAGGGAGGGAGGGAGAGAGGGAGAGAAAGAGAGACAGGGAGGGAGGTAAGAGGCGAAACTAAGTGGAAAAGTTTCTGTGGGAGAGACAGAGAAAGATGGAAGGGACGTGAGGAAGGGGAGAGACAGGAGAAGGTAGAGGCGGATAGACAGATAGATCGATAGACGGACTGAGTGACTGATTGACTGACTGATCGATTGATTGACTGATAGTCTACTGGAAAAATAGACTGACAGATTGATAACGATATGAAAAACAGAAATTGAAAAGAATATTTACCTCTCTCTCTCTCTCTCTCTCTCTCTCTTTCTTTATCAATCTGTCTATCTATCTATCTCTCTATTTTCTCTGTCTCTCTTTCTCTGTCTCTCTCTCTCTCTCTCTCTCTCTCTCTCTCTCTCTATATATATATATATATATATATATATATATATATATATATATATATATATATGTGTGTGTGTGTGTGTGTGTGTGTGTGTGTGTGTGTGTGTGTGTGTATGTATGTATGTGTTAATGATCGTTTGTATGTATGTGTAAATAAATCAAATAAATTAAAAAAATATATAAACAGAGTTAGGAACAGTGGGGTGAGAAGATAAAGTTAGAAAAGGATGAGATGAGTTTAGAAGGAAAATGAGAGAGCGGGAGAGTGGGGGAGAGAGTGAGAGAAAGTATTGGAGAAGAGATGAATGCGGGAGAGAGGAAGTGGCTAGGAGAGGGGAAACAATATGAGAAAGAAGGGAGGGGGGGATGAGGGATAGGGCAAGGAGGGAGAAGGGAGAGAACAGGAAGAGAGAGGAAAAAGTATAGATGGAGGGAGAAAGGAAAGTAGGACGAGAAGAGCGAGAGGAGTGGGGGAGAAGAAAGGGAAAGGAAAGCAGAAAAAGAATGAGAGGAGGGAGAGAGAAGGAAGGGGAGAGAAGTGTAGAAGGAGCAGAATGAGGGAGACAGAGAGAAGGAAAAAGAGAGGAGAGCAAAAGGAGAGTCAGGGAGATGCAGAAGGGACTGAATAAAGATGGAGGTAGGAGAGTAAAAAAAAAAAAAAAGGAGGAGGAGGAGATGGAGGGAGTGACGGAGTAAGAAGGAGGGGAGAAGACGGAAGAAAGCTGGGAGAAGGAGGAGGAGAGGGGGAGGGGAAAGGAGGGAGAGAGAAAGAGGGGAGAGTAGAGGGAAAGGAAAGAAGTGGAGGTAGCGAGGGAGGGGAAAGTGCTGATAAAACTTAATGACTGGGAAAGTAAGGTAATAAAGGAGTGTCGTAAAAATGAAAAGGCCAAGCAATAAAGTAATCCAGGAAATTAAAGTATCATGCACAGCCCCGGGCAAAGTTTATTTACACCCTCTTAGCACTCTGTCACATCTCCAAACTTTGTATTGTATTCTGAGTGACCTCTGACCCTCCACGGCTGTGTTCGAGTGGTTCGGGGTCAGGTGGGGTCATTCGTAAGCCATATAAAACCATAACTCATTAGCAGAAACGTAATATTAAAAGTCATTACCTTACTGAAGAGGTTAAAAAAGTCAACGAAAAAAAAAATGCTTAATAAATATAAATCCTATGGAAGCTTGGGCTCGTATTCTTGTCTGTTAAAGAAACTCCTTAACACCACTTCCTTAGCCATTTATTTTTGGAAGTGGCTAGTTAATTTCCTCTTGTACGTTAATTGTGCAGAGTAGAGAGATATTGGAAGGATTTATGTAACACGAAATAGTACAGTAAGGTGTAACAAAACAAATCGCTTAGGTAAATGTGTAAGGGAGCTTCCTCAGTCGACGAGAATAAGGAAGGATTAATGCAACAGATGGGTAGAGTAAGGTGTTACACAATCAATCTCCTAGGAAAATGTGTTAGGGAGCTTCCGCCGAAAATACGAGTGAAGGAAGTGGTGAGTTATTCTGACAGGTGCTTGTTTAATTACGTGGAGAGAAAGACAGACAAAGGAAGGGAATTAAGGAGAGCTGTGGTGTTGATGTGGTTGTGGTAGAGAGCGCCTTGAAAAGTGTCCTGAGATGGTTCGGTCATGTAGGGGGAATGGAGAATGAGAGACTGACTAGGAGAGTATGGAGAATGAGGGACAGACTAAGAGAGTATGGAGAATGAGAGACTAACTAGAGGAGTATGGAGAATGAGAAATTGACTAGAAGAGTATGGAGAATGAGAGACTGACTTGGAGAATATGGAGAATGAGAGACTGATTAGGAGAGTATGGAGAATGAGGGACAGACTAAGAAAGTATGGAGAATGAGAGACTGACTAGAGGAGTATGGAGAATGAGAAACTGACTAGAAGAGTATGGAGAATGAGAGACTGACTTGGAGAATATGGAGAATGAAGTACTGACTGGTAGAGTATGGACAGTGAGAGACTGACTGGGGGATTATGGAGAATGAGGGGCTAACTAGGGGAGTATGGAGAATGAGAGACTAACTAGGAGAGTGTATGTGAATGAGGTGGAGGGCAAGAGGGGGAAGAGAGACAGAAAATGAGTGAGTGGACGAGATGGAGGAGTGGTGAGCTGGAGAGATGGCATCCTGTTAACGGAGATCTGGGTGACATGGAGGATAACTATTCGTAGCATCTGACTATATGTTGATAGACTGATAGATAGATAGACTGACAGACAGACAGACAGATAAATAGGTAGATAGATACATTGATTTATAGACTGATTGATGGACTGACTGAAAATACCTGTAGACAGAAAGATACCAAGATAAAAACATGAAAATAAACCTAAACTGACAAACAGATAGATGTACATGACCAAAAACCAGATGGCAATAAAATAAAAAAAATCTGAAAGAAAAAAAATCATGAAAAAATTGAAGAAAATTTTGGCCTTATCTGTCTAACCTCTTATCCCCTTTGAGAACCAGCCAAGCGGTCCAGGGAGGAAATTTAATATCACGTACTTGTAATACTTCTTTTTTCCTCTCTTTTTTTTCCTCTTTTCTTTGTCCCCGGTAATCATGCTGAAAGGAAGGATCAGATTTCATTGGTTTGAGAGATATCGAGGGACGGGGAGGGATTCTGAGTGAGTGATGTTGTTGATGCGAGGAGATGCGTGGGTGGGGAGCTCTGTGTCGGGGTTTAAAGTTTTTCCTTGATGTGGGCAGACAAAAAGGAGGGAAGGAGCTAGGGGGCAGGAAAGCTGACTGGAAAGGGATGGAGGGGGTATCATAGTGATGAACTGATAGAGATGTGTATGGGAGATGTTTCATTTTCATTTTATCTATATATTTACCCTCGGCAGGTCGCTGGAAGAGGTTATGTACGCACCCGTGTCTGTCTGTTTGCTTTTCTGTTTGTGCACAAAATATCTCAAAAAGTTCCCATCAGATTTCAACTAAATTTGGTGGGCAGTGGGTTAAGGAAGAGTTTGTTAGATTTGCAGATGGATCCGGATCTGGAAGCAGGAAATAATAAATCTTACTGGCGTTGCCGGTGATATGTGCTTTCTGAATTTGTGTAACAGAGCAGACTGAGACCGTAGAATTAATTGGCTATGCAAGACCGTAAAGTATTTGTCTGGTAAGAAAGGGGAATTACAGCAGAAAATCTAAATTTCATTGGCGACAGTAGAGGTATGCGCTCTCTGATGCTTTCTAGTTTTTTTAATTGCTTGTAATTAGAGTGAAGACGAAGATGGGGAAGGATTTGAGAGGAGGGGGAGAAGAAGATGAGCTGGAAAGGAAATGACTGTCGAAATGATAGAGTTAATTATATACGATACCGGTATATATTTTTTTGCATTTTCCTTTTTTTTTTTCTTTGATGTGAGGAGGGAGGGAATAAGGGAGGAAATATTTAGAGGAGGGAGAGGGAAAAAAATGAGATGGGGAGGAAAAGAATACTGGAGTGATGGAGATATATGGGTAGAGAGTTTTTCATGTGTGTGTGTGTGTGTGTGTGTGTGTGTGTGTGTGTGTGTGTGTGTGTGTGTGTGTGTGTGTGTGTGTCTGTATGTGTGTGTGTGTGTGTGTGTGTGTGTGTGTGTGTGTGTGTGTGTGTGTGTTTGTGTGTGTTTTAAGGAAGGTCAGGACTAAGGGCGTGAAGGATGATAAGGGCGAGGGAAGAAATATTGGTTGAACAAGGAATAAGTATCGAAATAATGACGATGTGTAGAGAGATATTTTTCGTTCATCACAGATTATGGAAATGAGGGAGAGGACCAGGTGAGGGAAGGAATCTGGAGGGTGGAAGGGAGGAAGGTTGGAAGAGGAAAGAGCGGGAGGGAAGAAATGAGGGAGTAGATAAAAGTTGGCTGAAATTTGATGAAGTACAGGAGTGATGGTGATATGTAGGGTCAGATTTTTCGTTTTTATTTTTTTACACGATTTTTTCCCGACATGAGGAGGGAATGAAGGAGGAAAGGATTTGGGAGGAAGAGGAAGAAAGCTGGGTGGAAGAGGAAGGAGGAAGTGTTGGGGTGACTTTGATTTATAGGGGAGTTTTTTTTTTTTTTTTTTTTTTTGTTGGGAAGGAAAAATGGACGGATGACATGAGAGGGCTCTGATAAATTAGTTGGAACATTAAGGAGAGGGAGTATCGGAGTGATGGATATATATAAAGACGTCCTTTATTTTATTTATTTATTTATGTGTTCAGGGTAAAAGGAAGAAATTTGAGCGGGTGAGGGTAAATTAGCTGGAAAAGGAAGAAGGGAATATCAGGTTTATGGGGAAGAGATTGGACAGATTTTTTTCCTTTCTTTTCTTTCTTTCTTTTTTTTTTTTACTTACATGTGGGTAGGGGAAAAAAGGAAAGGTATGGGGAATGAGGTAAATTATTTTGAAAGAGGTGGAGAGGGAATATGGAAGTGATAAATACATGTAAAGGCGGATTTTTTTTTTCATTTTCTTTTCCTTGATGTAGGGGAGGAGACAGGAAAGAATTTGAGAGGTAAAGGTAAATCGTCTGGGAAAGGATGGAGAGGGAGGATCAGGACGATTCACGTATGTACTGTAAAGGCGATTTTTTTTTTTTTACCATTTTGTAATGTGGGTAAGGCAATTAAAGGAAAGGTATGTGGAGTGAGGTAAATTAGGTGAAAATGGAAGGAGGAAATATCGGCGTGATGGAAATAGGTAAAGCCAGATTTTTTTCGCTTTGATTTCTTTATTTCTTTATTTACTATTTGGTGAGGGAAAAAGGGAAGAGAGGGACTTTGGGGGGAGGGTGAAGGTAAATTAGTTGGAAAGGGAGAAGGGAGTAAAGGGATGGAGATGCTTTTTTTTTTTTTTCTTGTTTTTTCTCTTTTCTGTGGGGGTGGAGGTTAGGGGGGACTGAAAGAGGATTGGATAGGAAAAACGAAAGTTAATGAGGGATGGAAGGAGAGGGGAGAAGAGGAGAGCATAAGGAGCGACAGAAGGAAGGAAGGAAGGAAGGATGTAAGAGGGAAGGACGAAGAAAGAGAAGGAAAAGATGAATAATGAAGAGCGATGAACATGAAGAAAGGAGAGAGAGAGAGAGAGAAAGAGAGAGAGAGAGAGAGAGAGAGAGAGAGAGAGAGAGAGAGAGAGAGAGAGAGAGAGAGAGAGAGAGAATATAGGGAGGAGGCGTCACTGTGATCACGAACCCTTTTTTTTTTTTTTTTTTTTTATCTAGTTTACACCACATTTTCGTGAGACTTGGAGGCTCTCTAATACTTCTTCCTTACTCGTATATGACACATTTTGCATTCTATTGTGTTATTCGTGAAAACTGTCAAAGTTAAATGGCAAAAATAACATGAAATGACTAAAGTGAAGCGTAGTGGCTGCAGAATGTTCACATTAACTTGGCCCGGATTTTCATTCTTTCGTAGCTTATTCGATCTGGCTCTTCAGCAGAAAAAGGCAGTGCTATGGTTCTATATGCTTCCCATAGCACTTCAGCGTGACTATCATCAAATTCCAGTGTTAATCTCTTGTTACAAATCAGCATTCAATATGGAGAGATGGCAATTTTAGGCCAGGATAAAGTAAAAGGGGTACAGGTTGCATCTTTTACAATGTACGTTATGTCGATATGAAAGAGCTAAGAGTGGCACACATGCAAATCATCTCTCTCTGTGGTACGTTAATATCCTGTTATGCCATGTTATTTATGCAAACTATGTCGAGATGAAAGAGGCGATAGCAACAAAGGTTATAAAGGTGTTGTGTGATATATGCATGAATACTTAGCTTAGGTAGTATCTCCCGTAATCGAAATATAATCGTTTGGTGCAAGAAGGTGTAGAGGAAAATAAGATGTGATACTGAAGTGCTAATATTGTTCTTAGTTATATGTGAAACTTGTTATGTAGATGATCCTTTACATGTGGAAACGCTGGGTGGGAGAGAGACAGGTTGGATTCGGATTTTCTCTCTTTCTCTCTCTCTCTCTCTCTCTCTCTCTCTCTCTCTCTCTCTCTCTCTCTCTCTCTCTCTCTCTCTCTCTCTCTCTCTCTCTCTCTCTCTCTCTCTCTCTAAACTTCATACATTGCTGTGCTATACTATTGTGTAAGGGTAACTCCCCCCTCTCTGTCTGTCTGTCTCTCTCTCTGTCTTTTCCTCTGTCTCTGTCAATGTCTATCTGTCTGTCTCAGTCTCTGTTTCTGCCTCTCTGTCTCTGTCTGTCTGTCTGTCTGTCTCTTTCTCTCTCTGTCTTTGTCTGTCTGTCTGTTTGTCTGTCTGTGTCTGTCTGTCTGTCTCTGTCTCTCTCTGTCTCTGTCTGTCTGTCTGTCTGTCTGTCTGTCTCTCTGTACCCTGAAGATAGGTTCTGTGTAGCCCGAAAAGTTAAAGAAAATAAAGAAATCAACCTGTGTCTCTCTCTCCCACCCAACATTAAAAATCTGCTTTCACAAAATTGGGTGTTTGGAGTGCTTGTTGTACTTATAACTGTGAAGCATGAGGGAAAAAACACGTAAATGGTTTAAAGCTGTTTCGCGTATATTACTGTGTTATTTTGCCTGCACATATCCCAGGGCTGTGTGTGTGTGTGTGTGTGTGTGTGTGTGTGTGTGTGTGTGTGTGTGTGTGTGTGTGTGTGTGTGTGTGTCTGTGTGCGTATGTGTGTGTGTGTGTGTGTGTGTGTGTGTGTGTGTGTGTGAGAGAGAGAGAGAGAGAGAGAGAGAGAGAGAGAGAGAGAGAGAGAGAGAGAGAGAGAGAGAGAGAGAGAGAGAGAGAGAGAGGTTAAATAGCCCCAAGGGCGCAAACACAGAATAAGGCGAATACTCAGAAGAGGTATTAAAAATGAGAGAGAGAGAGAGAGAGAGAGAGAGAGAGAGAGAACAGGCTGCATCAATTCTGGCCTAGTGTACAACAACCAGCATCGTTAGCAACCACTAGTATGCCCCTCGCTCTCTCTTGTTGTTGGCTGCCTCTCTAATTGGCCTATTCCGTCGGTATTCCTCGCTTTCGATACTCTCTCTCTCTCTCTCTCTCTCTCTCTCTCGCATCGAATCACATTATCCACTAAGGTCACCACTCATGCCTCAGAAAGTCATCGGTGTGTAAACCTGCGAGAGAGGATCATATCTCAAGGGTAAAAGCAAATAATAAGATTTGTAATAGTAATAATAATAATAATAATAATAATAACAATAATAATAATAATAATAATAATAATAATAATAATAATGATAATAATAATAATGATATTAATAACAATAATTATAATGAAACAATAGTAAAAATTATAGTAATAATAATAATAATAATAATAATAATAATAACACCACTAATAATACAAGTAACCAACACCGTAACGCCACTCGTATTAATAAAAAACATTACAAACTAATAATAATAAGCGTTTCCCTGGCGTTAACAGAGAGGGTAAAAATGTCTCCCCAAATATTAATTCCCTTCTATTGTTGTGAAGGCTTTTAGCAGAATTAACGCTGATTTTATTAAACATTCATATATACTTAATGTGCTCCCTCTATGTCAAACTTATGGATTTTTTATGTTTTTTTTTTCCTGGCCAATTTACTCGCTGTATGTCACCCTAACGTTTTCTGATTTTTTACTGGTCATTTTACTAAGAGGGGTAATTCCTAGATTGAATAATTTTTTATCTGGAGGTCGTAGTCAGGGTGAAATGTTAGTTATGCCTAAGAATGTATAGTGGTACATATTATGTCGGATCATCTCCTTCAAATCCGAGTCTGTGTTTTTTCGGTATGTAATTCTCTCTCTCTCTCTCTCTCTCTCTCTCTCTCTCTCTCTCTCTCTCTCTCTCATCTTTAATATCCCTCTCTGTGTATTCAGCTCAGTCTCTCCCTCATTTTGCGGTCTCTCTCTCTCTCTCTCTCTCTCTCCCCTTCCACAAAGCTCTCCCATTCTCAAGCGTATTACCACTAAATGTTACTGTTATGCTGTTATTTATAAATTTCTTTTTAATCCTTCATTTTTACGGTATCCCTTTGTCTTTCCCCTTTATTCTCTCTCTCTCTCTCTCTCTCTCTCTCTTTCTCTCTCTCTCTCTCTCTCTCTCTCTCTCTCTCTCTCTCTCTCTCTATTGTTCTCCATTTGCCTATCCAATCCCTTCTGTCCCTCTCCCTCTCTTTCCTCCATTCTCTCTCTTCCTTTCTCTCTCTTCCCTTCCCTAACTCCCTCCCTCCCTCCCCCCTGTCTTCCCCATCCATCCCTCTCTCTCTCTCTCTTGTCCTCCCTCCTTCCCTCCTCTCCCTTCTCCCCTCCCTCCTTCCCTCCTCTCCCTTCTCCCCTCCCTCCTTCCCTCCTCTCCCTTCTCCCCTCCCTCCTTCCCTCCTCTCCCTTCTCCCCTCCCTCCTCCCCTCCCTCCCCCCTTTCCTTGGCCCATTTAGCCATGTTTTTTCCCTCCATTAAACCCCTGCATTTGCCCGCACTTAACCCACGTCCCCATTAGTCTCGTTACCCCTGCCCACCTTTACTTTTCCCATCTTTGTCTCCGTTTTCTTTGTGTTTATATTCGTTTGACCTTGTTACATATTCAGGAGCAAAAATGTGTGTTCCCCCCCTTCTCTCTCTCTCTCTCTCTCTCTCTCTCTCTCTCTCTCTCTCTCTCTCTCTCTCTCTCTCTCTCTCTCTCTCTCTCACCAGTGCTCGTTGCTAAGGCCTCACGACTTTATTTCTTTACCTGAAAATCACAATGAATGTTCTTCGGTCTGAAATCTCGAGATATCTTTCATAAATTTTCTGTTTAGGTCTTTAGTATCATTTCATAGGCCTGTTGACCTGTTGCATACATGAAGGACTGGGAGTAACGATTAACTCCTGCATGAGAGAGTTGGACACAAAAGGGGTGAGAGTTTGCTGTGAGACGGGTGCTGCTCACCCCCCGTAAAGGAGGAAGAGTGCAAGCAGACAGTTTAAAAGAGCAGTGCCCATTAAAGTTGCGACAGAAAAGAGATAAAGATGGAACAGTGCGGCGAAGAGACGAAAGTTGAAGGGAGTTAGTAAGAGGAGTACAGTTGATGACACGAAAAGCATTTTACTCCACCCTTTTGAGAAGAGCTGTGTTTGGGGAGGACCCCCCCCCCAACACACACACATGAGAGTTGTACCCCACACAGGGGTGAATAAAACCCTTGTGTAGAGTCAATAGCTGTGCAGGGGTGAAGAAGGCACGGAGTGGGCTTAGCACACCAAATCTCTTGGAAGCAGATTTTGCAAGAGAGCTGCTAGAATTTACCTAAGCGGAATAATCTCCTTTGGTTTTAACCTAAATGAAATACTCAAGTGCATCCATGCCAGTAATAGCATTAAGGCAACTTCTGTTATGCTCGTACATATCCTCAGACCATTTCCACCTGCCCCACATACTTGCAGTCACTCCCTTCCTTCAACCATTTTGCATAATAGAAGCACCCAATGCCAGGGCTTGAGAGGATCTAATTTGTCAGGTGTCACGCCTGACGGTAAAGGTAAAGGTGGGGCACACGTAGTGAGGTGTTTAGCCACGTTGGTCATCTCCATAACTTAGGCCTTTGAACATGTGGCGAGTTATACACACACTTTCCTGGCATACAAGGTCATTGCATCATCCAGGTCATCACACCCATCTCCCCTAGGTATTACTCTACATACTCATATTCTCCACCTACAAACAAAGGATGGATGGACACGAGTCAAATAACGCTACTTTCTTCACCACTCGCCTGCCTCTCTCCGCTCTCGCTAAAACAACCCCTCACCACATCACTCTCAAGCTCATCAACACAGCATATTCAAGAGCCAACATGCGATCAACACAATATACTCAAGAAGCGTGACACAAAAAATACACTCAGAATAAACCCTTTTAATCTTGCGTGTATGCTGTCTGTCACACCTGTCCCCGCTGTAACAATATATAAACCAATTCATACAAATAAACCATCCGTGTTGCCTCTCCACTGTCACTCTAACCCCGATATTAGTCTAAATAATATCATATTCTGATGTGACAGGGATACTTCAATTAGGGCTGCCAGAGCGGTATTAGCAAGTTTTTTTTTATGACGTGACTGTAGGCCGTAATGAAAGGGTGTGCACACTGTTTAAACAAAATTTTAATCCTCTGCCAATTCTCTGCAACAGCTAGGATTTAAGTCAGCGAGGATTAATTGCTAGTCCTCTAAGCTATCCAGTGTGTTTTGGTGGATGGATGGATGGATGAATGGATGTGTGGGAGGTACTGCAGATGTGTGTGTGTGTGTGTGTGTGTGTGTGTGTGTGTGTGTGTGTGTGTGTGTGTGTGTGTGTGTGTAAAATGTCCTTTAGTAAATATGCAAACCCACCTCTATCATAAAAACACCCAGTGTTTGCAATTCCCGTAGGACAGATAACTCGTGCAGTGAGAGGGTGTCGCGGATTGTCTGAATGTCACCTGGGTGGCTTCAAGGGAAAGGTCAGGCCAATCCAGGTCATATACTGCAGGTCACACTACACTCATATCACAACCTCCAGGTGTGTGTGTGTGTTTGTAGTGTACTTGTTGCTTGTTTAGGGTATATATGGTGTAGGTTATGTGTGTAGTTAATGTGTATGTGTGCGCTTGTAATGTGTAATGTGCTATATATTTGTATATGATGAAAGCCAAGAGAAGAGTAAAGGCAGGGTAAGTGAGGCCTTTTGTCGCGGTGATCACTTCCGTAACTTATGCCTTTGAGCCTGTGGAGGGTTAGCCATTCTTTATCTTAGGGTACAAGGCCTATGCATCATATAGGTTAACACAGCCATTTCCTCTAAGTGTTTCCCTGTTAGTCAGTTTACCTGTCAACACACAAAGGGTAGATGGACACCTGGGCATCTAAATCGTGTGGTACCAGCTGCCTGTACCAGGATTCGAACCCTGCCGCTCTCGAACCAGCAATTTTGTAGCCAGCGATCCTAAGTATTCGACTACCGCAGCCTTAGACGGTATATGAGATCACCTGTGTTACCTGATTCCTAGTGTACTCTGACAGGCATAGCGACACGTGTAATCCGCTATGACGTGTGACTCCTGTAGTGTGTGTGTGTGTGTGTGTGTGTGTGTGTGTGTGTGTGTGTGTGTGTGTGTGTGTGTGTGTTTTGGGGGGGTAGAAGCGGAAAAGATGGGAGACGGGGAAAGAATAGGATGAAGAAAGAGAGGAAGGGGGAAAAAAGTGTGTGTGTGTGTGTGTGTGTGTGTGTGTGTTTCTTGAAATGTCACCTGAGTGGCGTGGGGAGGAAAGGTCAGCTAAGGTCAGGTCAACGCTGCAATCACATCATTGTCGCCAGGATTGTGTGTGTGTGTGTGTGTGTGTGTGTGTGTGTGTGTGTGTGTGTGTGTGTGTGTGTGTGTGTGTGTAATATTCCAAATGTAAACATTTAATGACAACGCTAGAAAAATAGTCATTCTTGCCTACTGTGCACTTCAACATAAAAAGAATTCACAGGAACGCAGAGAGAGAGAGAGAGAGAGAGAGAGAGAGAGAGAGAGAGAGAGAGAGAGAGAGAGAGAGAGAGAGAGAGAGAGAGGTATTGCTCCATTTAAAACTTCACTTTAATTACAAGGACACGAAAGATATACCGGGAATGACAACACTCGAAGGAAAATGAAAATAATTATCAAGCGTGGTGCGTCCAAGGTAATTAAAAGGAATTAGATTGGAATAAAGAAAATAAGTGAAAGATATATAGTCGGATAGATAGACAGGCAGACAGACAGGTAGATAGATAGACAGACAGGTAGATACACATGATTATAGGTAGGTAAGAGAGAGAGAGAGAGAGAGAGAGAGAGAGAGGCAATGAAGAAGGAACTTATAGACTGAAGTTGTCTTGGTCCATTTAAATTTCCACTTTAATTACAATGCCAAAATGAGACCGGAATCATAAAACTAAAAAAAAAAAAAAACCCGGAATTTATCGGTGTATTGTATGAGTCGGTAAAAGAACGTGATAGGAATGAAAAATATAACTTAGAGTGAGACAGGAGAAGGGGTTCCTTAAAAATAACAGTATATTAACTTTATAAGAAGAATCCAGTATGACACAACTCGAAATAAAAATACATAATTCTCTATACTTTGAGCAGTTCAGAGTAACTGCCTGTATTTAACACTGTTTGTCTATCTATCTATCTAGCTAGCTAAAAAATAAATAAAATAAAACACAGCCATATACCTTCATCAAAATTCTTCCAATAATTACATTACTAAGATGAACAGGCGTGACAAAAACCCGAAACCGAAAAAAGGGCCAGAAATGGTTCTCTCTTAATACACCGAATGCTTCCTTTGACAGAAATCCTCGCCTGAATGTTTCAACGCAAATTAAATTATCCGAACGAAGCGGAGAGGGACAGCAACGCGAACGCAACTGCAACCGAATTAGACTCCAAGTGTAATGAATTCTACGCAAATTGATTTCAGTTCCCCCCCCTCTTTTTTTTGCGAGAGAGAGAAAGAGGGACGAAATGAAAAGAAAATGGGACGAGCTATTGAAAACTCTGGTCCAAGTGTGGGTGTGGGGTTGTAAATGTGTGTGTGTGGGGGGAGTGTAAATGTGTGTGTGTGTGTGTGTGTGTGTGTGTGTGTGTGTGTGTGTGTGTGTGTGTGTGTAAGGGTGTGTAAATGTGTGTGTGTGTGTGTGTGTGTGTGTGTGTGTGTGTGTGTGTGTACCTCTAGACCATGTACGCTGCTGTGTGTGAACTTTCCAGAGTTCCTGTCTACGTTACTGGATGCTTAAGTGTGCGAGATGGAGTGGTGTGTGTGGTTGGGTGAGTTCACGTGTGGCAGTGTATGTGCGTGTCAGTGTATGTGTGTAAGTATGCATGTGTATGTATGTGCGTCTGTGTCGATGAGCATCTGTGAGTATATAATGCATTTATGTGAGTCTTTTCTTAAAGTTACAGTTGTATATACGGTATGTTTGTGTATTTTAGGTAAGAGTGTATGTATGTGTAATGCATATGTGTCGATATATGTATGTATATATGCATGTATGTATGTATGCGTGTATGTATGCATGTAGGTATGTATCTATCCATCTTTTATGTCTATCTGTATGTATTTGTCATATGTGTGAGTATATATGTGTGTGTACTTAATGTATATTCCCCGATGTAGTTATGTAAATGTGTCCACGTGTGTATATCTTTAAGTCTGTGCTGTATATATATGTGAACCTGTGAGTGTGTACGTATACGTGTGTGTGTACGTGTGATTCTGTGAGTGTGTATGCGTATGTATGTGTGTGCGTGTGATCCTTTGAATGTGTATGTGTATGTATGTGTGTACATGTGATCCTGTGAAAGTGTATGTGTATATATGTGTGCGCGTGTGAGTCTGTGAGTGTGTAGGTGTATATATGTGTGTGCGTGTGAGTCTGTGAGTGTGTAGGTGTATGTATGTGTGTGCGTGTGATACTGTGAGTGTGTGAGCGTAGAAAAGTTTGGGAATGGTGCGATCCTCATGGGTTGGTGGGAGGGAGCCGGGCGTGAAAATGAAGTGGAAATGAGGCGGTTTGAGAGAGAGAGAGAGAGAGAGAGAGAGAGAGAGAGAGAGAGAGAGAGAGAGAGAGAGAGAGAGAGAGAGGACAGAAGATGGGAACAGAGATTAATAACAGATGTGGAAAAGACAAACTCAGGAGAGCAGATAAGGAAATAAACAGAATCTGAAAATGGGCTAGACCTGTTGTAGGTAAAACACGTATATGTGGAGAAAGAGACAGAAATATGAGATAGACGGTAGACAGAGAGAAAGGTAGAGGTATGAAAGAAGGAGGGTAGAGTGAGGCAGAGATAGACACAGAAAACTACAGGTACAGGAAGAGAAAAAGAAAGAGAATCTGGAAATCGAGAGAGAGCTGGAAGTAAGAGCGAGAGAGAGAGGGAGAGTCGATAATGGAGAGAGAAAGGGTGTGAATGGGGGAGTTAGGGAGAGAGAGAGGGAAGCTAAAAGCGAGGAAAGGGAATGGAAGAGAGTTAGAGAGGGAATAGAAAGAGAGGGAATAGCAGAGAGAGGGGGAGGATAAAGAGAGAGGGGAGTAACAGAAAGAGAGAAAAAAAGAGGGAGAGGGAAGGAAGTTCAAAGAGAGGCAGGGAGGTATGAAAGATAGAGATTTGTTAGAGAGAGAGAGAGAGAGAGAGAGAGAGAGAGAGAGAGAGAGAGAGAGAGAGAGAGAGAGAGAGAGAGAGAGAGATAGAGATTTGTTAGAGAGAGAGAGAGGGAGAGAGAGGGAGAGAGAGAGAGAGAGAGAGAGAGAGAGAGAGAGAGAGAGAGAGAGAGAGAGAATAAAAGCAATAGAGAGAAAAAAGGTAAAGGTATAAAATGAAAGAGAATAGTGAGATACAGGAAATAGAGAAAAGTGAGGGAAAATTAACTGAGAATAAGAGAGAGAGAGAGAGAGAGAGAGAGAGAAGGAGGGAAAATGGGGAAGGAAAGACGAAGGAAGGGAAGATAAGGGGGCAGGAATGGGTGGAAGGAAGGAGGGAAGTTAGAGGGAGGGAAAAGGAGAGGGATAGAGAGGAGAGAAGAGGAAAAAAATGGAAGAAATTTAAAGAGGAGGTGAAGAGAAGGAAGGATGAAAGACGAGGAGGACGATATGAAAGGAAGGAAAGTGAGGGGGGAGGGAGAAAGGAAGGAGGAGAGAGGAAAGGAGGAAGAGTTGGAGGGAAGGAAGGAGGAAGGGACAGAGAGGGAAGGAGGGAGGGACAGAGAGAGAAAAAAAAGGAGGAGCTGAATGAAGGGAAGGAAGGAGGAAGAGATGGAGGGAGTGAAGGAGAGAAGAGAGATGGGTAGAAGGAAAGGAGGAGTGTGAGAAAGAGGAAAGGAGGATGAAAAAGAAGAGATGGGAAAAGGGAAGGAAAGAGGGTGAGGAGGAAGAAATAGAGGGAGGGAGGGAGGGAGGGAGGAGCGGAATACAGGTGTGGGAAGATGTAGTGGAAATGAGATGGTTTGGAGAGAGAGAGAGAGAGAGAGAGAGAGAGAGAGAGAGAGTGAGAGAGAGAGAGTTTTAAAAGAATATAAACTTTGCCACACACTTTTAGGATCTGCAAATCACAGAGAGCAAGGGTGTGAAATAGAACAACTGCCATTGACTGGACTGAAGCATGTGGGAGAGAGCCAAGGGAAACACACACACACACACACACACACACACACACACACACACACACACACACACACACACATTGGGGAGTGAAGGACGGGTTTATTTAATGTGCAAGGCTTGTGAACTGTGTGTGTGTGTGTGTGTGTGTGTGTGTGTGTGAGAGAGAGAGAGAGAGAGAGAGAGAGAGAGAGAGAGAGAGAGAGAGAGAGAGAGAGAGAGAGAGAGAGAGAGAGAGAGAGAGAGAGAGAGAGAGAGAGAGAGAGAGAGAGAGAGAGAGGTAGGAGGAGGAGCAGGAGAACGCAGGTGGAAATGTAATATCCGAGATGCACTTTAGCGTGTGGAAGTTCGAATAAGAATGAGAAGCGGATGATATTTAACCCTCTCATGAACTCCAGTATTTTTTCCCCCGTTCCCTTTCCTGGTGGGCACAACTCTAGTACTGTATATGCTGTTACGTAAAAGAAATAGATGATTATGATGGTGAAGGTATGATGATGAATACCGCGAAACTCAGCAAAAGTGGTAGGTTAGAAAATGAAAAAATACAGATTATTTTTTATTGGATGTGTATAACAGTGAGGGTGCAAGCATGTATGAAATGTATAGAAATATATAAGATCTATGTATAAAATGTATTGAAGTTCGTAATAGATAACCAATAACAGGCAAAAAGGGGAAATCTATATGACGTATATCTGTAAAGTGTTAGATCTAAGTATGGAATATTGTATTAGACCTAATCTATACGAAGCACAGATAAATGTATAGAAGTATATATGAAAGACAGAAATGTATCAGACCTATATAGGAAGAAAGTGGAAGGACAATCAATAAATAAGATGTGTAAAAAGTATATAAAAATTGTATAATTTGAACGAAATGTATAGAAATGTATAAGACACATAAAAGGAACGGAAAAATATCAGACCTATGCAGCGAAAACTTGGAATTACAATAAATCCATCAGACCCAAATAAGAAAATATATATTAAAAAGAATATGTGTCCAATGTATGAAATGTATGAAAATGTATGAGACCTTACGTACATGAGGCACAGGGGAAAGGGAAGTGGTTGTAAATGAATACCGGTACGTGTGTGTGTGTGTGTGTGTGTGTGTGTGTGTGTGTGTGTGTGTGTGTGTGTGTCAGAGTGTGGGACCAATGGCAGGCAGGGGGGTCTCCTTACAATTACTTCATAATTAGTGATGTATATTCGATCGTGTCACGCTACCCACCAATAACAAGTAAGGGAATTGGACGGAGGAGAAATGTGATAGGGTCCACGACACAGAAATAGAGATAGAAATAGAAACAGAGTTAGAAATAGTCAAATCTCCCATTTTTTGTCTTTCAGATTGTAGCATATATTCAATCGTGTCACGCTACCCAATAACAAGTAAGGGAATTGGATGGCAGGAAAATGTGATAGGGTCCGCAGCACAGAAATAGAGATAGAAACAAAGACAAAGATAAAGATTGAAATAGTTAAAAATAATCCATTATCTTATTTCTTTTTCAAATAATGGTATATGTTCGATTCTAACACGCTACCCAATAACAAGTAAGGGAATTGGATGGCATGGAAGTACGATAGAGTCCAAGGCAAAGATATTTTAGGCTTAGAAAGATTCGATATTTGTACATTTGATGTTTATAGTTCTCCTTCATTTGTGTTTTCCCTTCTCTTGTAATACGTAAATATAATCAGTCGAGACTTTCCACCCAGTAATAGGAACAGTGAGTGGATGGTACGGAAATATAAAATCTAAGGCACAGACGCTTTGGCTCGTGTTGTCAATGGTCCCTAAACCATCTTCCTTAGCGATTTATTTTATGATATGTCTGGTTAATATCCTCTGGTACGTTATATATGCAGGCATGGCGATATTAGATGGATTTAGGTAACGCAGGGGAGGACAGTAAAGAATAAGCAAAATAAATCGCTTAAGAAATGGTGTTAGAGAGCTTCCTTACACGACAAGAATAAAGGTTAGGAACTGTATACACTGAAGAGAGCTTATATTTGTGCACCCTTCCTTAATAGTCAAATCGTTACGTGTAAATGGAAAACACGAATTTGTGATCGACTCCCTGGCAGAGACACTATATATTTAGAGAGGGAAACGGGGTACTCTCGTGATAGATCATTTGTGTTTTTCTCTATAATATTTGATGGTGATGACAAGCAATTATTTGAGAGGAAAATAAGATAGAGTCCTTCACGGAGACACTTTACAATTAGAGATACCGCAGGGAATTGTATAAACTGATGATTTTCTCTTATGTTTTCCTTCCATTTTCGCGTAACATCTCTTTGTGACAAGGTAATTACTGAGAAATAAAGTAATCGGCCACTTGCAAGTTTTGGACCACGAGAAGCTGAAAATATCGACAATGTTATTTTTCGTACAACAAGCACAAATTGCATTTCCCACTTTGCTTCCCATTTTCCTATCTCTTTCTGACAAGGTAATTAACAGCAAGTACAGGAACAGGCCACTTGCCGATTTTGGGCCAAGCGAAAGTTGAAAATAGGGACAGTGATAATTTTCTTTCTATTAACACAAAGTACAAACATCAGTTACAGGATTGTAGGCGTCTGGTTATAGATAGGTTGAGAAGTTTAAAATAGAAAATAAATTATTATGTGCAAAATCGCCCTGACATTAAGTAGCTGCTGAACAGTGGTGTGCATCGACTCAGCTGCAAATGAGGAATATCTCAAGGATTTTATTCCATCTAACGCCGGACGATTTTATTTATCAGAGTGAATCATAGAAGCCAGATGTGTTATTACTGGTGCCCACATAAAGCCAGACGATTTCCTTCGTCTGTGAGGGAGTCGTAGGAGGCTGAAGGTTATTACTGGTGCCCATATAAAGCCAGACGATTTCCTTCATCTGAGAAAGCGTTGTTACTGGTGCCCATATAAAGCCAGACGATTTTCTTCATCTGAGAGTGAGTCGCTGGTGGCTGAGTGTTAAGAGTGAGTCCATTAAGAGATCAGAGGGGAGGCAAAGGTCGTTAATCATGCCTTAACCTCTGACCTTATTTCGGATTCTTTGACCTCTGGGGATTGATGAAAGTATGTATCCTCTCTCTCTCTCTCTCTCTCTCTCTCTCTCTCTCACTTCTAATTCTTTATGTATTTCGCTGCTTGAATGTCGTACCAAAATAGCTATTCTGTCTCTGTCTGTCTGTCTGTTTCTCTCTCTCTCTCTCTCTCTCTCTCTCTCTCTCTCTCTCTCTCTCTCTCTCAATTATTAACGCATATCACATCCTCTGCTTTTACCTGTGACCTTATTTAATATTCTTTGACCTGCAGTAATTGATGGAAATATGTATGCTGCTGTCTCTCTCTCTCTCTCTCTCTCTCTCAACACAGAGGTGAATTAGTTTGCCTGTCTGTCTGTCTGTTGCCTGTCTGTCTGTCCATACACTTTTATATATAGCATGGTATACCAAGGTTGAATTTACGCATTAGAAATATTGGAACCATGAATGTGTGGTTTCATTATTGCAGATGGTGCCAGGACTTAAGATTAAATAATGATTGTGTGTGTGTGTGTGTGTGTGTGTGTGTGTGTGTGTGTGTGTGTGTGTGTGTGTGTTTGTGTATGTGACAGAGAGAGAGACAGACAGAGAGACAGCGAGAGAGACTTACAAGGAGTTACAAGGACAAGTAGTGCCTCAACAAGTCTCACGGTTAATCCCAAAGAGGTACCGTGAATGATCTCACTAGGTACACATTCCTACTCTGCTGCTGAGAGACATGTATAAAAAATTGTGAAGGCTCTCCCAACCCACCTTTTCCTCCAACAATAAGAGGGAAGGAAGTACACCAAACCTGGGGGAAAAAGTCGGGCTAGAAAATTGGACAGGAAAAGAGAAAACAGTCAATCTATCCCTCAATTAGGCCTCTCAGAACCTTGTCTAAACTCACTTTGAACTGCTCTATCAAGGAATTGTCGAATACCTCTCCTGGCAATCAATTACAGGTGAGGTGTGTGTGTGTGTGTGTGTGTGTGAGAGAGAGAGAGAGGGAGAGAGAGAGAGAGAGAATATACGAAAGTTAGAGGTCGTGCCGGAGTGAATAATATATTAACATGAGAACGGCAGCTCCAACTAATTAATGAGAGAGAGAGAGAGGGAGAGAGAGAGAGAGAGAGAGAGAGAGAGAGAGAGAGAGAGAGAGAGAGAGAGAGAGAGAGAAGAGCAACCTCGTCTTGGCCCGTGTCTCGCACCTGTATTGTTATTGCATCTCCGTCCTTAAAGTTACCTCGCCCTTCCCTTTCCTCCACTCCTCCTCCGATACTCACCTCTTCCACATACCCTGATTAAATATTGGGACGGAAGCCAATAGTTCCTTAACCCTTTCCCATGAGAGAGATTTATGCGATCGTGACACCTCATCCATGGCGATTTGTCCTGCGCTTTACACTTCCCCACTGTTAACCCCTTCTCTGTGAAAGCTCCCTCTGTGCTGCAATAAACCGTCTGTTGGTAAAATAATACTTCCAAAAATAGTGTGAATATTGGCGCAGCCCCATCAAGAGCAAGAATTTAATAATGGCGAAGTCGTGACATTGAATTTATTAACAACAGCGACTGATCTGATTCTCATTTTACCTTAACTTGGCCCAGATTTTCGTCCTTTTACAGCTTATTTTACGTAGCTTAGTGACAGGAAAAGACAGTGCTGTGGCTGTACGTCCTTTCCATAGCACTTCCTCGTGACTAGCGTGATTTTCTAGCGTTACTCTATTACTACAACTCAGCACTGAATGTGGAGAGGTACCAGTTTTAGGCCAAATTTGCGTAAAAAGAATATAGTCTCTTTGCTACGAGAGGTCTCCCTTAAGATAAATATAGTCAGGTGGTGATGGAAAACAATGAATAAATAAATAAAACAAGAAATTAAGCTCGTAAGACTGAAAGCTTTATCAGAAACTGTTTTGAAATCTTTATACAGCCACGATCATTATTTCCTTTACATGTCTGAAGCTTTTTATTATTAAAGTAAAATCTCTCCCCCCCCCCTCAGATTTATTGTATTATCCCCTTCAGTACAAGTGGTCACCTCATAGCTGAATAAAATCGTCTGGATATAGCAAGAATAATGTGAAAAAAAAAGTCACTAATGAAGGGGTTACTGGACACACACACACACACACACACACACACACACACACACACACACACACACACACACCGCTCGCTGGTGCAGTGGTAACGTTCTCGCTTACCAACTGGTGGACGGGAGTTCGTGCCTCGCTCAGGTTGCGAAAAGTTTCACTGACGAAGTGGGTGGTTACTGTCCCCCTTGAGCAAGGGGACGGGTGTGTGCGTGTGTGAAGGTCACAGCCTTGCCCTTAGATCGGACTATATGAGCTCTCAGCTCCCTTCCGGGAGGGTAAAAGCTGACGATCACGACCATCAAGTGATCCTGACCGACCCGGTGAATTACACACACACACACACACACACACACACACACACACACACTCTGCATTCCACTTATGACAGACTCAATGGCTCCTTCACATAATCCGAGTTGGGTTTGATTCCAGTGTAAACCCAAATGGATTCGTCTTAATCTTCTTACCTAATCAACCATCCACTTAGCCACTTAATCGTGTCTCCCTCCTGCCATCCACCGCTCTCTCTCTATCTCTCTCTCTCACTTAAAACTAATTATTCACCTAATCGTCTCTCCCACTATCGATTCCCCCCTCCCCTCTCTCTCTCTCTCTCTCTCTCTGCACCATCTTTTCTTGTACTTCTAGAGGATAAGTTTCTCCAATAAAATTCAGGTCTGATCACCTTCTTGGGTCTGTAAGGCCTATGTGGCGTGTATTTATGACGCGCTCACACCCACCCACCCACCCACCCACCCACACCCACACCCACACACACACACACACACACACACACACACACACACACACACATACATACACTCCCTATTTATCTATCTATCTATCTATCTATATGTTTATCTGTCCATTTATCTGTCTGTCTTTCCATCCGTCTATCTATCTGTCCGTATATTGATCTATCTATCTGGCACTCAGTCTATCTACAGAATATATTAATCTTTCTGTGTGTCTGTCTATCAATCAATCAATCCATTTATCTATCTGTCTATATATCTGTCTATCTATCGACCTATCTACCTATTTGTCTCTTAAGCATACCGACATACATAAACACACACACACACACACACACACACACACACACACACACACAGAAGCACATACATCTGTTTATATATATGTACCTAAACAACAAATACTACATATACATCTCCCAGTAAGTTAATCAATATTACTTTTACAGGTTGGTGTGAGGTTTTTGATGCTACTCTAGATCCCATACCTTGCCTACCTACCGTCTTAATCTTCGTTTCTCCTTGTGCATTGCTTCAAGACATCCCATTTCAAGTATGTGCCCTGGAAAATGCATGTAGTTAGTTTTATTTTCATTATCTGTATCAGTCTACCCACCTGTGTCCTTATCTACCTGTCTATCTATCTAACTCACTATCTATCCATCTGTCTATCTGTCTATTTATTTGTCTGTCTATCTATCTGTCTATCCATCCGTACAGTCCTTCCCTCTATCAACCCTCTCTATTTCTTATTCTCTCGCTCTTCTTTGCCCATTGTAGTGCCCATCTAACTCCATTATGCTAAAGAAAGTCAGCTCCTGAATGTGGCAGGAGATGGGCCCAAAGATATGTGTCTCTCGATCTATCTGTCTCTCTGTCTGTCTGTTTAGCTACCTATCGACCCATGTCTTTCTATCCATGTATGTAGCTGTCTATTTTTCGTTCGTTTCTCTCTCTCTCTCTCTTTCTCTCTCTCTCTCTCTCTCTCTCTCTCTCTCACACACACACACACACACACACACACACACACACACACACACACACACACACACACACACACACACACAGTTCACAGGCCTTGCACATTAAATAAATCCGTCCTTCCCTCCCCAATGCCAACACTCTCTCTCTCTCTCTCTCTCTCTCTCTCTCTAAATATATATATCTGTGACTCTGCCATTATTATAGCAAAGAAAGTCAGGTCCGTAAATGTGATAAGGGGAGAGGAGCTCAAAGTTGATCCACCAAACTTGTAAGGTGATAGCGGGTCTTGTGCTGTAGTTGGCGAGTGACCTCTTATAGAAAACGACAGAAATTCTTTAAAAGACTTAACAAAAGAGGCACAAGATGAAGATATGTTACCTTCTTCCTCCTCCTCCTCCTCCTCTTCTTTTTCTTTTCTTTATCTATGAATCTCGGAAACTCTCTCCTAAGCTAATAATCTCGTCTGGAGATATATTAATTTTAGATCAAGTTAGAGTGAAAAGAGTATAGCCAATCTATCATCCCCACAATAGAATAATCAATAAATATATAACAAACGACGTAAGTGATCTAAGTGTTCCTCCTACGTCTGTTCTCGCTCTGTCCACGTTACACTTTGATCTGGTTTAATTAACTTTGATGCGTCTGCCAGCCCAGTGCCGCATGATCGAACACCGCCCACAGCCTAAAGTTTGCCTACTGCCTTGCCTCAATATCGGCTGTTGTTTTGCATTTCAAGAAGAGAAAATTTGGGCTTTTTAAAATCTTTTTCATCTATATTTTTATTATCATTTTTTTTGGGGGGGAGGGGGACTTTTTCTTCTTAGTACTGGCATTGGTTTTAATTGCTGGTGTTGGTTTTGATGTTGGTGTTGTCATTGGTGTTAATGTTGGTATTATTGTTGGTGTTGGTATTATTGTTGGTGTTGGTATTATTGTTGGTGTTGGTATTATTGTTGGTGTTGGTATTATTGTTGGTGTTGGTATTATTGTTGGTGTTGGTATTATTGTTGGTGTTGGTATTATTGTTGGTGTTGGTATTATTGGTGGTGTTGGTATTATTGTTGGTGTTGGTATTATTGTTGGTGTTGGTATCATTGTTGGTGTTGGTATTATTGTTGGTGTTGGTATTATTGGTGGTGTTGGTATTATTGTTGGTGTTGGTATTATTGTTGGTGTTGGTATTATTGTTGGCGTTGGTATTATTGGTGGTGTTGGTATTATTGGTGGTGTTGGTATTATTGTTGGTGTTGGTATTATTGTTGGTGTTGGTATTATTGTTGGTGTTGGTATTATTGTTGGTGTTGGTATTATTGGTGGTGTTGGTATTATTGGTGGTGTTGGTATTATTGGTGGTGTTGGTATTATTGGTGGTGTTGGTATTATTGTTGGTGTTGGTATTATTGTTGGTGTTGATATTGTTGTTGGTGTTGGTATTGTTGGTGGTGTTGGTATTATTGTTGGTGTTGGTATTATTGTTGGTGATGGTATTGTTGTTGGTGTTGGTATTATTGCTGGTGTTGGTATTATTGTTGGTGTTGGTATTATTGTTGGTGTTGGTGATGGTGGTAGTGTTGGTGTTTGGTATTACTGTTGGTGTTGGTATTATTGTTGGTGTTGGTATTACTGTTGGTGCTTGGTATTATTGTTGGTGTTGGTATTATTGTTGGTGTTGGTATTATTGGTGGTGTTGGTATTATTATTAGTGTTGGTATTATTGTTGGTGTTGGTATTATTGGTGGTGTTGGTATTATTGTTGGTGTTGGTATCATTGTTGGTGTTGGTGTGAGTAATGGTGTTGGTGATGGTGTTAGTGTTGGTGCTGGTATTAGTAATGGTATTGGTGGTGATTTCTCTCTCTCTCTCTCTCTCTCTCTCTCTCTCTTTTCTCGACACTCATTGCCACCTCCCCACATCTTTATATCAGAGTCAATTGGCCTGAAATTTACAATGCATGAAAAACACCTGGGCCCGGTATCTCGAGAGGCCTTTCTCAGATTTTCGATATAGAAGTTTAAAATTGACGTTAAAGGCCAACACGTGTTGAAAGATGGACAGGTTACCACACTCACAACACACACACACACACACACACACACACACACACACACACACACACACACACACACACACACACACACACACACACACCAAGCACACACATACACACGCACACATACACACAAACATATATATGCATGATCTAGAGAGACTATCAATACTCCTTGAAACACACACACACACACACACACACACACACACACACACACACACACACACACAAACACAAACTCACTCACACATGCATGAGGCTCATATACCCTGTAACACACACACACACACACACACACACACACACACACACACACACACACACCACGGTCCATTAGCCCGTAAGCCCCCATGTCCATCACCATCAGTCACGAGGCAAAGTCAACACACAGGAACCCCTTGCTTTATACACCATCTACAGGCCTGACCTCATCAATCATAGACCTCTCTCTCTCTCTCTCTCTCTCTCTGTCTCTGACCTCATCAATCTTACATCTCCCTGTTAAGCAACGTGTATTACCCCCCATAAATATTCAACGGGTAATAGGGGATGATAATTGGTTTCCCTCTAATTTAGGAGGTATTGCTTAATTAGGGTTTAACTGTGGCGATTGATTTTCAGTGGATTATTATTATTATTATTATTATTATTATTATTATTATTATTTTGAGGAGTTAATCGGTCCTTTACATATATTTTTTGTAATCGTTTTCGTTTCTGACTCTCTCTCTCTCTCTCTCTCTCTCTCTCACACACACACACACACACACACACACACACACACACTATTTTATATACGTAATCTCATCATATATACCATATGTATATATAAGTATATGCACGTATATATATGTAAAATTTCGAACATTAGGCTGGAGAAAATTTAGAAATATGAAAGTGGGGCTGAGACAGTAAGAAGGAAGATTATGATTTTTTTTTTTTTTTTTTGAATGCAAGAAAAATCGAACCAAAGGCCAGGAGTCCGCAAGATTGTTCCTTCCAAGAAAAAACAGAAACAAGATAACAGAGAGCCAAATTGAAGATCCGTTCATTTTCAAATCCCTGGACACACTGCATTTGAAAGACTGGAGATACGAACTGAAGAAAAATGAGAGAAAAAATTTGTATCAAGGGAAGAAAGGGGAGAGAAGAAAGGTATATAAGAAGAGGACAGAGGAGAAAAAAGTTAAATATGGAGAGAAGAAAATGAGGGAGAAGTGAATATGAAGAGAGGAAAATAAGAGAGGTAAATATGAAGAGAAGAAAATGTGAGGAAAGGTGAATATGGAGAGAAGAAAAAGAAGGGAGGCAAACATGAAGAGAGGAAAGAGAACGAAGGTAAAATATGGAACGAAGAAAGGTGCGAAGGAAGGTAAACATGAAGAGGGAAACGAGAGGGGAAAATACCAGGGTTCCGTTACCTGGAGTTGGTGTGAATCATTTAACACCTGTCCTATGTGGGTTCGGTCTCACCTGTGCCCTTAACCACTACAAACAATCTTTTTTTTTTTTTTTTTTTAATCTTTTTATACCATCTGACTGTTTTCATTACTATTACCAAAGGAGATTATGTTTTTGGCTTGGTTGGTCTGTTTCTCTTTCTGTGTCTGACTGTTTGTCCACCTCTGTCTGCCTGTCCACCTCTGTCTGTCTGTCTGTATGTATGTACTGTATGTGTGTCTGCGTTTCTGTCTGTCTGCCTGTATGTACTGTATGTGTGTCTGTGTTTCTGTCTGTCTGCCTGTATGTACTGTATGTGTGTCTGTGTTTCTGTCTGTCTGCCTGTAAGTATGTTTGTCTCTGTGCTTCTGTCTGTCTGTCTCTGTGTTTCTGCCTGTCTGTCTCACTGTCTTCTCTCTGCCTGTCTCTTTGCAACATTACGGAAAAAGTATTAGAACTGCACCAGTGTTGGAATAATGGTTCAAGGCAGTCAGTGTCATGTGAATAAATATTGGGAGAGTCAGAATGGGGAATGATGATGTCTTATCGGAGGTATTATTATGTTATTACAGCTATTTTTATTATTATGAACTACGCATTCTGTGGAGTTGTTATTGATATTGTAGATATTATTATTATTTTTTTTTTTGGGGGGGAAGGGAGATCTAGAAGGCTGGCATTCCATGACTGTTCGAGATAGAGATATGAAATTTCAAGGAGTGATGTATCTTGGTTGCAGGCTTCTTTTGATGCAATTTTTTTTTTTTCCGCCGCAACAGAGCTCTCTATATTTTTTTTTTTTCAGTTTTGCTCTCCTGCGCAGCAAAAACTACTGAATCGATTGCTTTACAAAATGCTCCAGTATGTAGTCGTCAACATATACTAGTGCACCTGGGTATTGATATTGAGATCCATAAAGTATTTTATGAGATAATGAGGAAAATGAAAATGGCCGCCTCATGCCTGAAAACCAAATCGGAAAGTATCCGGCCGATTTTGACCAAACTCTGTGGAAAGGTAGTGGGTCATGAGTGAACATGATTTGCATAGTATGAATGATCTAGACGTTGATCTCAAGGTCACAAGACAAAATCCTTTAAAAATTTTGAGTCATACCAAAAGTCCCTTAATATTAGGTCTACACTGATAAGTATTTCCATCTGGATGTGGAGTTCTTTGAATATTGCTTCAGCAGTTTCAGAATTCTAGTTATTATCATTATTATTATTATTGTTATTATTATTATTATTATTATTATTATTATTATTATTATTATTATTATTATTATTATCATTATTACTATTATTATTATCATTGTTATTATTATTATTATTATTATTATTATTATTATTATTATTATTATTATTATTATGACTGTGAAAAGTTCTCACCAAATATTAAGAAAAAGCGTGTGAAGAAAACAGTAAAGAAATAAAAAAAAATCCTCGCTGATCATAGGTTTCGCGAAGGACAAAGAAAAGGCGTCTGAAGATAAGAAAAAATAGAGGCGTCTTAAGATGAAAATAAAAGCGTCTGAAGATGAGAAAAAATAAAAAAGTCTTATGATAAAAAATAAAAGCGTCTTCAGCTAAAAATACAAATAAAAGCGTCTTAAGATAAAAAGAAAAGCTCCTTAAGATAAAAATAAAAATAAAAGCATCTTAAGATAAAAATAAAAACGCCTTAAGATAAAAAATAAAAACCTCTTTATATAAAAATAAAAACGTCTTAAGATAAAAATAAAAGCGTCTTAAGATAAAAATAAAAACGTCTTAAGATAAAAATAAAAGTCTTAAGATGAAAATAAAAACGTCTTAAGATAAAAATAAAAGCGTCTTAAGATAAAAATAAAAACGTCTTAATATAAAACGTAAAACGTCTTAAGATAAAAAATAAAACTTCTTAAGATAAAAATAAAAGCTCCTTAAGATAAAAATAAAAACGTCTTAAGATAAAAATTAAAACGTCTTAAGATAAAAAAATAAAACGTCTTAAGATAAAAATAAAAACGTCGTAAGATAAAAATAAAAACGTCTGAAGATAAAAAAAAAGCGTCTGAAGATAAAAATAAAAAAGTCTTAAGATAAAAATAAAAGCGCCTTAAGATAAAAATAAAAACGTCTTAAGAAAAATAAAAACGTCTTAAGATAAAAATAAAAACGTCTTAAGATAAAAATAAAAACGTCTTAAGATAAAAATAAAAGCGTCAGTAGATAAGAAAAATATAAGGCATCGTGGCAGTGAAGAGTTTTAAACCCTTTTTTATGTGTCAGACCAAAAATAAAATAGCGTTTGTAAGTGTCTATCTGCTTCCTGCTTGTCAATCTGCTTTTTTTCTTTTTTTTTCGTCTGCTCTCTGTTAGTTGACCTTTTGCTTTTTTAAAGAATTGAGTCTTGGGTTCTTTTTCCCTTTTTGACAAGGATTTTCTTTTTTTCTAACTAGAGGAGCCCATGTTAGATGTGTTTTTCTAAATGTGTGTGTGTGTGTGTGTGTGTGTGTGTGTGTGTGTGTGTGTGTGTGTGTGTGTGTGTGTCTGTGTGTGTGTGAGAGAGAGAGAGAGAGAGATTTACACATATCATTGCACTAAGTGAATGAAAGTTCGCATTTTTTTTTATAAGACTTATTTTCTCACAGCCAATAGAACCCATACCAGATTTCTCCCAGCTTAAAGAAAGGAATTGTTTACCTTTCACTTTTCTTAATGAATGATTGGTCTGGAAATTTTCTTAGATATAGACAAGAGAGAATTTTGTAGGGGTTGCTCCAGATGGGACAGTTTTTTTTTACTTTTTTCATTCAGTATACTTTCCTATAACTGACCTGATGAAAGGGTTGATTTAGTTATTGGTGTTATTTAGATACAGCAGATAGATAGATAGATAGATAGATAGATATGTCGATAAATAAATAAAGCTAAAACTTTTTTCTGGAACTTACCTGATGAAAGGATTAATACAGGTATAGGTGTTATTCTAAACGCCATAAATAACAAAAATAAGTGAATGCAAGAATAAATAAGTAAATTAATGTAAAAAGAACTTCCCAGTGTTGTTCCAGGTATCTGCTATTTTCTAGGCAAGCAAAAAATTCTTGGAAATAACTTGATGGAAGAGGGTAAGTCTAGATATACAATTTTTTCCCCTCTTCAAAAATTAATTCATTGGGATTGTTTTAGATGTGGGATTCCTCGCGCCCAAAGAAATTCATGGGATTGAGAGAGAGAGAGAGAGAGAGAGAGAGAGAGAGAGAGAGAGAGATGATACACAGATACTTTCTCCGACTCCCCCCACCAAAAAAAAAAAAAAAAAAAAAAAATCATGGGGAGTGTATCAGTTCCTACATTTTTTTATTTCTCATCCAAAATAAAGTCCTGAGACTGAAATACTGATGGTATATAGGGGCTTAGGTGACAGTACCTTGAATAACTGCTTGCTTAAAGGAGGTGGAGGAGGAGGAGGGAAAGGAAGGAGGGAGACAGAGAGAAAGAGGAAGGAAGACAGGGAGAGAGAGAGAGGACGGGAGGCATATGGAGAGAAGAGAGAAGTGAGACAGAGAGAGAGAGAAAGAGGAAGGGAGACAGGGAGAGAGAGAGAGAGGACGAGAGGCAGATGGAGAGAAGAGAGAAGTGAAAGAGAGAAAGAGGAAGGGAGACAGGGAGAGAAAGAGGAAGGGAGGCAGATGAAGAGAAGAGAGAAGTGAGACAGGGAGAGAGACGAAGTGGATTGGGAGGAAGGATAGAAGATAAATAAAGAATGCAAGAAGGAAAAAAGAGAGTTTAAAGGAGGTGGAGGAGGAGGAGCGAAAGAAGGAAAGGAGAGACGGAGAGAGAAAGAAAAAGGAAGACAGGGAGAAAGAAAGAGGAAGGAGGACAGGGAGAGAGAAAGAGGAAGAGAGACAGAGAGAAAAAGAGGACTGGGAGGAAGGGTAATAAGATGGATGGAAAATGTAAGATGGAGAGAAGAGAGGGAGGGAGGGAGAAAGGGGGAGAGGAAGAGGATTGGGAGGAAGGAAATAAGATTGATAAAGACTGCAAGAAGGAAAGAAGGAAGGAGGGAATGAGAGGCAGAGGATAGGAAGGAAATAAGGTGGGTGGAGAATGGAAGGAGGAGAGAAAGGAGGGAGGGAGGGAGGGAGGTAAGAGGAAAAATGAAGAATTAGCACCAAACCAGACTATGGCTATATGTCACTGTAGGAGCAGAAGGAAAATAAAGGGCGGAAGAAACCTGGAAGTATCAAGAACAGAGGTAGGACAGGAGAGAAGAGGAGGACTGTGGGAGAGAAAGAATGGAGACAGAGGGGCCCCTTTTAGTCGCCTCTTACGACAAGCAGGGATGCCGGGGAAGTATTCTTTTCTCCCCCACACCAGGCCGGAGGGAGAGGGAGGGAAAGAAAACTGGGAGGAAGGAAATGAGATACAGAAGATGGAGAATGCAAGAAGGGAGGAAGAATGGTGAGAGCTGAGGTAGGAATGAAGGTAGAGGGAAGGAAGGAGGGAGGGAATGGAAGGAGGGAGAGAAGAGGAGACAAAGTATTCTGGGAAGAGGAAAATAATGCAAGTATAGAAGGGAGGAAGGGAAGAAGTGAGAAAGGCAGGTGAGATGGAAGTGAGCAAGAAATACAGATGCAGGGAAAGAAGGAAGTAAGGCTGGATTGAAGGAAGAAGGGAAGGAAGGTATATTTATTAAAGGGGGAGGGTGTAGGAAGGAAGGAGAATAGGAGGGATTGGAAGGAAGAATATTTGGAAGGAGAGAGAAGGGAGCGAGAAAGAAGTAAGTGAGGAAGGAAAAGGAAGGAAAAAGAGGTGAAGGAGAAAGACTGGAAGGGAGAGAGAGGTAGCTTTCAAGGGAGAGGGAGGAGGGAGAGGGATGGAGGGAGGGCTAGAAGGATGGGACTGTGAGAGGAGGAGAGGGAGAAGGCAGACAAGTAGGAGAGAAGGACGGAAGGAGAGAGAGAGAGAGAGAGAGAGAGAGAGAGAGAGAGAGAGAGAGGAAACAAGGACGGAAAAAACGAAGAAAAAATAGAAGGAAGGATTTTTATTTCAAGATAACTAAGACTCGTATTCTCGCCGGTTAAGGAAGTTCCCAAACACCTTTTCCCTAGCGATTTATTTTATGGATATGGGTGATTAAGATCCTTTTGTGTTTTATTTATTCAGAGTATGGCGATAACAGGAGGATTTATATAGCACAGAAGAGGGCAGTGAGGTGTAATAAACAAAATAAATCGCGTAGGAAAAGGTGCTAGGGAGTTCCTCAACCGACGAGAATAAAGGAAGAGTACAAATAGGTTTTGTTGGCACTTCCTGGAATCACAAATTGCTTAAAGGAGGTGGAGAGAAAGGAAGCAGGGATGTGAGGAGGAAGGAGGGAGGGAGGGAACTAAAGGGGAGGAAGGAAGGAAATAAGGGAGGAGAGGGAAGAAGGACATGTGGATGAAAGGAGGAAGGGAAGAAAGCAGAGAGGGAGGGAGAGGGAGACAGGACTGGGAGGATGTAAATAAGGGAGAAGAGGGAGGAAGGAAATATGGAGGAAGAGGGCAAAGGGAGAAAGTAGGGAGGGAGGGAGAGGGAGACAGGACTGGAAGGATGGAAATAAGGGAGAAGAGGGAGGAAGGAAATATGGAGGAAGAGGGCAAAGGGAGAAAGTAGAGAGGGAAGGAGAGGGAGATAAGCTTGTAAGGAAGGAAATAAGGAAGGAAGAAAAGAAATTAGGTGAGAAGGAAGTACATAAGAATTAAGTCTGGAAGGAAGACGTTTTATTTCCATGCAAGCTGTAATGGTGAAAGTGGACTGGTGATTGTATATAGAAGTTTAATTTAGAGTTGCTAGAATCACTGCTTAATGGTGGAGGAGGTGGAGGGGAAGGTGGACAGAGGTGTGGAGAGGAAGGAGGGAGGGAGGGAGGGAGAGAAAGTGGGAGAAAAGTGTGGTAAAAAGGAAATAAAAGAAGTGATGAAGGAAGGCAAAAGAGAAGAAAGGAGAAAGATACATACCGTAGACAAATAGACAGAGATAGATAGATATTTAGAGAGAGAGAGAGAGAGAGAGAGAGAGAGAGAGAGAGAGAGAGAGAGAGAGAGAGAGAGAGAGAGAGAGAGGAACGGGGGAAGATGAGGAGGCTGGAAAGAAAGTTTGTGGATGGAGTGAATGGGAGGAGGAAGGATGATGCAGAGGAAGTTAGTGACAGAGGAGGTGTAAGACAGATTGATAATATAGATAGACAGATAGATAGATAGATAGACTGATAGACTGAAATATAAACAGATAACTAAATATTCATAAGTAGATAGACGGATGGATAAGAATTGTCGAGTGCATAGAGAGGTAAGCAGGTACACTGATGGATAGACACAGAGATAGACAGACAAATAGACAGATATATGGATAAATAAATTGGTGGATAAAAGATAGAAAGGTAGACATACAGATAGATGAACAGTTGGATAGATAAGAGGATAGATAAGAGGATAGATAGAAAGATAGATAGACACATAAGGACAGATATGGGAAGAGCAATACAGACTGAAGAATAGTTAGGTATATACACAGATAAATAAACAGAGAGAGAGAGAGAGAGAGAGAGAGAGAGAGAGAGAGAGAGAGAGAGAGAGAGAGAGGAAGGAACTGTGTCGAATACATAATGCATGTGCATTTTTGTGTATGCATTTGGGAATGTATCATATTTTTTTATTGTGGGGAAAGTGTTTGGATGTGTGTGTGTGTGTGTGTGTGTGTGTGTGTGTGTGTGTGTGTGTGTGTGTGTGTGTGTGTGTGTGTGTGTGTGTGTGTGTTTCAGTATGTTTTTGTTGTTTATGCACACAGCACATACAGCTTAAGTAACTGTCTGTGTTAAATATATAAGAAATACATGAGAGAGGAAACAGAAGCAAGGAGAAGCGATGAGAAAGGAGAGAATTAAAAAGAAAAAGGAGAGGAGAATGGGGGAAGAGAAAAGAATGAAACGGAGAAAATAGAAGACAAAAAGGATGAATAGGGAGAGAGAAAAAAGAGAGAGAAACAGGGAAAGGAGAGAGAAAAGAAGAAAGAGAAAGAGTAGGGGAAAAAAGAGGAAGGAAAGAGGCGAGAAGACATGGGGGAAACAGGAGAAAGAGAGAAAGCGATAGTTGGAAGCGAGTAAGTTGAATAAAAGTTAGCCTGAGAGAGAGAGAGAGAGAGAGAGAGAGAGAGAGAGAGAGAGAGAGAGAGAGAGGAGTGGAGAGGACCGTAGAGAAACACGAAAGATGAAGTGGACGGTAGGGAACAGAAGCCTGGAAATGAAAGAAAAAATATAGAGAGAGGGAGGAACAGGAGAAGAAGAAGGAAAGGAGGGAAGGAGGAGCAAGAGAAGAAAAAGAAAGGGGAATAGGAAGAAGAAGAAGAAGATGAAGGAGGAGGAGGAGGAAGATGAGGAAGATGAGGAGGAGGAGGAGGAGGAGGAGGAGGAGGAGAAGCAGAGAGAGAAATGTACCACAGAGTCAACGTATG
>NC_136969.1:28741648-28749148 GCF_032717465.1 Coenobita brevimanus | reverse complement strand
AAAAGCGAGATTTTTTTTTTTTTTTAAGTTAAATTTAAGAAGTAAAAATAAATTGTGATACATAATGATGTTTTTTAGGGAACTGAATGGAAAAATTAAACGTCTGGGAGTTATATATAGACTTTTGTGTCAGAGAATCAAATAGAAGATTAAAAGGATGTTAGAAATAGATTCTTAAAGAACAGTTATGGGATTGAAAATATAACTAGAATTCATAGCTAATTAAAATGAGAAAAAATGAAATATTAAAGTCAGTAGAAATGAGAAAGAAAAAGATATATTAAAGTCAGTAGAAATGAGAAAGAAAAAGATATATTAAGGTCAGTAGAAATGACAAAGAAAAAGATACATTAAAATCTGTAGAAATGAGAAAGAAAAAGATATATTAAAGTCAGTAGAAAAAGAGAAAGACAAAGATATATTAAAGTCAGTAGAAATGACAAAGAAAAAGATACATTAAAGTCAGTAGAAATGAGAAAGACAAAGATATATTAAAATCAGTAGAAATGAGAAAGAAAAAGATATATTAAAGTCAGTAGGAATGAGAAAGAAAAAGATATATTAAAGTCAGTAGGAATGAGAAAGAAAAAGATATATTAAAGTCGGTAGACGAGGCAGAATCAAATGTTATGTACAAACGAATAAGAGAGAGACTTAGAGGTAGATCAATAAAGAATATATGAAAGGAAGGACGTTGAAAGAAGTTAAAGTTGGGAAAGATAGTAAAAAGCACGATAGAGAGGAAATGAATGAACATGAAAATGAATAAGAACAAAACATTATTATTTAGGAAAGAAGCAGATGGAGAGAGAGAGAGAAAAAAAAAAAGAATGAGGGAGAGAAAATAATCTATAAGTAGCGATAAACGAATTTAAGATTAAAGAAAGAATATGAGAAGGAAACTAGAAGAGAGAGGAAATATTTGATACAAGTAAGAGTAAAATAACATGTAGGAGAAACAGGTAATAATATAATAAAATGAAAGGCAACTGAATAATTAATGGGACGAAATTATTTAAGAAAATGAATGAAATATTGAAATCAGGGAGACAGATAAGCAAAAATCAGAAAGGGAGGGACACAAAGTAAAAAATACAGTAACCGGAAATCGGTGTAAAAATAACGATACGAAGAAGAGAATCAGAACGGAGAGAGAGAGAGAGAGAGAGAGAGAGAGAGAGAGAGAGAGAGAGAGAGAGAGAGAGAAGAGAGGTAAAATTCAGTAACCAGAAATCGGTGTAAAAATAACAATACGAAAAAGAGAATCAGAACGGAGAGAGAGAGAATGAGAGAGATATAGATAGATAGATAGATAGATAGATAGATAGATAGAGAGAGAGAGAGAGAGAGAGCGTTCCCCCAAATCACATCGAATGCTAAGGGAGATTTTTCGTTTCTTTTGGGAATGTATCGAAAACCGAAATGAAAAAACCTTATATACTTTTTTTTATGTGTCAAGTTGGAAGTTGGGGCACGGCATTTTGGGGCTTTATATAATTAGGGATGGGGGAAGGAACAGGTGGGAATGGGACAGGTGAGAGAGAGAGAGAGAGAGAGAGAGAGAGAGAGAGAGAGAGAGAGAGAGAGAGAGAGAGAGAGAGAGAAGGAACAGAAAGCAGGTCAACCCTAACTTTCATATCAGAATCACAAAGCTTTTAGCAGCCTTAGAAGGAGAGAGAGAGAGAGAGAGAGAGAGAGAGAGAGAGAGAGAGAGAGAGAGAGAGAGAGAGAGAGAGAGAGAGAGGAGATATGCAAGAGAAATAAAAACAGCAAAAATCATCCACAGAGAAGAAAGGAAGTAACAAAATAAGTGAGAAAAAAAAAAGAATGAGAACCGCATAATGGAAAAAAGGCAAAAAAAAAGAATAAATAAATAAATACAACTCACAATGGACAAATAAAATAAACTTATAACAAAGGAAGGAGGAGGAGAGAAAGAGCGATAAAGGTGATAATAAGGAGAACACAAATTGCGAACCAAAAAAATATATATATATAAAAACGAAGAAGGGAGACGAAGGATACGTAAAGAAAAGGAGAAAAAGAGATGTGTAATATAGCAGAGGGAATGGAAAATAAGGAATGAATTAAAGGAGAGAGTAGTAGTAGTTGTGGTTATAGTGGTGGTGGTGGTGGTAGTAGTAGAAATAGTGGTGATAGTAGTAGTAGTAGTAGTAGTAGTAGCTATTGTTGTTGTTGTTGCTGTTATTATTACCATTAGTATTAGTATTAGTATTATTTGTTGTTGTTCTTGTTGATGCTGTTGTTCCAGATGTTGTTCTTGTTGATGCTGTTGTTCCAGATGTTGTTCTTGTTGATGCTGTTGTTCCAGATGTTGTTCTTGTTGATGCTGTTGTTCCAGATGTTGTTCTTGTTGATGCTGTTGTTCCAGATGTTGTTCTTGTTGATGCTGTTGTTCCAGATGTTGTTCTTGTTGATGCTGTTGTTCCAGATGTTGTTCTTGTTGATGCTGTTGTTCCAGATGTTGTTCTTGTTGATGCTGTTGTTCCAGATGTTGTTCTTGTTGATGCTGTTGTTCCAGATGTTGTTCTTGTTGATGCTGTTGTTCCAGATGTTGTTCTTGTTGATACTGTTGTTCCAGATGTTGTTCTTGTTGATGCTGTTGTTCCAGATGTTGTTCTTGTTGTTGCTATTTATTGTTGTTGTGACCCCAGGCTTATCCGAAACGTGACCTCAGTGGACTGCAGACTTAACTTGCTCTTGTTTGGCAGTCCCTCATCTCCCTTCCGGCGGATAAGGAAGTAATTGAAGGATGCTTGTGTATCCGGGAAGTTGGGCCGCCGGGTTATATCAGTGCCACCACTTGAAGGCGTCCCTCTCCCGTACTAAGGAAATGCACAATAAAGGAGGGAAATTGAAGGATATGGAAGAAAGTAAAAAAGAAAAAGAGGAAAACGAGAATTGCAATTTAAGACAAGAGATTGAAGGGAAGGCAATAAAGAAAAGAAGAAGGGAGACGTAAAGGAGGAAGAGCAATAGAGGAGAATACAGAAAAAAACATTAGAAAAAAGGAGGAAAAATGGAGGAAGAAAGAGAAAGGGCAATAAAGGAGGGAGAATAAAGAAAAAATAAAGGAAAAGGGAAAAAAGAGGAAGGGCAATATAAAAAGGAGAGTAAAGAATAAGCGATAAAGAAAGGAAGAAAGGGAGAAAAGGAGAAAGAGCAATAAAGGAAGGAGAATAAAGAATTAACAATAAAGAGAACAATAAGAAGAGAAATTCAATAATGGATGAAGGATAGAAAGGACGAGTAAAGGAGTGAAGAATAAAAAAAAAGAGAATTAAAAGGAGAATCACAATAAAGAAAGGGGAGAGTGAACGTTAAAAAATAAAGAAGAGAAAAAGAAAATAAGAAAGAGCTGCAATAAAGGAAGAGGAGAATGAAGGAGAAGCAGTAAAGAAAATAAAGAGAGAGAGAGAGAGAGAGAGAGAGAGAGAGAGAGAGAGAGAGTAAAATGTTTAATAAAAGTTTAGACAGGGGGGAAAACCAGGAGAAATTACACGAGTTGAGGAAATTGTATGTGTTTATGTTACGTGTGTGGTGGACAGAATGAAGGAGGAGGGAAGGAGAGATGGAGAGAGGAGGGAGAGAAGGAAGGAGAGGGGAGGGAGAGAAGGAAGGAGAAGGGAGGGAGAGATGGAGAGAGGAGGGAGAGAAGGAAGGAGAGGGGAAGGAGAGATGGAGAGGGGAGGGAGAGAAGGAAGGAGAGGGGAGGGAGAGATGGAGAGAGGAGGGGGAAGGGTGAGATGTAGAGAGGAGGGAGAGAAGAAAGGAGAGGGGAGGGAGCGATGGAGAGGGGAGGGAGAGAAGGAAGGAGAGGGGAGGGAGAGATGGAGAGAGGAGGGGGAAGGGTGAGATGTAGAGAGGAGGGAGAGAAGGAAGGAGAGGGGAGGGAGCGATGGAGAGGGGAGGGAGAGATGGAGAGACGAGGGAGAGAAGGAAGAAGAGGGGAGGGAGAGATAGAGAGAGGAGGGAGAGAAAGAAGGAGAGGGGAGGGAGAGATGGAGAGAGGAGGGAGAGAAGGAAGGAGAGAGGATGGAGAGATGGAGAGGGAAGGGAGAGAAAGAAGGAGAGGGAAGAGAGAGACGAAGAAAGGGGGGAGGGAGAGAAGGAAGTAGAGGGGGAAAGGGGGGAGGGAGAGATAGAAGTAGAGGGGGAAGAAGGGAACGAGAGAAGGAAGGAAGGGGGGAGGGAAGAAAGATACTGACAGATAGGTTAATAGACAGATAGAGGATAGATAGATGGAGAGAGAGAGAGAGAGAGAGAGAGAGAGAGAGAGAGAGAGAGAGAGAGAGAGAGAGAGAGAGACAGAGAGAGAGAGTGAGAAAGAGAGAGAGATTAAACGTTTATAAGAATGGCAAAAGAAGGGAAGAGAGGGAAAAGATATGAGAGACGTGGAGAGAAAGAGGGAATGGAGGGAAGGAGGGAAAGAGAGGAAGGAGTGGAAGAGAGAGATAAAAAGATTTAAAAAGTGAAGAGGCTGAGGTTAGGGAGGGGAGGAAGGAGGGAAGGGGGGAGGGGTAATGTGTGTGTGTGTGTGTGTGTGTGTGAAAGAGAGAGAGAGAGAGAGAGAGAGAGAGAGAGAGAGAGAGAGAGAGAGAGAGAGAGAGAGAGAGAGAGAGAGAGAGAGAGAGAGAGAGAGAGAGAGAGAGAGAGAGAGAGAGAGAGAAGAATGCAAAGTTTTGATAGGGGTGAGGTTAAGGGGAGAAAAAAAGGAGAGGGAAAGAGAGAAACAGAAAAAGAGAGAGTAGAGAAAAAAGAGGCGGAGAGAGGGGAAAGAGAGATTATTTTTTTTTTATCTCGGAGGATAGAAAAAAAAAAAGAGAGGAGAAAAGGGAGAAATGGTTATGAGGGAGAGATGGAAGGGAAAACGTGAGTGGAAACGGAGAAAGCATAGGGAAAAGGGAGAGAAGGAAGAGAAATTAAGAGAGAGAGAGAGAGAGAGAGAGAGAGAGAGAGAGGGAGGATAAAAAAAGAGTGAAAAGGGAGAAAGAGGGAGAAAAAAAGTGAGAGAGAAGGATTTAAAAGATTTATAGGCAGGGAGCTTACGGTGGGAAAGAAAGAGGGAGAAAGGGAAAATGTAAGGGGGGTAAAGAGGAGGAAAGGGAGAGAAAAAGAAAGGAGGGAGGGAGGAAAGAAAGATATAGGAGGGAGAGTAGAGAAGAGGAGACAGAAGGAAAAGTAGAGAAAAGGAGGGAGGAAAGGAAGAAAGGGGAAAGGAAGGAGGGAGGGAAGAATGATGAAATTTGGGAAGAGACGGCATTGAAGAGAGAGTATATAAGAGCGGACAGGGAGAAAAATGAAAGTAAGGGAGAGAAAAGGAAGAGAAGGAGGAAAGTGAAATACAGAGAGGGAAGAGAAGAGGAAAGAAGGGGACCTGGAGAGAAAGAAGGAAGAAAAGAAGAAAAGGTGAGGAAAGGAAGAGGTAGGAGGGAGAGAAGAGAAAAGAGAAGGTGAAAAAAGGAGGAAAGAGGGAGGAATGGAAGATGTAAGAAATAGAATAACGAATTGGGGAGAGGGAGAAAAGAGAAGGGGAGGAGGGAAGAAAGGAAGTAGATGGAGATAGAGAGGAGAGGAGAGGAGAGGAGAGGAAGAAAACTGCAGGATAGGAGGAAGGAAAGGAAAAAAGGAGGAAGGCTGTGGCTGTGATGAAAGAGGAAATGGGAGAGAAGAGATGTGCAGAATGAGAGAGAGAGAGAGAGAGAGAGAGAGAGAGAGAGAGAGAGAGAGTAAAAGGCCGCTGTTGATTGGAGGGTATGGAGAGAAAGGGAAAGATGAAAGGAAAGTGAGGGAAAAGGGAGAAAGAGATGAAGAAAAAGTTTGACTTGAGAGAGAGAGAGAGAGAGAGAGAGAGAGAGAGAGAGAGAGAGAGAGATGCGAAGGGGAGCAAAAGCAGGAAATAAAAATAGAGAGTAAGGTGAAGGAAGGTATGAGATAGACAAGATAGGAATTATAAATAGGGGAAAGAGAGAAAACCGAGGGGAATGAAGTAATGTTTGAAGAGAGAGAGAGAGAGAGAGAGAGAGAGAGAGAGAGACTGTAATCTTGACACCATCTTACAAGCTTGGATTCGCTCTCGCACGCTGGCATACATACACGCCCAGAGGAAAAACAAGCTCGCACGCGCACACACACACACACACACACACACACACACACACACACACACACACACACACACACACACACACACACACACACACACACACACACACACACACACACACACACACACACACACACACACCGGGAACGAGCAACCTATTAATAGACACAAAAACACACAGATGAAAGCACACACTCAGCAGGCTTACTGTACATACACCCACGGAACCCGTTATTCTTTCACACACACACACACACACACACACACACACACACACACACACACACACACACACACACACACACCAAGTAAGGTTAATATTTTCTGTCATTTCGAGAGCGAGGGTATATATGAATCCTATGACCACCACCACCTCAGCTACCACCATCACCACTCAACCACAACTATCACCACCACCACCACCTCAAACACAACTATACCCTCATTACTACCACCACCTCCACCACTACTTCAACCACAGCTACCACCACCACTCTCTCAGCCACCACTACCACCACAACCACAAATACCACCACCCCTTTCACCTCCCTTTCCCCTCTCTCTTGTAAATTAGGCATTAGTTTACCTGGATGTCAAGAGGTCAAATTGACGTCACCTCTCTTATCGAACCCTCTGGGGACTGAGGTCCCTGAGGGGGGCATCACTGTCTTGAGAGAGAGAGAGAGAGAGAGAGAGAGAGAGGGGGGGGGAGGGGGATCAGGGAAGAGAGAGGGAGAGAGAGTGGTGCAAAAGGACCATCTCAGTCAACATTTTCACCGCGATGGAGTAACTAAAATATATTATTCACAGTAACACCAGAGGAGTTGGTTCAGACTGAGAGAGATCCACGGAGTCATAGAATTAAAGATAAATACCCCTATACAGCAAGGAAAAAAAAGTTGGATTCCAGCCTTAAGATATCTCAGTGTTCTCGTGATGAAATAAGGTGCTTGGAAAATTTTATCTGTTTTGGTACTGACATGCGTATATATTTCTTTGCCTACCTACAGAATATGCCTACCTACCTACCTACCTACATACCTACCTTCCTTCTGATATCCCCAGCTACCTAACAACCTATCTTCTTATTAGCATGCCTACATAATTCCTTACCTACATATATGCCTGCCTATCTACCTACCTACCTACCTACCTACCTACCTACTTGCTTACTTTCTTACCATATTCCTGTAATTAACTGATTCTCTTTTCTCTCTTAATACAATTCCTTCTTCTCTTACTCCTTATTTCTCTCTTCCTCCTCTCTCCCTCCCTCCCGCCTATCTATTTCCTCCCCGTTTCCTCCCTGTTTCCTCCCTCCTTCCTCCCTGTTTCCTCCCTCCCTTCTCCCTGCTTCCTCCCTCCTAACTTCC
>NC_136969.1:28734148-28736648 GCF_032717465.1 Coenobita brevimanus | reverse complement strand
GAGAGAGAGAGAGAGAGAGAGAGAGATAGGAGAGAGAGAGGGAGAGAATAACCATGAGAACAAGAGAGCGAGGAGAAGTAGGGGAGAGGAAATTTAATTCATACAAATGCATATAATAAAAATAAGAAAAATATATACAAAATGCAAGAGTCAACAATAATCTCAGTTCATCATGTATACAACAAACCAGCTTCAACAGTATCTTCTTCATCCTGTATTTCCCTCTGCCTATGACCTCCAGTCTTTTCAAAGCAATGTGTCCAGGCATCTCGAAGTGAACGGATTGTGAATTTGGCTCTATTTTGTTGACTCATTCCTGGAGAGAACAGTTTTTTTCTTTTCATTTTGTACCTGTTTGTCTATCTATCTGTCTATCTATGTATTTATGTATATATCTATTTATGTATCTGTCTATCTATCTATCTGCCAATCTATCTATCTTTATTCATCTATATATTATATTTATTTCTTTACTTATTTCCAAGCTTAAATCTATCAGTTCAATCTTTGCATAAAATATATACGTAGGCTCTGATGCCCCATATATTGCAGATGAAGAAAATATTGCACACGTGTTGCATTAATAGTGCAGTGTTGTGAGGTAGTGTTTCCGTCTTGCAAGCTTCACTCGATCATTAGTCTGCTGGTGGGGCCACAGGCTGTAAGTCCTGACTGTTAATTTGAGGATTTGAGAGAGAGAGAGAGAGAGAGAGAGAGAGAGAGAGAGAGAGAGAGAGAGAGAAAGAGAGAGAGAGTGAGAGAGGGAAGGAGAGATTAGGGAGTGTGTGTGTGTGTGTGTGTGTGTGTGTGTGTGTGTGTGTGTGTGTGTGTAAGGGAATTAGTGAGGTAAGATAAGAGGGAATGATGACGGATAAGGGAGGGAGGAAAGTAGGAGAGAGAAAGGGAGAGAGAGAGAGTGGAGCTTGCTCTCGGGAGAGATATCCCAGAACAAGGCCTGAATTAGAGTGAGGGAGGGAGAGAGAGAGGAGGAGGATAATGAGAGAGAGAGAGAGAGAGAGAGAGAGAGAGAGAGAGAGAGAGAGAGAGAGATGAAAATGAAAGAGAAGGATAGTGAGCTGATAGAGAGCGGGTGGAAAGAAGAAGGGAGAGAGAAATGAGGTTGGAGAAAAAGAGGAGGTTAAGGCAAAAAGAGAGGGGAAGGAAGAGAGATGAGAATAATGAAGGGAGGGAAAGAAAATGGAAAGAGGAGAGAGAGAGAGAGAGAAGCATAATGGGACGAGGGATAGACGGAAGAGGAAAGAAAGAATAGGTTAATGAGATGGTGGAAATATGGGAAAGAAGAGAGAGAGAGAGAGAGAGAGAGAGAGAGAGAGAGAGAGAGAGAGAGAGAGAATAATGAGGGAAGGGAAAGAGACGGAAGAGAAGAAAAAGGGAAATAATGAGATGAGGGAAAAAAAGCGAGCGACACAAGACCTTTCCACAGCACTTCTTCGTGACTAGCATCATAGTCTAGTGCTGTTCTATTGCTACAGCTCAGTGGCACAGTGGGAAAATACTACGGCTCTATATCCTTTCCATAGCACTTCTTCGTGACCAGCATCATACTCTAGTGTTAGTCTCATGTTACACCTCTGCATACAAGATGGAGAGATGGCAGTTTTAGGCCAAGTTAAATCATAAAGAGTAAAGTAAAATGATGGCAAATTTAGACCAAGTTTAACATGAAGAGAGTTGAGTAAAAATGATGGTAAATTTTGCCAACTTGAAGTGAGGAGAGTATAGTTAAACTGATTGTAATTTTAGACCGAGTTGAAGCGAAGAAAGTAGAGTCAAACTTAGAGTAAATTTTATCAAGGTAAACTGAGGAGAAATATAATGAAATTGATGGTAAATTTGGTCCAAGTTAAAGTGAAAGGACTATATGTTAACTGTTTACTTGTCTGTCTCGTACTCCCGTTCCATCTCCACTCGGTTAATTGTGTTAGCTCCCTGTTACGTCCTGAATGGTAAATTTGACAGTGCTGGTTACGTAAGAGAGAGAGAGAGAGAGAGAGAGAGAGAGAGAGAGAGAGAGAGAGAGATTAGTGTGTGTGTGTGTGTGTGTGTGTGTGTGTGTGTGTGTCTGTCGCAGCCGAAACTAGAGACATGGATTTTAGTAAAACATGGCAGGATGGGCCCGTTTCAGTTTCATGTCGCCTATATTAATCAGGAAAGGCGTTTTGATCCCTATTTTGTTCCATTGTTCACAGGAGCAGACTATTGGGCCGCGAAGCACTTGTTACTGTGTCGACGGATAAATAGTTCGGTCTGAGGAAAGCGAAGCGCGGCTCAGAAGTGGCACTCATTTGAGCAGGTGTTGTGTTGTCCGATAGGCCCACGAAACTCTTGCACATATTATATAAAATTATAGGTAGATAGATAAATATATGTAGCTGTGGTGGCTCGAGCGGTAGTGTACTCATATCCCGATGCGCTTACCTCAATTCTAGCGTTCGAACCCAAGACATGGCGAACACTTAAAGGTGGTGTTGGTAGTATG
>NC_136969.1:28716648-28729148 GCF_032717465.1 Coenobita brevimanus | reverse complement strand
TCCTGACCGACCCGGTGAATTACACACACACACTTATACTACGATATTTTTTGCACACACATCGATCACGTTCACTCTTATACAAATGCACAGTCCCTCTCTTCTTCCACTCCACTGGCACAATTCTTTACCATACTAAGATATACCGCAGTCTCCCCTCATTTGTCCCCTCGGAGAGGTGGTGTGGTGGTGTGACGTATTATTTACCGGGAACAGGTGACTACTTTTTGCCCCACGTCCAAGGGTTACATAGGCTAGTATAAGGATTTGTGTTGTATTTTATTTTTACTGCACCCAGGCGATTTTAGTGTTGCTGCAAGTGGTCTAGGAAGGAGTGTTGTGAAGCATTACTCGCAGGAAAGAGGAGGCTTCTTTTTATCCTCATTCCTAGGGTTACACAGGTCACTACTAGCGTGTGTATTGTGTTTCATTCTTGGTACACAGCACTTTTGCCCTCACATAAATTTCTGGCGCTGGAGAGGGACGCCTTCGTGTGGTGGTGGCATCTATATAACCAGGTGGCTCTACTGCCCTGTTATACAAAGGTCTTTCGACTCCCTCCCTATCCCCCGAAAGGAGGATGGTGAGCTACGGGTGCAGGGTAACTTCAGCCTGCAGTCCACCAGGTTCACATTTAGATAATCCTGGTGTTGCCATTGCTACTACTACATAAACTTCTATACCTTTTTGTGCACAAATTTCTTCACTTTTACATCAATTTTACATCAATTTTTGCACATCTTAGACTTCTTCCTGCAATCATTTCCTGACACTTACTTCTTCACCCTTTCACCCTGCCATCTTGTTCTCCTCATTCCTTCCAGTACCTTCTTTATTCACTTTTCTTTTGCACTTTATTCCCTTTTGCAGCTTTTCCCCACACTTATTCTTCACCCTTTCACCCTGGATTCCTGTTCTCAAAGCTTCACATTCCTCACCATTCACCCTTTTGCTCCTTTCACACTCCTGTAATTCTTAGTGCTTCACGCTTTCGCCCTGCAATCTTATTCTCCTCAGTCCTCGCATTGTCTTTTTTTATTCACTCTCGCACGAGCCACTTAAAGGGGTAAAGCCAGCTGAGAGTTAGTTGTGTAGACCAGTAACAGATCCAGACAGTGAAACAGAAGGTAGTGGAAATAAACAGTGATTATGTGTGTGTGAGAGAGAGAGAGAGAGAGAGAGAGAGAGAGAGAGAGAGAGAGAGAGAGAGAGAGAGTTACAGAGTTACAGAGAGTTACAGAGATACACAGACCACACAGACCTTACTGTCCCTACGAGGTGGTCCGGCCTTAATCCTAATATAGTGCATAGGAGCAGGAGAAAAGGATAGCACAGAGAGAGAGAGAGAGAGAGCTAGGAGGAAGATAGGATAGATACTCGTATAAGGCACCGACAGTGACACAGAAGGTAGGGGTTGTAAACATTGATATAGTGTGTGTGTGTGTGTGTGTGTGTGTGTGTGTGTGTGTGTGTGTGTGTGTGTGTTTTAGGAGGAAGGCAGGACAGAAACAAGGCGCCGATGGTGAAACAGAGAGTAAGTGGTTGTAAACAGTGGTATTGGGAAGGAAACTGGACAGATAGAATGCAGGTATGGAAGACGGCAGGAAAGATATATGACACAGACGATGAAGCATAAGATTGGTAATAGACAGTGGCATGGGGTAGGGGACTGGATAGATACAAGGCACAAATGATGAAGAAGAAGGGCAGTAGACAGTGATATGATGCACAGTAGGTTAGGAGAAGGATAGGGTGGATTAAAGGAGTGGACGGTAAAACAAATGACAGTAGTATGGTGTAGGTTTGGGGAGTTTTTGATGGTTGCTGATTGATGTCTGTGAGTCAGGGGCAGTAAGTGGAGCTCGAACCCGCGTCAGGCCCGTCTTTTGAACACGAGGCAAGTACCAAACCGACCGAGACACCGAGCCTCCGTTAGCCACGTATTTTGTCTCCCTCTCCCCACACTGAGTCAGCACGCGGGCCCACCTTAGTCACGGCCCAGGTAGCATCCATCTTGCGGGCTGCGTGGGGTGGCCGTGGATCCCGCTTCTCATCCGTCTCCTTCGACGTATTTATTGGCCACCTCATGAGATTGGTGGACTGGGTGGGGAGGGAGAGAGACTGTGGCTTTGGGAAGTCCGCAGCACCTTATCCATAGCGATTTATTCCGATCTATTCCGCACATTTTGCCTCATGGGATTGGTGGGCGGGATTGAGAGAGAGAGAGAGAGAGAGAGAGAGAGAGAGAGAGAGAGACTGTGGCTTTGGGGAATCCGTAACGTCTTATCCATTGTGATTTATTCCGCTTTATTCCGCACATTTTGCCTCGTGGGATTGGTGGATTGATTCGCCTCGTGAGATTGGTGGATGGGATTGAGAGAGAGAGACGACTGTGGGTTTAGGGATTCCGGAAAGTCTTATCCATTGCGATTTATGCTGCAGATTATGTCTCATGGGATTGGTGGAGAGGTCTGAGAGAGAGAGAGGGGGGGGATTCTGGGTTTAGAGCACAATGGTACTTTATCTTTCTATCAATCTGTCTATCTATCTGTCTATCTATCTATCAATTTCGAATACCGTATATGAACACAAAAGATAAAAAAAAGGCCTAATATTTTTTTCCAGGACAGACGTTTTTATCTCCTGTGGCAGTTTCCATTATCCTGCAAACTGTACGAATCCTATCACAACTACAGGGTCATTTATTGCTGGCGATTAATCCTATTGGCCTAATTGCAATCCTAGACACCTTATTAATCCCCCTCCTCCTCCTCCTCATCATCATCATCATTAGCATCACATTAGCTTCAGTACCATCATCATTACCATCATGGTCATTTTCACATTAGCATCATCACCATCACCATCTTCATCACTACCATCATTATCGTCATCACAGTAACATCAGCATCATCATAATTATCATCATCATCATCAGCATTACATTAACATCGGCAACATCATAACTCATTATCATCATCATCATCATCATCATCTCATTAACATCAGTATCATCATCATCATCATCATCATCACATTAACATCAGTATCATCATCATCATCATCATCACATTAACATCAGTATCATCATCATCATCATCATCATCACATTAACATCAGTATCATCATCATCATCATCATCATCACATTAACATCAGTATCATCATCATCATCATCATCATCACATTATCATCATCATCATCATCATCATCACATTAACATCAGTATCATCATCATCATCACATTAACATCAGTATCATCATCATCATCACATTAACATCAGTATCATCATCATCATCATCATCATCACATTAACATCAGTATCATCATCATCATCATCATCATCATCATCATCACATTAACATCAGTATCATCATCATCATCATCATCATCACATTAACATCAGTGTCATCATCACCAGAACCCCAACTAATGCGACCTGTATGTAAGTGTGAATTAATATTGAAAACAAACACAAAACAATGCAAAAACAACGAAAAGAAAGAAATAAGACAATGAAAGATAAAAACAGTGTAATGTTCAGAAGAAATTATAAACGGAATAAAATAACTGATAAAAGATAATATAATGATATTTTAAAATAACTGATAAAAAATAATATAATGATAAGAGCAGGTCAAATGTCAGCACTCAGGCTTTTTATGACTCTCTCTCTCTTTCTCTCTCTCTCTCTCTCTCTCTCTCTCTCAGCTGAATAAAATCGTCTGGCGTTACCTGATAAAGATTACTAGGTCACCATTCTCGTAGGTTAAGGAAGCTCCCTAACACCTCTTTCTAAGCGATTTATTTTGTGTTTGTACGTTACTCTCTTCTTTCCTGTTGCTTTAATAATTCTGGTACTCGGATAGAAAAACAAATCTCACAGTCGTAAAACACACACACACACACACACACACACACACACACACACACACACACACACACACACACACACACACATTTCACTGCTTCCCTTCCTGCCTACCAATGTGCTTTTCTGTGTTCATCTCACTTCTTCCTTCAATCCCCCCCCCCTCTCTCTCTCTCTCTCTCTCTCACATTCCCCCCTCCCCCCCTCTGTCTGTCTGTCTCTGTCTCTGTCTGTCTCTCTGTCTGTCTGTCTCTGTCTGTCTGTCTGTCTGTCTGTCTGTCTCTCTCTCTCTCTCTCTCTCTCTCTCTCTCTGCCAAAATCCTACTCTTTGCAGCAAAACTGAACAGAAGAAAAAGTCAACTCATACACAGCCTACACATGCAACCAAAATTTCCACATTGTAAATAATTAACGAAGCACTCAGAAGGATTAGCATTTTTATTTCATTTAACATCACTTGTCAACACTACGTCCCATCCCTTTCCACCCTCATTCCATCTCCTTCCACCTTCATTCCACCTCAGTTCACCTTCCTATCAGACATTCCACTCTGTCTTATTTAACATCACTTGTCAACACTCACTCTCTTACTTCCCATCTATTTCCACCTTCATTCCATCTCTCTCCACCTTCATTCCACCTCACTCCACCTTCCTTTCAGACATTCCACTCTGCCTCATTCTCCCATCATTCTGTCTAGTACCACTCTCCACCTCTCACTGTTATATTCCAAGTCTACGGCCTTCATTCTGACTCGTATCTCTTTCCTGTTACCCATTTTTCCATCACTCTTACCTACGCTGTTTCATCTCGTATTATTACACCTCACATTTTCCATCCCACCCCGCCCCAGTCCACCCTCTCTCTCTCTCTCTCTCTCTCTCTCTCTCTCTCTCTCTCTCTCTCTCACACACACACACACACACACACACACACACACACACACACACACACGCCTACCACTATACTTCTCCGTGTTATCAATTTAGCTACAAGAGAAAGGTCAGCCACCAGGACTGCACTTGATAACTATTTCATGAGGCTTTCCCAGTTATTTACATTAGTCCAACCCTTGTATTTTTCCACCACTCACTCTGTTATAGCCCGTCTCTTATACTCTTCTTGGCGGTGGACGGGGACGCCTTCACGTGGTGGCACCCTTATGGCCAGACTGTGAACCTACCTAGTTATATATACATGTCCCTCATTCATCTCCCTAACCCCCGAAAGGAGGATAATGGACCGCAGATAAAACTTCAGCCTGTAGTCTACCGGGTATATATTCAGATGAGGTTAGGGTTTCAACTATTACTGAGACCTTCATTGTATCTCACATAACATTAATTATTTTCACGTTTCCTTTACCCTGTCTTAACATTTTTCAAGCCTAATTATTTTCATGCCTTCCTCACTCTGTCTTCCTCTTCCTCGTGTCTCATGTTTAATTATTTTCATGCTTCCTTCACCCTGCCCTACTTTCTGTCTCAAGACTTGCTATTCTCGTGCCTCCTCAGCCTTGTCTTGACTCTTCCTTCTAGCTGATATCACTTTCCACAGCCCTTTCTATAATAAATTCTCTCTCTCTCTCTCTCTCTCTCTCTCTCTCTCTTTTACGATCATTCCACCAAAAACCTTCCTGCACCACACACTACTCCGTTTTATCCTATCGTTGTCTCTCATTTAACCTCTAGATTCCATTCCTCCATGCACTCCTCCACTTTATCTCATTCTCCCATCAGTCTATTTAACATCACTCTCCACCACTCATTCTTTAATATCCCATCTCTTACAACCTACAGCCTGCCTCATGTTCAGTTCCTAACATGCGCTCTTCTGTCTCACTCTGCCTTCATTCTATCACGCTCCATCACTCATTCTTTAATAGCGCATGTTCTGTGAGATTTTCATTCCCCTCTCTTCCTGTTCAATTCCTAACATCCATTCTTTTCTCTCATTCTCCCATCATTCTATTTAACATCACACGCCATCACTCATTCTTTAACATCCCACGTTTTGATATTTTCATTCCCCTTTCTGCCTGATTTCCTTCTAAAAATTTCATGAAGTTCTCAGGGTCATTCGTTCAGTAGTCGCTTTTCACTGCAGGAAATATTATGGACAGATGTATGAGAGGGAATGGATCCAACTGTGGCCTCCTGGTGGTGGTGTCTGGATAGGCTTTCCTGTCCCTACTCAGTAACGACTTCCCACGACACATGACTCTTTTACACAGTCCTACTCATGCACCTTACCTCCCCACCTTGATCTATTTCTCACAGCTACCTGACATCCCCAGTCTTCTAGTAAGTCTCTCTCTCTCCCCATTTGTTCCACTTGGCGAATCTCCCTCCCTCCCTCCCCCCCCCTCTCTCTCTCTCTCTCATGGCCTGAATACGCGTCAGCAGGGTTGGCAAGTTTAAATTCAAGCTGACCCATTATCAAAGTCTTCAAAATTTACTCCCAAATATCCCTCTCAGTTAAAAATATTTGATGATAAACATTTACGTAAGATATTAACTATGTATTCTTTGGTAAATAATACTGTCATAATTATAAGCAAATACTGGTCTGCCGAAAATAGGGGGAAAGCCTACTTCCCCTCCCCCCCTCAAAAAAAAAAAAAAAAAAGAATCCGTGCCTCGTAACACCCCGTCCTCAGCAAAAAAAAAAAAACCAAAAAAAAAAAAAAATCTGTACCTCTTAACACCCCCTCCTCAGCGATTTATATTGCCTGTTACATTTTAATAATCTCTTGCATGTTCCTGATGCAAAGTATGTCGATATCTGAAAGGTATAAAATCAAACAAAAGGATATCAGTGTGTAATATGCAAAATAAATCGCCAAGGGAGAAGTACCACGGAGTCTCTCACCCCAGCTCAAGTATAAGTCGAGCTGCGTGGGTGCTTCTTGGTTAGTCTTCTGCACAGGGTTCGTATGCACAAAGATCTACTGATAAGACGTAATTAGATGGCTGGATATAGGTAACATGTCGATAAGATTATAGGTCCTTGATTATAGATACGGAATGCATATTGATAAGAGTATAGATGTCTGATTTATAGATACGCAATGCTAGTCCTATGAGCAGTACCACTATCCATAAGCGGGGTCGGTGTGTAAGGTCAATTTCCCACCAGGACTGTATGTAGCATCGTCCTAACACACCTGAAGTTGAAGTCACCACGTGGTTACCTACCCACGCTCCCTCCCTCCCTCCCTCCCTCACCCACCACCCCCCGACCGCACCCCTCCCTAACCCACACTCTCCCTCGCTACACCAATGAAATAATTTCGCCCGTGGTCCTCCAGCCAATGAGCGACGTACAGCCAGCAAAAGAGTACCATTGCTTATCTCGGCGTTGGATTTCTTTGTGTAATGGCGTCTCTGTTATTTTTGAGTAACTTAACATTCAGACAGATCCCTTATTAGTTTGAATTCACGAAGGAGGTGATGGAAAAATGTTAAGTGGTTACTGGAACAGGCGTATACAGGAAGGAGTGTTTCAGGACCCATCGTCTTGTGCTTAGAACCGGAAAGAAGGATGGTGCATTTTTGTCGCCCGTAGCTTGTCAGTCTCGCTTCCCCCTGACGCCTTCTCATCATTGTTGCGTCAGCTCCGCGAAGGTTACGTTGCTCTGTGATGATCTGTGTTGAATCCTGCGACAGTGGCCGTTCACCTGCGCCTTCTGTAAATAAAGGTAACTTGTTCTTTATATCATTTAGTAATTTTTGCCAAGAAGTGTCAAATTGGAGTATTTGTCTAGTTGTTAATGCACTTTCTTTGTGATCAGAATTGCTTATAGATCAATACCGTTTATTTGCGTTTTCCTTAAGCTTTGTACTGTACCTTTCTTACGTATATCTTGCAAAATTTTAAGAGTAGATTTACTTATATCGGATTCTGTTATTTTCTCTTGGAAGTGGGTAGGCATTATGTTCTACGCAGAAACCTTTCAGGCATGCTCTGTACCGCATTCCCTCAGTTCACCTTCTGTTTGACGTAATATGGCGACAAATAATGACGATGTTACCGGGAGATTCTTATTTTCACTTCCATCATCATCATCATCATCATCAGCATCATCATCATCATCATCATCATCATCTTGAGTCACTCCACTGTTAGACAAAGGCCTCTCTCATCATTTTCCCCTCCTACCTAGTGGCTGCTAACATTGTCCATCCAGTCCCAGCCATCTCCGAATCTCATATCACCCCCACATTGTTCTTCCTGGAAATTTACTGCACGGGAAGTTATTTTTATCTTCTGTACCATAGGATTATCAATATATTTTAATAATAATCGGTTAACATATAAGAATCGGGTACAACATGGCGCTTCTGATAACCACTTCACTCTGATGACGTATATGCATCCTAACCAGTATCACAAGATTTTTTTTTTCCAGTCTGGGAGGGAGTTTAGAGGTTGGATGCAGACCCCGTCCGCCCTTTCACTACTAAGACGGTCTCCTACGTTAAAGAAAGTCGTTTGTAGACTGCTAAATAAAATGGAATTGCGTCAACAGTTTGAAGATCTTTACCGCTACATTGCGTCGGGATAAAAGGCAGACTTCGAATAATTTTTCGCATGTATGTTAAGTCTGTCAATGATGCTGTTTTTTCTCAAGTACTAAAAAAAAAAAAAAAAGAATGGCATTATTGAAAGAGTATGTTGGTTAAAGGGAAGTTAGGATTTTGGAAGTAAAATTCATGCAGCTTACTGTATTCCCCCCCCCGTCACACACACACACACACACACTAGCTAACCAGTAATACTCCTCAGCCCATGACGTCACACCAGCCCACCAATCATAAACCCCACGACCCATGACATCACAGTCCACGTCACTAATTCCATAACCCATGACGTCACACCAGCCAACCAATCACAAGCCTCAAAACCCATGACGTCACACAAACCAATCACAACCCTCAACACCCATGACGTCACACCAGCAAGCCAATCACAAACCTCAAAACCCTTAACGTCACACCAGCTAACCAATCACGACCCTCAACACCCATGACGTCACACTCAGCCAGCCAATCACAAGCCTCACAGTCGCAGGTAACAACTAATCACGGCAACTCTTTCTCGCCTCTCATCTCTCTGTCATATTAATAGGGAATCCGCGGGCAACTTTGAGGGATTGGAGGTAATAAGGGGATTTAGGAGGTGTAATCAGGGGGAAAGGGATTACAGAGGGAGGTGGGAGGGCGGTAATGGGGGGGTGGAGGGTATTAGAGATGTTAATAAGGTTGATTATAGCGGGGGATTAATCTGTAGTTATCATTGGTGTTAATTTACTACTGCTACTGCTACTACTACTACTACTATTATCATCATCATCATGCAGAAAGGGATTAGCAGGGCAGGTGGCCGGGTTGTAATGGAGGTAATGAAAGGTATTAGGTATCTTATTAAGGCGGTCATTTGGGTGATTTATAATTATTATCATTATTATTATTATTATTATTATTATTGTTATTATTATTATCATCCCCTCTTACTGTTATCCTAATCCTTTTATCTCCGGTTCTCATTTCCTTTCTTCCTTGCCTAGCATTCATTCTCTCTCTCTCTCTCTCTCTCTCTCTCTCTCTCTCCATCCCTCCCTCTCCCTCTCTCTCTCTCTCTCAGACTCGGCAATACTGATTCAGTAATATTGATTCAAGCAAGCTGTTCACAGTTATTGCCGAGACTGTAACTCGAGGAAATGTTATGAAATTGCAAGCAAGGAGGGCTAACCAAAAACTTCTTCACTTACTCTGTTGTAAGCGAATGGAATAAACTCCCTGGTAACGTGACTGAGAGTGGTACCATAAATATCTTTAAAAAAAGACTGGACATGTATCTCGACGCGATTGGTATCGTATAGTTAGGATAGAGCAAATATTGCATACTCTCGCCTACATTCATCTACTAAACACAATACACCTAAACTAGTAATCAACATAGACAATATTTTAGGGCAAATATAATAGATAAACATTCTGTTCATCTGTTTATGTAAAAAAAATCAGTAAAAAAAAAAAAACCGCATGTATAAAGTAAGTATGTGGCTGTATGCCTAATTCTCCATTTCCATATTATTCTACTTTGTGCCGATCCTATAAAATTCCTTCAGGTTTTTCATCTCTGCAAGGTATTACTTCCTCTCTTGTTTCCTCTACGGCAAATGCCGGAGGGTCTGGAGGGTGGGGGAGAGAGTCTTCTGCTGTGCTATCCTTTTCTCCTGCTCCTATAATTATAGCGCTGTATTAGTATTAAGGCCGGACCGCCTCGTTGGGACCGTAAGATCTGTGTGGTCTGTGTATCTATATAACTGTGTAACTCTCTCTCTTTCTCTCTCTCAACTTCCTTCCTTCCTTCCTACCTTCCTTCTGTATTTGGTTTTTGTTTCCTTTCATGGGCTCGCGTTCCTTTTTCTTTTCTTTCTAGTTCCCTCTTTTTCTACCCATCACTCTCATTTTGTCATATTCGCTCTCCATACCCCCTCCCCCCCTCTCTGTCTCTGTCTGTATGTCTGTCTGTCTCTCTCTCTGTTTCCGTTCTCTTTCTACCCTCTCTTTCTTCTCTCTTTCCCACCTTTCTCTACTCTCTCAGTCCTCTTCCCTTCCCCTCTACCTCTTTTCTCTTCATGCTTATCCCCCCTCTCTTTACCACGCTTTCCCCTTCCCTCCCTCTCACCCTCCTCTCATTCCTCTTCCCCTCTTTCCCCTCTCTCCCCTCTCTCTTCTTTCCTCCTTCACTCCCTCCTCTCTCCTTTCTTTCCTCTCTCCTCCCTCTCTTCTTTCCTCCTTCTCTCCCTCCTCTCTTCTTTCCTCCTTCTCTCCCTCCTCTCTTCTTTCCTCCTTCTCTCCCTTCTCTCTTCTTTCCTCCTTCTCTCCCTTCTCTCTTCTTTCCTCCTTCTCTCCCTTCTCTCTTCTTTCCTCCTTCTCTCTCTCCTCTTTCTCTCTGCTCTTCCTCCATCCACGTATAACATGAGAGGTTTAACATGATTGCCGGATGAACACTCAGAAGCTTATGGTGTGTGTGTGTGTGTGTGTGTGTGTGTGTGTGTGTGTGTGTGTGTGTGTGTGTGTGTGTGAGAGAGAGAGAGCAATTAATGTATCCTGTGACTGTGTGTGTGTGTGTGTGTGTGTGTGTGTGTGTGTGTGTGTGTGTGTGTGTGTATTCTGAGACTGATAGGATGGAGAGAATGACCTGAGGGCGTGAAGGGAGATCAAGGAGGAAGGGAGGGAGGGAGGGAGAGAGGGAGGAAAGATCAAGGAGGGGAATGGAGTAGATTAGAGGGAGAAGGAAGAGAACTAAAGAGAGGAGGAGGAGGAGGAGGAGAGGGAAGAGGAAGGGAAGGAGGAGGAGGAGAAGGAGAAGAATGTAAGGGAACAGAAGAACAGAGGAAAGGAAAGGCAAGACAGAGAGATGGAGGCAGAGGTGAAAGACAGACCCTTACCTCACAAAGTATTTCATTTTGGAGAATCTATATGAATGTTTGTCCCTACTCATTAACAACCCCTTCTTCCACGACACTCAAACCTCCCTCATATATATTCCCCGTTGTCTCGTCACCTTTAAAATTCTTTCTTTCCAGCCATTTCACTCTCTCACGTACAGACTTCCAGGTGATAGATATGTAGTGATTAATTAGAGGCAGGTAGACACAGGTAAGCAGGTAGATAGATGCAGGTAGGTAGATAGTAGATAGTTTTATATAGCTAGATAAATAAATAGATGATAGATATACGAGTATGTACAATATCAGTGTTAGGTAGACAATAGGTGGGTAAATATCTGACTGACTGACCATTAGACACACACACACACACACACACACACACACACACACACACACACACACACACACACACACACACACACACACACACACACACACTGGCTTTGGCCGCCTCTGTATGTGGGGCAAAAACTGAAATTACTTTTTCCTTTCGCACACATGGTGGATAAATCAATACAGGGTGGATCAAAAATAGCACTTAAGAACGCACACGACTATGTTCTATGTTTTGAGGGGGGGGGGGCTTGGTCTGCTGGTGTGGGCGTGGGTGCGGCAGGTGAAGTAGGATATAAATGATGCAGAATAGACCTGGATAGCCCTTAGCCGTCCCCCCAACACACAAGAAATTACTTTGCAGGGTGTATTGACAGATAGTTTGATGATTTTAATGTTTTTTTTTTCTTTCTTCCCAGGTATGTTGTTCTTGCCATTAAGGTCAGGTGAGGTAGACCATACGGAAGTGATTAATTACAGGTATGTCTTCCGGTTCTCTCTCTATCTCTCTCTCCTCTTCTCTTCTCTTCTCATTCTCGTTCTTCTTCTCCCTCTCCTTCTTCTCCTTTTCCTTCTTGTCTTTCCCCATAACTTTATTCTCCTTCTCCTTGCCCTGTCTTTTCTCTCTGTCTCATCTTTTCTCCTTGTCCTCTTTTTTCTCTTCTCTCTTCTCGTCTCTTCTCTTCTCAACTCTCCTATTATTCCTATCATTTCTCTCCCTTTTACAATGTTTAAGTTGATGCTTACTCCGAAAATAACATTAAAGATAAGTCGGTTCTAGGAAGATATTGAGAGTTTGCACACCCATCTAGGCATAAATGGACAGGAATG
>NC_136969.1:28681648-28706648 GCF_032717465.1 Coenobita brevimanus | reverse complement strand
ACCTTCGCTCCACTGAACAGACTCGCATAGACCATTATATATATCATTAACAAATTCAATCACTGTTATTTTCCTCTCCCCGAAGCTCATGATTGACGTGCAAGGCTTCTTTTTGGGGGATATTGTGACGGGAGAAATGGCAGTAATTCAATGTAGAAAGTAAATTATAATCATCTTTGTATATGTATGATATGTATAGGAAATATCGGAGGTTGAATGATGATATGGAGAGGGAGTGACGAGGGTTAGGTGGAGGTGTTTGTGCGTGAGGGTGGTGTGTGTTGGAGGAAGGGCAGCGTGATGGTGGAGGACAGGGTGACATGGAGATAGACAGGTAGATTACTGGATAGATAAATGGATAGATAGTTGGATGGGTAGGTAGACGGATGAATAGATAGGTAGGTAGAATGATAGAATGAGGTGGAGATGTGTATGAGTGAGAGTAGTGTGTGTTGGAGGGAAAGCAACGTGATGGTGGAGGACATGGCAGTATGGAGTCAGATTGAGGGATAGATGAACTGATAGATAGATGAATGGATAGATAGATAGACAGATAGACAAATAAATAGGTAGGTAGGATGATAAGATGAGGTTGAGGTTAAGAATGATGGTGGTGTGTGTTGGAGGAAGAGCAGCCTGATGATGGAGAACAGGAAGACATGGAGATAGATAGATAGATAGATAGATAGAGCGACAGGTAGGTGGATATACATACAGAATGAGAGAATGACTGATAGAATGATGAGAGTGCAGGTGTGGCGTGTTTTGCTGGGAGTCTGATGCGGTACGAGAAATCTAAAAAGTAATAAATATATAAACTTTGATGATGATTTATGATGATGATGATGAATGTGACTGAAAAATTAGGTTGTAGTGTAAGAAGTTTCCCTAAAAGCTGAAAAATATAAATGTTGATGATGATGATGATGGTGATGATGATAGTAATGACGATGATGATGCTGATGATGGTGGTAATGATAGTAATGATGATGGTGGTGATGATGATAATGAAGATGAAGATGATGGCGATGTTGGTGATGATGATAGTAATGATGATGGTGATGATGATGATGATGATGATGATGATATGCAATATGAATGTCAACCCCTTTATTACCGACTACGATGGTCTGTTGTTATAAGAGGAATAAAGTAATACATGAAGACATTCCCGAGGTGTTGATGGAGTTTGTTGATGTAATGTTGCGGAGACTCATATAATGGTGGACAAACACACTTAGCGGGATGAAGGAAGGAAGGAGTGGATGAAGGAGGGAGGGAAGGAGGGAACGAGATGGAAGGGGAGGGAGGGAGGGAGATGGATGGATGGAGGGGAAAGAGAGGAGGTGTGCGGAGAGAAGAGAGGAGAAGAGGGAGAGGGAGAATAGTGGAGAGGAGAGGAGTGGAGGAAGGGAAGAAGGGGCTGAGAGGAGAAAAAGGTGAAGGAGGGAGAGAATGACGGATTGGAGAGAAGGAATAAAAAGGAAGAAGGGGAGATGAGGGAAGAAAGAGTGGGAGGGAGGAAGTCTAGGTGAGAATGGATTGACGAGAGAGAGAGAGAGAGAGAGAGAGAGAGAGAGAGAGAGAGAGAGAGAGAGAGAGAGAGAGCCTGTGTAATACGTGAGTCAGTCGGAAAATGACGTATATATAGAACCTGATGAGGCTAGGGAGTTGACAGGGGATGATGTGGTTGGTTGAATTATGGATGGATGGAACAGCTAACAAGGGCCTGGTTCGCCCCTTTTCTAACTTATGGTCGACGGATTAAAATTCCCTCGAACAGGCTGTATGAAGAGCACCTGTAAAAAAAAATATGGTTAGGTCGGTGAGGTGGAGGCAGGGATTCCCGGAGCTTGAATGGTGTGTGAATGAGCGTCTGGCCCATTCCTCTGTACATACTGTTGATAGTTCTCCCAATTTCTTGTTTTTCCTTCTCACTGTTTTCTGAATCTTACTTCACTCAGTCCTTACCTGGAGAGAAGGCAGTGATGATGATGAATGAAAAGTTAATGAGGAAGGTTATGGTAGTGATGACAAATGATGAAACAGAGTTATGGGGATGATGAAGGGGGTTGAGAAGGGGAAGGGAGGGGGAAGGGAAGGGGGAGTGCAGAAGAAATGGAGATGGAGGAGAGGGATTGGGGGAAGGAGAAGAAGGGGAGAGGGAAGGGAAGAGGATGGAGGAGAGGAGGAGGAGGAGGGGGAGGGGAAGAGGATGGAAGAGAGGAGGAGGAGGGGGAGGGGAAGAGGATGGAGGAGAGGGGGAGGAGGGGGAACCGGAGGGAGGGAGGGAGAGAGGACTGTCAAGGTAATAATGGAAGGTAGGGAGAACGTGCAGCTGTCGTCACACCTTACCTTGTTTACATGAACCTTACCTGAGAGAGAGAGAGAGAGAGAGAGAGAGAGAGAGAGAGAGAGAGAGAGAGAGAGAGAGAGAAGGGGAGTATATATGAACAGCATTACATAGAGTATACAGACAATCAGAGGCCTGTTGACTTAAGACAAGATTAACCAGGTAAAAGAAGGGAAGGAGAAATGGGAAAGAAAGGAAGGAAACTGGCGAAGGAGGGAGTGAGGTAAGGGGAAGCAGAAGGGAGAGAAAGGTTTAGGAATGAAGAGGTTGAGGTAGATATTAAGAGGATGAAATAATAAAGAGAATGGAATGGAAATATTACACCCACACACACCCACACACACACACACACCGACACACACACACACACACACACACACACACACACACACACACACACACACACACACACACACACACACACACACACACACACACACACACACCCACCCACACACACACACACATCAAGCACTATGAAAAGACTTACATGAAACTTTTCCATGAAGGAGCCAGACACAAAACTAAAAAAAAAAACTAAAAAAAAAAAACGAAATTCCATAGGGGAAATCCATGATAATATTTTTTTTTTCCGTTTTTCCTTTTCCATCCATCTCTCGCATATACTTTTTTTTTTCTTTTACTAAGTACATTACCAGAGGAAATTTAACTCCACGATTTTCATTTCGGTTTTTATAGAAGTGTATATTATATGGGGTGTCTTTCTTTTATCCCCTTCAGCCCGATGATGTATTTTTGATTCTTGCTCCCCCTGACGATTTTAATAAGCTCATGAGATTTTTTTTTTAGAACAAGAGAATAATATAGATTTTTTTTCATTTTCCTTCTTCTCTTGATCTTAAAAAAAAATAGCATGCAACTTTCATCCCATTACCACCACCCCTTTCACCCATTTACTTTCCCCTCACCATTATTACTCCCCCATCCCTTTACTGCTTCCTCCCCACTAACCACTCCACATCCCCCTTATCACCAGTAACCCCCATCGCTTTTCCACCGCCCCCTCACCACTTCATTTCCCCCACACCATCACTACTCCCCCATCCCTTTACCACTTCCTCCTTCCTCACCACTCCATTGCCCCTGCACCACTAATACTCCCCATTTACCACTCCTTACCCATCCTCCCCACTCCACATCCCTCACACTCCAGTCCTTCCTCCCCCCCATCACTACTCCCCTCTCATCATTACCACACTCCAGGGAAATTGGATACGCGAGAGGTGTAAAGAGGAATGGAGAAGCTTCGTCTTTGTGTCACATGCAGGGGATGGATGATAATTTGACTGGACTGTTTTTATTAGAGGGGAGAGAGATAGTAGCTATGCATCTATTTACCTATCTAAATTTTGGTTATATCTGAGTATCTGTGAGGTGATTGATAGCGGCTGTGTAGTTATTTATCTTTTTATCTAGATTTTGGTTATAGCTGTATATTTCTCTCTAAATTTTTGTCTGTCTATATATACCTGTATTATATATATATGGCCAGGGTGTTAAATGCTCACCTATGTTTTTATTATTCATTGTTGACGGTGTGATAACCTTCTCTAATGTTTATTCTTGTTCGTATTATTTTTCCTTTATGTGCATCTTCCTGTGTTCCTTAATGTTTTCTTTTTCTCTGACTTGTATTGATCTGTCGTCCACCTCCTCCTCCTCCCATTCCCCTTTCCCTTCCTCCTCTTTCTCTTCTTCTCTCTCTTCCTCCTCTTACTCTTCTCCTTTCCCTTCTTCCTCCTCCCATTCCCCTTTCCCTTCCTCCTCTTTCTCTTCTCCTCTCTCATCTTCCTCTTACTCTTCTCCTTTCACTTCCTCCTCTTTTTTCCCTTTCCTCCTCCTCCTCCTTCTCCTCCTAACCTCCATCACTCTACCATTTGTGTGTGTGTGTGTGTGTGTGTGTGTGTGTGTGTGTGTGTGTGTGTGTGTGTGTGTGTGTGTGTGTGTGCCTGTGCCTGTGTGTACCTGTGCCTGTGTGCGTGCATATGCGTGAATGTACGTGTGTGAGCAACGTTAATGACCAGAATGTGAACAATGTTGCCTATGCTTTTATCGCAAGTGTTAGCAGTGTGGCGGTGAATTTAATGTAGCGGTACCGAGAGAGCGTAGGTGCTCATTTAATTATTTTTACCCCCCCCCTAAACTTTACAGGCAGACTTCTTTATGGGGAAGGCTGCCAGGAAAAGTGTGCATTATTATAAGTGCTGCCGTGATAAGTGTCGGGCTAGAGTGGTATTACTGGGGGTTATAAATGCTGAAGTGGTATTACTGTGTGTTTTTTTTTCGTGGGTGTGATTTGTTGGTATATTCTGGTGGTGTTGTGTTTGTTGTAATTGTCTTGTGGTGTTATTGTTATTGTTATTGTTGTTATTTTGTTGTTAATGGTGTTTTAGGGTAAGTGTGTGGGTTGTTGTAAGTTATGGTGTGGTAAGTGTCTGGCTAATATGCTGTTACTGGTGTTTTTGTTGTGGTTGTGAGTTGTTGGTGTTGTCTTTTAGTGCAATGGTTATTATTGTTATTATTATTATTATTATTATTATTATTATTATTACTACTATTACTACTACTACTACTACTGCACCTACTACTACTACTACTACTACTACTACTACTACTACTACTACCACTACCACTATTATTATTATTATTATTATTATTATTATTACTATTATTGTCACTTTGGATGTATACTACTTCCCATTCTTGCTCACCTTCTCCTTTAGTCCTCCTTGGGTTGATAATAGCTCTCGGTCTCGGTCTCCTTCCCCCCCACGCATCGGTCATCCCCCCGACAGGAGCGTGGGATTTGGGAGTGTCGGGAACAAAGGATTTACATTATTATTCCGACTGGACACACGCGGGCAAGAAATTGGGTTTCCCCTTTAAGCAGTAGCGAAGGTGTGAGAAGAAGACCTAGGAGGAGGAGGAGGAGGAGGAGGAGGAGGAGGAGGCTTAAGAAGATGGGAAGAGGAGGAGGAGGAGGAGGAGGAGGAGGCTTAAGAAGATGGGAAGAGGAGGAGGAGGAGGAGGCTTAAGAAGATGGAAAGAGGATGAGGATGAGGAGGAAGGGGAGGAAGATGGGAAGAGAAGAAGGAGAATGATGATGATAATGAGGAGGAAGGTGCGAAGAGGAGGAGAAGGGGGAGGAAAGGAGGAGGAGGAGGAAAGTAGGGGGAGAAAGAAGATGGGAGGGGAAAGGATAAGAAAAGAAAGAGGAGAGGAAAGGAAAAGGAAAGGACGGGGAAGAGGAGGAGGTGTGAAGAAGAGGAGAAAGAGGAAGGGAGGAGGATGGAAAAGGTGATGAGGAAGATGAGGAAGAGGAGAAGAGGACGAGAGAGAGAGAGAGAGAGAGAGAGAGAGAGAGAGAGAGAGAGAGAAATGTGGAAAGGATTGTCATGAAAAGAAATAATGTAGAAGAGAAACAGGGAAGAAAAATATTGGAAATCGTGAATAATGTGGAAAAGACATGGAATTGTGTGTGTGTGTGTGTGAGAGAGAGAGAGAGAGAGAGAGAGAGAGAGAGAGAGAGAGAGAGAGCTAACGGAGGAGAAATTTACGGAAGACGAAGACAGATGTTGGAGATAGTGAGATTTGAGAGGGAGGAGGAGGAGGAGGAAGAAGAAGAGGAGGAGGAAAAGGAGGAGGAGGAGGAAGAAGAAGAAGAAGAGGAGGAGGAGGAGGAGGAAGAATAAGAGGAGGAGGAGGAGGAGGAGGAGGAAGAAGAGGAGGAGGAGGGAAAAGAATGGGAGGGAGAGAAGGAAGGCAAGATGTGAATATGAAAGATCAAGAAGAAAGAAGGATGTGGAGAGAAAGAGGAGACAAAGAAGAAGAAAAGAGGGAGAGAAGGAGGGAGAAAGAAAGAAGAGATGAGGAGAAAATGAGGAAGAAGTAAAGTAAGAAGGAGAGAAGAAGGATAGAGAGGAGAAAGGAGAAAAGGGGAGAGGAAAGGAGAGAGAAGAAAAGGGAAGAAGAAAGGAGAGGAGAGAAAGGGAAGAAGAAAGGAGAGGGGAGAAACGGAAGAAGAAAGTAGCGGGGAGAAACGGAAGAAGAAAGGAGAGGGGAGAAAGGGAAGAGAAAAGGAGTGGGGAGAAAAGAGAGGAAGGGAAAGATATGTGGGAGAGAGATGAGAGGGAAGGAGGAAGGAGAGGTAAAAAAGGGAAGATAATTTTGTGTGTGGAAGGAAGAATAAGAGAGAGAGGCGAGAAGGAGTGAGAGGAAGTATTAGGTATACGTTCCCTACTGTACTAATACACCAGGCAGTTCGTTCCCTGAGGCCTAGCACTCGTACGTGCGACAGATGGCGTAACACACCTTCCCTTGTCACCTCCTTGGGCACAAATATCCACAATATCCACCATCCATACTAAATACATACTAGAGGTAATCTGAGTTTGTATATAACAGTCTCTCTCTCTCTCTCTCTCTTACAAATACACACACACACACACACACACACACACACACACACACACACACACACACACACACACACACACACACACACACACACACACACACACATTTATGTATATATTAAATATCTATCAATCTATCTATCTATTGCCAGACGCCTCAATCCCTTTTGGGGTGGCCACAAACAAATCGCCTCCAAGTCGCCCTGTCCCCCGCCATTTCACTGCCCTGCTCCCAACTCACACCCCCCTCTCTCATATACCTCTCCACCCCATCCCTCCATCTCATCCTCGGCCTCCCCCTCCCTCTTCCCCCCTCCACCTCACTCACATACACTCTCTTCGTCAGTCTTTCACCCTCCATCCTCTCCACATGGCCAAACCACCTCAGTGTGTTCCTCATAACGCTTCCTATCACATCCACATCAACACCACAACGCTCCTTTATATCCTCATTCGTCAGCCTGTCTCTCCACGTGACTCCACAGGCTCCTCTTAAATAACTCATTTCCACTGCTCTCACTCTTGACTTGTGTCCTTCCAACAATGTCCAAGCTTCACTTCCGTACGTTAGAGTTGGTGTCACAATACTGTCATGTAGTAACTTTTTCACTTCCATGCTCACTTCCCTGTTTCTTATCACTGCTTTCAAAGAACCAGCAACCTTTCTTCCCTGCTGTACCCTTTCAAGCACTTCACCCTCCAAACCTCCATCCTTACTCATCACACTACCCAAGTTCTTTATATATATATATATATATATATATATATATATATATATATATATATATATATATATATATATATATATATATATATATATATATATATAATAGCCACACGAGTTAACCCGTGTAAATTTTTCTTGTGTGCATCAGTTCCCCATAAAAGCCCAATAAGTATATACACACAATAAGGCCCAACACAAGGTGAGGGAAAAATAAAAGGCACGACATTTTCTGGTGCAATTTCCCGCCAACTACCGTCACTCCCGCCAAAATTTGTTACCTTGGCGCTTGTTTGACTTGGCCATCCAGGCGTCAATTTTACACCCCGCCAATATCAGCACTTACGGCACGGCGGCGGAGGAGGAGGAGGAGGAGGAAGTGGAGGACGAGGAGGAGGGGAGTAGTAGGTCTTCTTATTTTTGTAGAAGGTTGGTGTGGTGTGGAGGACGGAGGGAGGAGAGGGAAGTGGGAGATAGAGGAGAGGGGAAGGAAGGAAGGAGAGGGGAAGGGATGAAGAAGGAAAGGAAGACTGAGGTGGAAAGAAGAAGAGGGGGAGAGAGGATGGGACTGTGTGGTGGTGAGAGGTGGGGGGGAATGACTGTGTGCTGGAGTTAGTGATGTGGTGCAGGTTGTGGTGGTGTGGTGCAGGTTGTGGTGGTGTGGTGCAGGTTGTGGTGGTATGGTGCAGGTTGTGGTGGTGTGGTGCAGGTTGTGGTGGTGTGATGCAGGTTGTGGTGGTGTGATGCAGGTTGCGGTGGCGTGATATAAGGAATGGATATACAGTTCTCCCTTTAAGTCATCCCCTTATATACTTACAAAACATACAAAAACATACAAAACATCCTCCCAGACTCACCTGACAAATATCCCACTTTACCTGCACCGTTAACGCCCTGCACATCCCAACACATTTATTTTTTTCATTGACTTCGCTCCTTCGTTACATAAATCAAAATAGTCTACTCCTTTTTTTGCCGTCATATCACTCCTCGTGTTGAAATGCAGATGCTAACTTCGTCTCCCCATAATACAACACAACTGATAATTCTCTCTCTCTCTCTCTCTCTCTCTCTCTCTCTCTCTCTCTCATAATTACCACTATTCATATTATTTTCATACTATAAAAATCAATATACTCCATCTTTCCGTGCCAATAATTTTTTTTGATCACTCCTCCACCTCACAGCAAATTTTATTCCAATGGGTTTTCTTTGCATTTTCTAAGAGGCTTTTACGCCCCCATTTTCTTTAAGTATTTTCTTTTTTTAGTCTCCCCCCCTCCTCCGGGAATTTCAAGGTGAACTCTTGTAACTTTACCTCTGAATTTAATTTGGTGATATTAGTGTTATTATTATTATTATTATTACGGATGTTTTTCCCTCCTCCTCCTCACCCTCCTCCTTCTTTCTTCTTCTTCTTCTTCTTCGTCTTCTTCTTCTTCTTCTTCTTCGTCTTCTTCTTCGTCTTCTTCTTCTTCGTCTTTCTTCTTCTTCTTCTTTCTTCTTCTTCTTCTTCTTCTTCTTCATCTTTCTTCTTCTTCTTCATCTTCTTCTTCTTCTTCTTCTTCTTTCTTCTTCTTCTTCTTCTTCTTCTTCTCCGTCAGTTCTCGTATGCTTATTGTAAACTCGCTCTCGTTTATGGTACTTTAGGAAATCATGTTGGCAATGGTGGCAGTTTGGGTTCATTTGTAATTGGTCTTGTGGGTTTTAGGTTTGCTGGGAGAGAGAGAGAGAGAGAGAGAGAGAGAGAGAGAGAGAGAGAGAGAGAGAGGGAGGGAGAGAGAGGCAATCCAGTAAAATTACAGTGGGTTAAAAATGCTTGAGAGTCGAGTGGAAGGCAAGACAGACTAAAAGGAACAACAGAGTGAGGAAAAAGGCTGTGGGAACGGGGACACTCACAGACACTACCACCATCACCACTACCACCATCACCACTACCACCATCACCACTACCACCATCACCACTACCACCATCACCACTACCACCATCACCACTACCTCTCTCTCATTCACGCGAACGATTTTATTCAGCTGTCATTCCCCGTCAGAAGTTATTTAAGGACCCCCACAACCTCCCTGACAACCCCCCTGTCAAGTGTAAAGTTCCCAACACTCCCCTGTCAACCCCTGTCAATCCCTGCCAAGTTACACCCTATTATTAACTCACAAGTCTGCCCCTGTCAAAAGTTACACCTCCCTGTCAGTTTCCTCCGTCAAGCCCTGTCAAAAGATGTATGAAAATCCTCTTGGTGTCCTTCCCTGCCACCATCCCTCCGCTGAAACCCTGTCAAAAAGTAATTAAACCTCCTCCTACCTCCCTGCCAGCCTCCCCTGTCACCCTACCCTTTCTCCAGTTAATATTTTTTCTTCCTATACAGACGATTTTTCCCCGGTTACCAAACCTGTCAAAAATTAAATGAAAATCCCCCAAATCCCCCAGACCCCCTGCCAATCCCCCTGTCACCCAAAAAAGGTAAAAAAATCCACCATCTCCCTGTCAACCCCTATGTCATACCCTGCCAAAAATAACTAAATAAACTCATCCACATCTCCTTTTCAACTTCCCGACTAACCCTGTCAAGGTACATATCCCTGTCAGCTCCCTGTCACCCTTGTCAAAAAGAGAATAAGAATTTCCTCTCTCCCTGTCAACCTCCCCTGCCAACCCCCTGTTCCAGTTACCATTTTTCCTGCCAGCGCTTCCTTCTTAGTCTTTTATCATCAGGTTTCACATATTCACGCCTCCGTCCTCTCTTTTTACTTCCACCCCTTAGTCTTTTACTCCCTCGCCTCCTGCGCCATCTGCATTTCCATTATCCTCCTTCCTACACACACACGCGCGCGCGTACCTACACACAAACAGACGCATACACACACACACACACACACACACACACACACACACACACACACACACACACACACACACACACACACACACACATACACACACACTAGATAAAATACATTTCCCGAACGAATATAAACGCTCACGCACACATATAAACAAACAGTAATCCATGTTCACACACACACACACACACACACACACACACACACACACACACACACACACACACACTCTCTATCCTTCTGCTTTGAGAGAGGAATCGAGACGTAAAACATAATCCTAATCTTTCTTCTTTTGTCAGTATCACAAACAGTATCATTGTCTATCTGTCTGAATATACTTACCTGCCTGTCTATCTACTCGTCTATCTATCTGTTCTATCCATCTATCTATCCATCTATTTGTCTGTTTATCTATTTCCTGACTTTTAATAGCGACGAAATCCTTGGCATAAATATAATAAGGCGGTTTATTTTTGTACTGAATAAGGTTTTTCTCTCCTGTATTTCTTTCCCTCTTCTGCCACCACTTTCTCAGCCTACCTATTACTCGTCTTCCATTTTCCTCTCTCTCTCTAACGCTCTCCTTGTTAGTCTCTAATTGCTCCACATGGCCGAGTCACTTCAGGTCTTTGTATTTTCCTGGTCTGTCTCTTTGTTTTATAGATTTTTTTTTTTTATTTCTTACAGTCTCTCAATTTTGTCCACATCTCTCCAGTCACCTAAAAATAGTCCTTATATTTCCCTAGGCCTTTTTCCTTTTTCCTTTTCCATAGAGTTTTTCATATTTTTTCTTGATTTTAGTGTCGTGCTTTCATGTCATTTTTTTTTTCGTTTTCTGTTCTCTATTTTTTCTTTTCGCTTGTGCTTTTCGTCTTAGCTTTTTTTTCCTTTCTTTTCCATTTTTTGTCATCCTGTGCTCCGTCTGTGCTTGACCAAAAGACTTCATGTGTGGATCAAATTTAAAGGTGATTCCTCCCTTCCTCCCCTCCCCCTCCCTCTCTCTCTCTCTCTCTCACACACACACACACACACACACACACACACACACACACACACACACACACACACACACACACACACATCATAATCACACAGAGCAGCGCACAGTCACACAGAAGCACATACCAGAATCCATACACAAAATAAAATTGTTTATAAATAGAACGAATATAATGCAAAAAAAATACGTTCACAGGTTAAAGGCTTAAAGGTCACCCAAATTTAGTCCCTCCAATTCAGAGCCAAGTTGAAGTGAAAGGGGTATAGTTTTGTTCTTCTCTCGTGTAGTGGTGGAGTGGAGTCAGGCAGTAGGTGTTTGCCTGGGAGTGGCTTCCTTGCTCCTTCCTTCTCGCTCTTCCACACCTCAGGTAAGGGGTCGCTCCCACACACGCTAGCCTGTAATAAAAACAACGAGGAGGGCTCTCATTACACCGCCACTACCAGTACCACTACCACTATTACCACAACTGCTGCTGCTAATACAACCACTGCCAGCACTACAACCACCACTACCACTATCACCACCACCACAATCATCACCACCACCTGTACAACAACCACCACCATTATCGCCACTACCCAACCACCACCACTACCACCACACCACCACCACTACTACCATCACACCACCACCATCACTACCACCACCACTACTACTGCAAGCCACCACCACCACTATCGCCACCACTCACCCACCACCACCACCACAACGTTAACAGAAAAATCATTACAGGCAGAATATACGATCGTGCAGTAATCAGGGAGTGTTTGGTTGTATATATTGGCGGTGGGAAGAGGGAAGACATAGGAAAAAAAAATAAGCTTCATTATCAGACATGCTCAAGCCATTACTACGCTGAGAGAAATCGTCTTGGAGTTAGCCAAAGAGAAATATGCATCTCACAGGTAGCAAGGGTCGTGGAGGGGACGGAAAACCACTTCTGAAGCTGAGTAAAACCGTCTGACTTTAAGAGGAATAGAATTTTGTAGATTTCTCAAAGACTGAAGGGGTTAGAGCCAAGTTTATTAAAAGCCTTGGACGATTTAAAGCCACTGATAAGCTGAATGAAACAGTCTTATCAGCCAGGTAATGTGCGCGGTTGTTTATTATTTACTGCTGACGTTTAAGGCTGGATTTGCTCTTTCTCCAACGTGTCTGAGTACACTATCTTTCTCACGGACGTAAAAAGGTTGGATTCACTCTTTCTCTAAACGTTTCTAAGCTCGATAGATTTCTCACAGGCGTAAAAGTCTTGGATTCACTCATCTTCTAACGTTTTTTTCTCACGGAGGTAAAAGATTTGGATTCACTCTTTCTCTAAACGTTTCTGAGTTTGCTAGATTTCTCACAGACGTAAAAGTCTTGGATTCACTCATTGTCTAACGTTTTTTTCTCACTGATGTAAAAGATTTGGATTCACTCTTTCTCTAAACGTTTCTGCTATATTTCTCACTAACTAGAACTCTTGGATTCACTCTTTCTTCAACTTTTTTTTTTCTCATGGAGGTAAAAGGGTTGGATTCACTCTTTCTCTTTTTTTTTTTTTTTTTTTTTTTTCTCACGGAGGTAAAAGGGTTGGATTAACTCTCTCCAACATTTTTTCTTTCTCACGGACGTAGAAGGGTTGGATTCAGTTTTTCTCCAAACGTTTCTGCCATATTTCTCACGGACATGACGTTGGATTATCCCTTCCTCAAACGTTTCTGGAGTACACAGAGTCCATCCTGTGTATCCGGAAACGTTGCCAGAATAAAAACGTTCAGCTGCTTCCTCTATTTCCCCCCTCGTCCACTTCGTTATTGTGGGAAAACTAGTATCCTTAGTCCTGCAACTTTATTTTTATTTTCTCTGTATCTCCAGACGATTTTATTCAGCTTACGGAGGATTTATAAAGGTGAAGGATTTATTAAGGTTAAATTTAATTATATTTTCTTTCTTGCAATCCCAGACGATTTTATTCAGCTCAGGAAGGATTTATAATACTGGAGGGATTTATTAAGTCTATATCTAACATTCAGGTGATTTCATTAAACTAAGAAAGGATTTATTATGGTGAGATTTATCAAGGCCGTATTTAACAATATTTTCTTCGTTCATGCTGCAGCCAGAGGGATTTTATTCAGCTAAGTAAGGATTATAATGGTGAAGGGATTTATTAACGCTATATCTCTTTTTCAGACGATTTTATTCGGCTTAGGACGGATTTACAATGGTGATGGGATTTATCAACGCTATTATAAACCCCTCCAGGTCGGAAAAGTACCTACGAAATTTTAATCGCATGGAGATAATAAGGAGTGAAATACGAAGTACGTCACTTATTATTGTGGAAAAGTTCAACCCCTCATACCGATTTCGTGTTAGCTGTTGGTGTGTTCCTCCATCTCTGTGCTTCCCGACATTGTGAAACCATGGCACACTTGTTACTCTCTCTTTCTCTCTCTCTCTCTCTCTCTCTCTCTCTCTCTCTCTCTCTCTCTCTCTCTCTCTCTCTTCTCTCTCTCTCTACGTCTATCTATCCATCTATATCTATACCCAGACGCCTTTATTCTCGATGGGCAATTTATGCTTTTTCATCGAGTAGGAAAGAGGGGGACGGAGAAAGAAACAGATGGGGAGGAAGTTAAGGGAGAGGTATCGGTCTTACCCAGCAAGAATGAGTAATATCTTAGAGGTAAAGGGTAATCACAAAAATAAACACTTTTCACTATACGATGTTTTAACGATACATACAAACACACACTTTCACCATACGATGTTTTAACGATGCATACAAACACACACTTTCACTAAACGATGTTTTAACGATAGCCCACATACAAACATTATCACTATACGATGTTTTTACATAACCCACATACACACATATCACTATACGATGTTTTAACGATACATACAAACACGCATTTTCACTATACGATGTTTTAACGATACATACAAACACACACTTTCACTATACGATGTTTTAACGATAGCCAACATACACACATTTTCACTATACGATGTTTTAAAGACAGCCAACCATACATTTTCACTATACAATGATTTAACGATACCCTGCATACAAACACACATTTTCACAATACGATGTTTGAACAGTAGCCTACATACAAACACACATTTTCACTATACGATGTTTTAAAGATAGCTGACACACAAACACACATTTTCACTATTCGATGTTTTAACGATATCCTACATACACACACTTCACTATACGATGTTTTTACGATAACCCACAGACAAACATTATTATTATACGATGTTTTAACGATACCCCACGTACAACCCCACATTTTCTCTTTACCATTCTTTAACCATAGCTCACTGAGGACGTAATGGTATTTTTGCCACATTTTTCACCACATTCCTCACGTAATGGACTTGCAGGGGAAAGTCCAGCTCGCATAGCATAATAAACACGACACGCATTACGGATATATAGCAGGCACAGTACAGTACACCATAGCAGTGGAAAACGAGGCTAAATACCACAGTGAAGTGTAACAAAGCAACATTTTTTCACAGGACCAGAGTGCATTATGGTAAAACGCAACACATGGAAACGTAGCACAACGAAACACAGAGCAAAACAGAGTTCAACGTACATTACATCGTAACACAGTGCAGGTTACAAGACAACAGCTCAACGTAACACAGCAATTCAACACAGCTCACAGCTAATGCGCATCAGTACATCAACACAGCACATAAAAACACAGCAACGCACCACAGCACATAACATAACACAGTATACCATATCACAGTACGAGGCAACACATTATGCAACGCAAGAAGACAACTCAGCACAGCAATACAACACGACACAAAGCTAGTACATCAACATAGGATATAACAACACAGCAACACACTCTAACCCAACGCCCATCACATAAATAAATCGTAGCACTCAGGGGCCGCAAAAACTAACACGTTTACTCCTTTCACTGCAACTAATCCACCTAGGAACTGACGCTGACACTAGATTCTTTGACTGAGGTTAGAGAAATCCCGTAGTCAGAGGGTTACATTTAGGCTATGCACTAGGAAGTATATTGAGTTCTTAGAAATCCTAGTAGGCAGAAGATCAAATATAAATAGAATACAGTATAATGGACAATAGAAAAAATATAACGAAGACTCCTGTGATGGTGGGAAAGCGGCTTTAGACTTATATAACACTCTCGAAATCGCCAGATATTAATGAGACAAGAAAGTAATATGCAGTGCTATGAGGTTTCTGTGCTAGCTATAATACGGCTTTACATTATATTCACACAGTACTCACTAATTCATAAGAATTCATCACTACACGAGAGAATATTAGGGATTGTTTACACTTCTAATGGTACCGAGAATACTGCTTAACATTCACACAGGACTCAAATAAACCACAAGAAATAAATGAGACAGAGAAGAATATAAATAAAATGAGGGACTCTGCTGGGCCCCTTTGCCATCGAGAGTATGGCTTTTAGATCCACACAACACTGGCAAAATAACAAGAGCCAGCCCCGCACACACAAGCCCCGTACAACTCACCAAAACACACTAAATCAATCCTGAAGCTGACAGGAACAAAAGTCGACCCTGAAAATAACAACTGTAGTGGCCCCAAATTGACACCAGTTCCTGTCCTTCAATTCTTCAGTGCCTTGAGGTCTAATTTATTTTTCATTCATGCCACCTAAGAGGATTTTATGATTTTCTTCAGATTAGACGATGCTCATTGAATTGGTGGAGTTAGATAGTTCCTTTTATTATTATTATTATTATTATTATTATTATTATTATTATTATTATTATTATTATTTCCTTCAGTTACGAGATACAGATAGATAAAACATGCAAAAATAGGTAGGTAGAGAGATACGTAGGCAGGTAAAAACAGACATAAAGACTGAAAAAAACAAGAAAAATCAAAGGATGATAAAAACGATCAATAAACACACACACACACACACACACACACACACACACACACACACACACACACACACACACACACACACACACACACACACACACACACACACACACACACACACACACACACACACACACACACACACACACACAGCAACAGCACTATAACACATACACTCCCCGGCACAACACGACCTTAAAAGCAGAGTGGGCTACACTTTGCCCCGACACTCTTTGAGCTGAAAAAAAAAACAAAAAAAAAACTGTCTGACGAAAGATAAGATTAATTTCTCCCTTTATTTTTGGTCATAATTTTTTTTGCTGTTTTCATTTACTTATTAACTTATTTATCTACTTTTTATTTGGCTTTAAGTATATGTTTCCCCCAGAAAAATCAACAAACGTTAGACGAAATGTATAAAATGCAGAGTAATTCCAGGCTAAAGGATTAATGATGATCTTTATTGCTGTGATAAATATTCTTTGCCGCTCTTATTAAAAATCAATATAGCTCTGAATGATGGAAAGTAAGAGAATAATAGTAAATACGAAATAAGAGGGTGGAAAAAAAGAAAATGCAGAATAAAAGAAGGCAAGACTAGCAACAGGTCCACACACACACACACACACACACACACACACACACACACACACACACACACACACACACACACACACACACACACACACACACACACACACACACACACACACACACACACACACACACACACACACACACACACACACACACACACACACACACACACACACACACACACACACACACACACACACACGCAACACAAAACAACAGCACTAGCTTCAGCACCTTCGTTTTACATGACAATTCGGACTGACGCGCTGGGAGACACACACACCAACAGATGCAACACTCCATCACAAGGCCATTTTACGCTGTACGTCGACAAACAACACTGTACACTACGCTCGCTACACACTTACGACACACTGTAACACGACACACTACACACCTGAACACTGGACACTACAACATTACACATTACAACATTACACACTACAGCACTACACACTATACTTTTACACACGACAGCACTACTTACCACAACACTGCACATTACAGTGCTAAACTCCAGCACTGCACACTACAGTACCACATTATAACACTGCAAACTACAGCACTACACACTACACCCACTTCACACTACATCATGCACACTACAACACAGCACACTACGACACTTCAGCACTACAACCTTGTACACAACACTACACCTTATGCATACTACACTCCCGACAACACACCACCCACAGTACTACACACCACATCACTACACCACTACACTCACAATAACACACAGACACACACACTCACACTCACACACACACACACACACACACACACACACACACACACACACACACACACACACACACACACACACACACACACACACACTACACACTACAACCAGGATGACCTCACAAATTCTGCCAGGACTACTTCTAAAAACAGTCCACTAATTCCTTCATGGTGAACTAAAAAAAAAAATGAATGGCTCGCAACCCACACTTTGCAAGCAACAAAACACTGCAACATAAGAGCTCACAAAAGGCACGATAATAGCACCACGTATAATCTGCAAACACGTCTTTATTTTTTTGACGGTGGGTGAAATAAAAACAATAACGCTGCCACATTCTAAAAACGATAAGAGAGTGGAGCATAGAGGACTGGAGGCTAGGGCAGCGTAGGTCTGATCGGGTCCTGTGTTGAGATTCAGTGTTGCGTGGTCATGGGTGTGTTGTGTTGGTGTTTGGGTGTGTTTTTCTCCCGTATTTTCCTTAACATGAGGGAATTTGCCTGTAAGTTGAGTGATGTGGCTTTAGTCTCCAGTCGTAGTGAGGTTTGTGTTGTGGTGATTTCTTGCTTGAGTGTGTGTGTGTGTGTGTGTGTGTGTGTGTGTGTGTGTGTGTGTGTGTGTGTGTGTGTGTGTGTGTGTGTGTCCTCACAAATGAAAAAAAGACTGATGTATTTTCACAAACACATCAACACTTCAAGCAGCACCACAACAGAACAAGGAGTCACAATGAATGCAAGGTAATAATGCTTTCACACCCAGTCATAATATTCTCTCTCTCTCTCTCTCTCTCTCTCTCTCTCTCTCTCTCTCTCTCTCTCTCTCTCTCTCTCTCTATCTCTCTCTCTCTCTCTCTCTCTCTCTCTCTCTCTCTACCTGGACGAAATTTAGGTACCGACGTGAAATACCTGGGCGTCCTCATAAAAACCTACAGACTCAGAAACAGTAATGAGGTACGAGATGCCACTGAGAGAGAGAGAGAGAGAGAGAGAGAGAGAGAGAGAGAGAGAGAGAGAGAGAGAGAGAGAGAACACCACACCCACAACTCCACTCTCAAACAACTCCCGTGTCCTCAGGCATATAATTCTACCCGCCTATTTAGTTTCATATGACATTCTGCCCTCCACATTCTACCCTCCACTTTCTACCCTCCACTCCACTTTCCACCCTCCACACTACTTTCTATCCTCCACTTGACATTCTACCCTCCACTTTCTACCCTCCACCTTCTACCCTCCACTCCACTTTCCACCCTCCACTCCACTTTCTACCCTCCACTCCACTTTCTACCCTCCACTCCACTTTCCACCCTCCACTCCACTTTCTACCCTCCACTCCACTTTCTACCCTCCACTCCACTTTCTACCCTCCTCCTGACACTCTACCTTCCACTTGTTTTCCTACCTTTCACTTGTTTTTCTACGCTCCACTTGACTTTCTACCCTGCACACCACTTCCTACCCCGCACACCACATTCTACCCTCCACACCACTTTCTACCCTCCACTTTCTACCCTTCACTCTACTTTCTATCCTACACTTAACCTTGCCTTGACATTCTCGCACCACTTACGCCACTTCAGACCCCTTTGGCTTTCCCAGAATTACAAAAGAAATTACAAAAGCACAAAGGCATTACATGTACTCGTTATTACACTGCTTTTTTTTTAAACTCTGCTTTATGCTTTACTTAGGGATATTAATTGGTAGAGGTTTAAAAATTGCTTGTGTTTTTTGGGGAACATTGAATTTAGAGGGACTGAAGCTGGGTTCGTGCAAAGATTTGGATTTTGACACTTTAATGGCTACAGGTGTTTATCGATATGTTGAATTTTGGCACACACACACACACACACACACACACACACACACACACACACACACACACACACACACACACACACACACACACACATTATCTATCTGTAAAGCTATATGCATGCATGGAGAGAGAGAGAGAGAGAGAGAGAGAGAGAGAGAGAGAGAGAGAGAGAGAGAGAGAGAGAGAGAGAGAGAGAGAGAGAGAGAGAGAGACAGACAGACAGACAGACAGACAGACAGACAGACAGACAGACAGACAGACAGACAGACAGACAGACAGACAGACAGACAGACAGACAGACAGACAGACAGACAGACAGACAGACAGACAGACAGACAGACAGACAGACAGACAGACAGACAGACAGACAGACAGACAGACAGACAGACAGACAGACAGACAGACAGACAGACAGACAGACAGACAGACAGACAGACAGACAGACAGACAGACAGAGGTTTTTCCCGGTCTACCTCTCGCAACCCCGCTCCTAATATTAACGCTTCTCACTTTCTGCACCCATTTACCATTCCCCATCCTCCCCACATGCCCAAACCACCTCACTACAACACCAATACACTCCAGTCCCATCCTACCTGCCAACTCTTTCATCGTGAACCTAGCACCCCAGGCCTTGCACTCGGGGACGCACTGCACATCCACCTTCCCTTGAACTAATACCAGATGGAAATACCAAATATGCACGATCTCACGCCACACCACACCACACCACACTGCACCCTACCACACACACTACACACAACACAACACTCCACATCACTTCACTCTTACACTACGTTACACCAGCTTCCACTCTTCTCCACTCCACTCCACTACACAACACGATTCCACCGCACTCCACTCCACTTTCACACTATACCCAACTCTACTCTCACACTATACCTAACTCTACTCTCACTCTCCACCCTATTGCACCACCAAACCACACTCCATTCTACCACACTATATCATACAGTTACACCCCATACCCACACCCCACCCCATTACCACACCACTCCACTCACACAACGCACCACATTCATTCACCAGCACGCTATACATCACTCACACCACACCACACCACACCACACCACACCACACAACACCACACCACACCACACCACGCTACGCCACACCACACCACACCACACTACACCACACCACACATAACTCAACTTCTGAACTACACGCCCACATCATTCCACTGCTCTTCTACACCCTATTCCATTCACATTCTACCTCACTCTAGCACAACAGTCGACCAAACAGCCACGCCACACTCACACCACACCACACCAGTCCACCACACGCCCACAACACACCACCACACCATCCCCCACATGTCCACTTCCCTCCACCACAAGCCCATGCCATTCCACCACACCATACCACAATACGACACATTTCATCACCACACCACACCATGCTCCTTTTTACACCTTGCCACAGTCCACTCGTACAGCATCACACCACACCACACCACAACACTCCACTGCACGTTTACACCTTTCCACCACACCTCCTCACCATACCACATTCCTTCCTCCCACAACACCACACGCCACTCCATCCATCCACACCACACCACTCCACGCACGCCTACACCACACCACACCACACCTCTCCACACGCCACTCCATCCAACCACACCACATCACTCCACGCACGCCTACACCACACCACACCACTCCACACGCCACTACATCAAACCACACCACATCACTCCACGCACGCCTACACCACACCACACCACTCCACGCACGCCTACACCACACCACTCCACGCACACCCACACCACTCACCACGCCACGTCGCTCCTTCAGCATAACTTACACAAAAGGTCTGGTGGAGGCGGAAGTAACCGGATATTCGCAGTCCATCGGAGAGCCCGCAGGAAACCTAGTGAGGCAAAGGCAATAACGCAAAGATGTGCAGAGAAGTAAAGACAATAAAGCAAAGATGTACAGTTACCTCAAATTACTCCTCAGCAAACTTAGTGATGCAAAGGCAGTAAAGATGTACAGCTGATGCAGTTTATTCCTCAGCAAACTTAGTGAAGCAAAGGAATAAAGTAAAGATGTGAAATAAAGAAATAAAGTAAAGATGTACAGTTGCCTCAAATTATTCTTAGCAATTTTTTCCCTTTCAAATTACTCCTTTCCCCACTGTGATTTTTTTACCTACAACCACTGTCAAAAGTTCCCCGACTGTCCTCTCCCGGCATTGTGTCTTGTCTTCTATATTTTTCATGCCTTCATAAACGAAAGAGAGAGAGAGAGAGAGAGAGAGAGAGAGAGAGAGAGAGAGAGTATCCTTCCTACTCATGGTCTTTTACTGTCTCTTATTTTCCACTGTCACAGCCTGCAAAGGAATGGCGATAAATTTTTGCCCAAGCCTGTACACGCGGCAGAGAAGTAGTGCTTAAATATGTGTGTGGATGGTTATATAGTGTGTGAATTATTATATCCTGCTTATCTATCTATCTATCTGTCTATATTACATTCATATTGTAAACCCGGAAGTATTTTTCTGTTATTAGGAAGCTTTATAATACGTTTCTCACAGGTATTTATTTTTTGTACTACGCGCTGCTTTTCTCTTGTGTGTCATCTGTCGTTCTAACATCAGAGAGTTTGCACAAATATCATCAACAACAGTATCTCTCTCTCTCTCTCTCTCTCTCTCTCTCTCTCTCTCGTCTTTTCTAAAAACATAATTTTCTTTCCCTCTTCACTCATTTTCCTTCCCTCTGCGTTGCCTCCCTCGCTATTCTCTTTTCCTTCTCTTTTTTTTTTTTTTCTCTGTATTTATAATATTTGTTCACCCAGTTTTTATTTCCTCCTCTTGTTGCTTCTCACACCTTTTCTCGTCTCACTTTTTTTTTTTCAGGTTTTTTCTTTCTACATATTTTTCGTTGTTCCTTTCCACACAGTTCTCCTCTATTCGTGTTGTTTCCATTTACACTTTTATTATTCATTTTCTCTTTATTATTTCTCTTCGTATGTAATCTCTGTTCCTCTTCACTCTTTATTTTCCCTTTCTCTCTTTTCGCTTCCTTGTCTCTTCTCTTTTTTGTTTCTTGTTTCTACTTTTATTTGTTTTGTATCTCCTTACACTTTTCCTCTCTTCTGGGCTTGTCACCATAACTGTATTTTATCTCCTGTTTTTCTCCTATTTTTTCAATCTGCTTGTACAGTATTTCCTTTGCATTTACTCTTTTCCCTTTATATGGCTTCTCTCTTCATTCCAAACTATATCTCTTTTTCTCCCTTTTCCTCCCCTTTCTTCCAGCCATCTCTCCAGCTCTGTGTATTTTTACTCCACATACATCAATACATTTTTCACCGTCCTCCCTCCCTCTCTCTCTCTCTCTCTTTGTGTGTTCTGTTCTTTCACTATATCTTTTCTGCTTCCCTCGGCTGCATCCTTTATCCTCCTCTCACTTCCCCTTCATTTTTACTTTTTAACGCCTCGCGGTCTAGTGGTATAAGATCCTTCTCTCACTTTCCCCCCCTCTTTTCTTTTCATTTTTTTCATTTTTTTTTTGACGCCTCGTTGTCTAGTGATTTGAGAAATAAGTCCAAGTCAGGGAGGTAGCTACACTCCTTTCACTTCAACTTGGCCTAAAATTGTCACACTTGCATCCTGTATGCCAAGTTGTAACAACAGTTTAAGATTAAAATATCATGCTATTCGTGAATGGAAAGGGTGTAGAGCCGCATCACTGTCTTTCCATGCCACTGAGCTCTGTGAAATAAGCTGCAAAATTATGAATATCTGAGCCAAGTTAAGGTGAAAGAACTGTAGTGGTTTCATGATCACGTAATGCTATTGGAGGCTTACACTGGTCACCTACCCTTCACCTCCCTGGGATACGTAACATTGCCGTCTCTCCAGCTTGACATGTTGAGCTGTGACATTAACATTAGAGTATGGTGCTAGTCACGAGGAAGTTCTGTGGAAAGGATGTTGAGCCGTAGCAGTCTTATTTTGCCACTGAGGTACGGGCTGTAAAAGGTGGAAAGTCTCTCTCTCTCTCTCTAGTTAAAATGAATGAACAATAGCCTCACACATATCACGAGGGGCAATATGAGACTGGATTTTACCTTTTAATATTTTCACTGATTTCTTTGTCTTCAGGTAATTCAGTTTTCTTTTCAATAGTTAGAATACATACTAACTTACCCTGCTCGAAAGTTGAAGGTAACTGCTCGCTCCTAAACCAAGCTTATTCAAACTTCTCAAAGATCCCTATTCCCTAGCAGCTCAGTGGATAGCCAGGTGTAGTCAGATTAGAGGGTTGATCTGACTGGTTGAGAAAGCTCCCTAACACCTTTTCCCAAGCGATTTATGTTGTTTATTACTTCTTACTCTCCTCTTCTGTGATATAAAAATCCTTCCAATATCGCCATACTCAGCATAGATAGCGTTAGAGGATATTTACCAGCCATATGCAAGAATAAATCGCTAAGGAAGAGGTGTTGGGGAGCATCCTTAACCTACGAGAACACGAGCCTAGTAACCAAGGTGACTCACTCTTACCTCATAACAAAGGGTCATCGATTTTCATGCAACCACAGCTTCGTATTTTTAATGTGAGTGTAGCCCAGTTCCGTCACATGAAAACAGACTATAATAACCAGGATATATTTTTCTTCTCGTAGGCATGTACTGTATATGGGATACATGATACAGAGTTATATATCGGGTGTTTGGGAACATACAGAGCAGTAGAATTATTACCACTACTCATGCACACTTTACACTGCCACGCCAAACACACGTATTACACCGTCAACACACACACAGCCACAATAAACACAGTCACAATACCTTCTTTAACACACACACACACACACACACACACACACACACACACACACACACACACACACACACACACACACTGCCACACCTCATACAAGCTACTCGTTCTGCCACACACCCCGTCTCCATTGAACTGACATTTTTCTACCGTTTTTCATTACATAGTCTAATTACACACATGCCTTTCCTGTTATTCAGTTATTTTCATAGATCTTTTTGTCACAGTGTTTGTTTCATCTTAGAGTTATTTATGGACGAGCATTTTCTCTCTCTCTCTCTCTCTCTCTCTGAAAATAAGCTTATAGGAATTACATCAGTTTTAAGTTAGGAAACCTCTTGTTGGAATCGTAATGTCTGTGTGATCTATGTATCCTTAAAAACTATATTGTAATTAAATAAAAAAGACGATATTGCTTTCAGAATGTTAATCTCTTTTTTCCTCGCTCTTCCCAGGTATGTTATCAATATGACGAGATAAAGGTGGAGATATGGAGATTGTTAAAGGTATGTCTTAGAAAAGGTTTGTATTCTGTATCATTCTCTCTCTCTCTCTCTCTCTCTCTCTCTCTCTCTTTTCACTGTCTTATATTCCAGACTTAAAGAAATGCCGCTTTCTTGCTTACTATCTAGCCGACTTTTATCTATCTATCTGTGTCTGTATCTATCTGTCTGTCTATATCCAGGTCTGTTAGTTTGTTTATTTGTCTGTTTGTCTTC
>NC_136969.1:28661648-28676648 GCF_032717465.1 Coenobita brevimanus | reverse complement strand
AGAAGCACATACATACATACATACATATATACATACACACATTAGGAGACATACTTTATCAGTTACGCACATAAGAAGCTTACAGACGTCCAGTACATACACGCTCACAGATATCGATTAACACGTACATACAGACGCACACGAGACATTACATTGACTCGTGCGTACATGAGAAATATACATATATACATACGCAAGCACAAATACCCATAAACAGTCACGTAAACATTCGACAGGTATACACAAACATACGTAGTTACACACACACACACACACACACACACACACACACACACACACACACACACACACACACACACACACACACACACACACACACGCATTCATAAGTAAATATACACATAGTCATAATAGGACTGGTACACATAAGCACATACACCCAGGAAACACACAGTAAACGCATATAACCCTCCAAATGTTTAGAAACTCATGTAAAAACTCATTGAAACACATACACACAAGTACACATGCATGATCGCGTTTATACATACGTGTAATCAGAAGTTTTATCGCACTTACACACACACACACACACACACACACACACACACACACACACACACACACACACACACACACACACACACACACACACACACACACACACACACACACACACACACACACACACACACACACACACACACACACACACACACACACACACACACACACACACACACACACACACACACACACACACACACACACACACACACACACACACACACACACACACACACACACACACACACACACACACACACACACACACACACACACACACACACACACACACACACACACACACACACACACACACACACACACACACACACACACACACACACACACACACACACACACACACACACACACACACACACACACACACACACACACACACACACACACACACACACACACACACACACACACACACACACACACACACACACACACACACACACACACACACACACACACACACACACACACACACACACACACACACACACACACACACACACACACACACACACACACACACACACACACACACACACACACACACACACACACACACACACACACACACACACACACACACACACACACACACACACACACACACACACACACACACACACACACACTCACACACACACACACACACACACACACACACACACACACACACACACACACACACACACACACACACACACACACACACACACACACACACACACACACACACACCGTCTGGTCTTTCTTCGTGTGTCAGTACAAGGTTGAGAGTATGCAATTATGTAGTTTTTTTTTTTTTCCACAGTTCCTTTAATTATGTCTGTGAGTGTACTGTGCAGTCCTGGTCAGCAGTCCATTTGCACTGCCTCGAAGCTTTGTCAGAATCTACTTATACCTTACTGTACTACTGAAGAATAATGAGTTGAGGATGTCCCTTCCTTCCTTCGGAACCCTAAATGCGTTTAAATGAGATCCTTCTTAGTTAATCAACAGTAATGAAAATAGTAATATTGCTTCATTAATTTGAAACCGAAGATTCTCTGAAACGCCTGCCTCATAGTCAATGCGCAGAGGATGTTAGACCCTCATCAGATCGTGTTGACCTGTCAAGAATAATCAGTTGAGTTGGTAATCTCCCTTACTTACATAAAACCCTAACAAACCTGATAAGATCTTGCCACACTAATCAACAATAATCAAATAAATTGAAACCTTGCTTCACTAGGTCGAAACTTTAGAGGTAGTAAGATATCAAGACCGTTTGATAACATAATGCTCATGATAATCAGATGTGTAAAGATTGTGTCATTGGTTCAGAACACTAGTAAATGTAATGAGATCTTGTTAAAATGATCAGCAAGTTTCAGATTTGTACGAATGTAGTTTCACTGGTTCGTATTATTTCGGATCACAAGTAAACCTAATGAAATTTTACTAAACCTAACAGTAATCAAAAGGTCCAGACTCTGGCTTAATAGGTTCATATTAGTTCAGAACACCTGTATACCTAATGGGATCTAGATAAACTGATGAACCTAACTGAGACAAGTCAGAGTCCAGCTTCTTTGGTTCGGAACCAAAGATGCGTAACTGATGTGAAAAGTGTTGAATTTAAATGGTGGTCCAGTTCCGTCAGGCGAAAACAAACTGAGTACAGCAAACTTAATAAGATGTTGTTAAATAATCAACTTGGTTTAGATGACTGGATCTCTGGCTTCACTGTTTCGAAGCCCTAGTTGCAGTAGGGTGTCAAAATCCAACGGAACTACGCTAAACTACTTAATACAATAGTATGGTTCGTGCTCCATTAGTCCGAAACTCAGGTCAGTCAAATGACATCTTGTTAATCTAATCAACAGACACTAAATGAATGGGACTCTGGCTTCATTGCTCCGAACCCCTAGGCCTGGAAATGGAGTGTTGACCGTAACTGTGGCTAACAATGGTGGGTGTAAATGGAACGATGGACTGCTGGGTCAAACTTTTAAAATACGGAAAGTTTGGGATCGATGGTGTTTGTGTGTTTGTTTGAGAGCAGGGCCGCGTGATAGGTATTGGAGGGCAGGGTTGGTTGTGTTTTTGTCTGTGTTAGGGGAGCTGTGTTTTAGAGGTGTGTGAGGGGTGAGTCGTGTTTTTGTGGGGGTAGGCGTGTTTATGTTTATTTGTATAGGGAGATTTGTGTTTGTGTGAAGTTGTGCTTTTGTGTGTGTTTGTGTAAAGGGAGTTTTCCTTGCGTGTTTGAAGGGAACTGTGTCTTTGTATTCACGTGGAGAGATGTGTTTGTGAAGAAGTTGTGTTTTTGAGAAGGGGTAGTTTGTATGTGTGTGTGTGTGTGTGTGTGAGAGAGAGAGAGAGAGAGAGAGAGAGAGAGAGAGAGAGAGAGAGAGAGAGAGAGAGAGAGAGAGAGAGAGAGAGCTCTGTTTTTGTATTTTGTTTGTGTTGTTTTCCTGTGAAAGGGTAGTTGTTTTTCTGTGTATTTGTTGGAGAGGGAAGGGGAAGATATGGAAAGATACAGGGAGGGGAAAGGTAGGGGAATATGCAAAAGAAAGTTGTATATCTTTCATTTTGGAATATGTATGTAGATATTTTTTTAAGAGGTGTTACGTCACCAAAGCCACATAGAAGACTCATTGACTGAGGTTATGAAAAATGTAGCAGCTGTATATGTGGGTGTATAAGGGGATTATTCATACTGGAGAATGATTGTTGTGCATTTTTCAAACTTTGTATAACAGGTATCATTCTCTCTCTCTCTCTCTCTCTCTCTCTCTCTCTCTCTCTCTCTCTCTCTCTCTCTCTCTCTCTCTCTCTCTCTCTCTCTCTCTCTCTCTCTCCCTCTCTCTCTCTCCGATTTTTCTCACGCTCTGTCACACCGCACAGTACTATGTCTCGCTGTCACACTCCATTGTAGTCAGTCTCCCTCTCTCTCTCTCTCTCTCTCTCTCTCTCTCTCTCTCTCTCTCAGGGTGGACTATGTAATTTTTATCTCACGACATGACGCAACGAAAACATGAATAATAATAATAATAATAAGCAAAATATACCATCTTATTTCTACACGTTCTCGGCTACGTATTATGATCTCCTTGACTTCCTGCTTTTTTTTCTTATTTTTCCAGTTTTTAATACATATTTTCCAAAGATTTGATTTCATTTTATATATATACATTTTATTTTTTCTGAGTTACCCATTTTTTTGGCCTTATTAGATTCGGTAATTTTTTTTTTTTTTTTTTTATTTTTTTTTTTATACACGGAGCGAAACTTGGCCTTATGATGGTACACCCTTTTCTTTTATTTTTGCTGTGTTTGTAATTCGGTATTGTCTTAGTTTTTTGTTTTTGTTTGTTTTTGCAGTGTGCGAAGACGAGGTTGAACGTTTAGAAATTTGCCACCGCCCTCGTCTAATTCTCTTCATTATACACAATACTGCTGTGAAAAATGCTGTGTGAGGAGTATAACCGCGAGTCCCTGAATTGTTTTGTTATTTTCTCAGCATTCCATCATAGCACGAGTCACAGAAATGCCGCAGAGTTTCAGAGGTGCCGCTCAGAACGAAACACTGCGGCACAGTTTTACGTTGATTGCGCTGTACTTTTTTCGTCACAGCACGGGAGTTTCAGATTTGCTGCATAGTCTGATCACCGCACAGACTGTCAAATGTGCTGCAGCGTTTCATCACAGCGAGGTTTTTCACACATGCAACTCAAGACTCATTCCAGCGAGGATTTCTTTTTTCACCTGTGCTAGTCTCATTGCAGTGAAGAGTTTGACACATGCAACACAGTCTTATTGAGGTGGGGAATTTCGTACTATGCTGCACAGAGCTTGAGTACAGTTAAGATTTTCACATATGCTGCACCCAGTTTGATCATAGCGTGGATTTTCGGTACCGCTGCACAGGATATGATCAGCACAGCACCGTTTAACTAGGAGAGTTTTGGTGGATGCTGTAAAATCGGGAGAACTGCTTCATTTTCCTCCACTTGTCAGCATCGTAAAAACATCAACAGCGTTATCCTGACAGAGTTACACCATCTCGAACAGCGTTAAACAGCGGTGGATGTGAACAGCATAAAACACCTCTTTCTGACATGGAGTGAAGCATAATGAAACAGCAACAGTCTGTCCCTATGTCTGATCCACGTGGCTTTGTAATACTACTGTGGCCATGTAAACAGCACTGTATATGTAAAGTCCTCCTGAGTCCAGCCTCACAGCATAGAACAGCATTAAACACATAGTCACTCTCGCTGTAAACCAGAATAGAGATGTTTTTACCTGTCAGAGGCCAGAGCTTCATTTAGATACAGTACTCTGGTTACTGTGGATACTATCAGATTTTTTTTCTCAACTGGACAAAACCCCTGTCTTCTATAAAATTATGGAAGGTGAATCCTGGCTTACACTATATAATATTATTTTTTTAAACATTTTCACAAGCCATTTTTTTTAAACGAGCATTTTTTTCAAGAGTTTAATTAATGCCAATGGTAAACAGGGAGCTAGACTCACTGTTCTTCTTTGAATGCGACCTATAAATATTCTGTAGCTGCCAGATACATTTTCCTTTCCAGTCTTATTGTCTAAGAACTTTGGGAATGCCAGACATATTGTTCCCTTTCAATGTCTAGGGATCACAAAACTCTGAAAATGCCACAGAAATGATTATGCTCAAATTTATTGTCTACATATTCCAAACTTCTAATGCAGTGACACGTGTCCCTTTTCAATGCTTTATGATTCAAAGCTTCAATATGTCAGACTTTTTTGTTTTTGCCACATTTTCTCACTGTGTTTTAAGATTTTTTGAAAGCCACACATTTTTTTTTTATATGTCCAAGGATTGTCATTATTAGGATATACCAGATACTTTTTGTATCTGGTTGTCAAAGAATCACAAAGTTTAGGAACAGTAAGACATTTTTCTCTCAGAAGTTCTTGAAACGAATCCCAAAGTTCTTAAAAACCTAGACGCTTTTTTTTTTTCTTTCAGTGGCTAAAGATTTTAAGATTTGAAAGAGCGAGACATTCTTCACTTCTCAAGCTCGTTGTATAGGGATCCTAGAGTTCTGAGAGAGAGACATTTTTTTTTTCGTTTCAGAAGCTAGGTGTCAGTGAGATCCTGTAGTTCTGAAGTAATTAGATAACACTTTCCTTCCAGACTCATTGGCTAAGGATCTCGAAGTTCTGGAACAGCAAGACACAATGGGGGTTAAGAGTCCCAGAGTTACATGAAAGTGAGACACATTTCATTACACTGAATCACATGGTTCTGAAACAGTGAGGTACTTTTTCTTTCAGTAGCTCAGTGTCTAAAGAGGCAAGGGTTCTAGATCAGGGAAACTCATTCATCTATAGCAGCTCAGTGTGTTGAAGCTCTGGAACAGCAAGACACTTTTTTATCCATCAAAAAGTTCCGTTTCGTTAAGGGAACAGTGGCATACCCTTTTCCTCCCCTCAGTATTTAAAGGTCTCAGAGTTCCCACACACAAGAGACACATCTTTCTTCTCAAAAAGTTCAGTGCCATAAGATTCAAGAGTTCCAAAGCAGCGATAATTCCAAGTTCCATCAAGTTCAGGGTCTCAAGAGTCCTGGAATGACAAGAAACACTTTTTCCCTCAATATCTTAAAGGTCCGAAAGTTAAAAAACACAGAGACATCCTTCCAAAACACAGAGACACATCGTTCCTCTTAAACTCAGCGTCTCGATAAGTGTCCGAGGTGTGCCAGAGCCTAGGTGACCCTGCCGCTCCTGGAGAGTGTGAGTGCAGCGTAACTCAGCAGTAGGGGTACGCAGGTCAGCAGGGGGAGGGAAGGGGGCGGCTGAGGGGGGCAGGAACTTGTATGCATTGCTGCTGGCTCCTCCGCTGGAAAAAGTAAAGGGGATTATTAGAGATGGTTTTGTTATCATTGAAATTTCCCACATCCCTGTGGGAATTTTTTTGTTTTTGTTTTCGCCAATATTATTATTATTATTATTATTATTATTACTATTATTATTATTATTATTATTATTATTATTATTCTAGGGAAAGTCTAAATCGCTACCATTCGCATACCGTTTGAACTACAGCTATCATTCTTTGCCATATTGCTTCTGACAGGATCCGGAAACAAAGAGACGCTAAAGCTCAAGAACCGCTAAGTTAGAGGGCTGAAAATTTGATGGCATATACCTGGGACATGGCCAGAATGCAGTGCTTTATATAGTCCAGATCGGATCCTTATTCTCTGAAATCGCCTATCGTCCAAAATTTTGGACTGCTCCTGTAGACAAAAGAAGTTACCTGATTGTACGTGAAAGAATAAAGCTAGAGCCACCAAACTTGGTGGACTCAGATATTATTATTATGTCTGGACGTTGCTACTCCTCACCCTGTCCTAGCGTGGGAAAGGAGATTCGGATAATGATGATGATGATGATTTTTATTGTTATTATTATTATTTTGTCCTCATCATCATCGATGTACGTACAGTAGGCGTACATAATGCTTTTAAAATATTCCACAGTGGCAGTGTGACGCAGTAAAGGCACGGTATTCCGTCGAGATGAAGGCAGTGAAGGTATATAGCGTGAGAGAGGCGGAATATTAACTTTTTCATAGTGTAATAATGTAAGAAGCCGTACCTTCGTTGGCTTTATAGGCTTTGTAACACCTTTCCCGCATGTAATTTGGTTCGCTTATAACACGTCAGTATTTCCTTGCGTGTGTATAATATCTTTAGTAATTTCGTGCACGTCTGTAATATCTCCTTACCCCTTTGACGACGAGGGGCTATTAATTTAACTGAGATCTAGTTGTTGCAATCAAGATGGAACGATGGCAATTTGAGTCAGGTTAAAGACAGTAGGAGTATGGCTTAAATACGATGCTAACTATGAAGAAGTGCCGTGGAAACGATGCGGAGCCGTAGTATCATCTTTTTTCTAATAACTCTCGTGACCTAAGCTGCAAAAGGACGAAAATTAGGCCAGGTTAAGGTGGAAGGGGTATAGTAGAGAGGAAGTGTTAGGCAGCCCCCAAGTCCATGAATTAACGAAATCCAATAAGACATCGAAAGAAAAAGGAAGAAAGTAAAATGGTATGCACGAAAGGGGGAAAAAATGAATGGAAGCAGGGTGAGGAAATTGGAAATCCAGAATGTGTGTGTGTGTGTGTTTGTGTGTGTGTGTGTTTGTGTGTGTGTGTGTGTGTGTGTGTGTGTGTGTGTCTGTGTATATGTTAAGATATGAAAGTGGAGGGAGGGCGGGCATTAGAGTTTATTTAAGTGTGTTCGCATAGTCAGGCCAAAGCTAGAAACCCTGCTGTCAGAATGTGCTGTGCTGTGCTGTGCTGTGCTGGGCTGTGATGTAAGAATTGCTGTGCTGTGCTGTGCTTGGCTGTGATGTAAGAATTGCTGTGCTGTGCTGTGCTGGGCTGTGATGTAAGAATTGCTGTGCTGTGCTGTGCTGGGCTGTGATGTAAGAATTGCTGTGCTGTGCTGTGCTGGGCTGTGATGTAAGAATTGCTGTGCTGTGCTGGGCTGGGCTGTGATGTAAGAATCGTTGTGCTGTGCTGTGCTGTGGTGCGCTGTGCTGTGTTGTACCTTGAGAATGCGCGGTGCTGTGTTGTGAGAATGCTGTGATGTGCTATGAGTGTGTTGTGCTGCGCTATGCTGTGAGAATGTGTTGTGCCGTGCTATGAAGTTGTTATAATGTGCTGTGCTGTGAGATTGTGTTGTGCTGTGGTGCTGTGTTGTGAGAGTGTGCTGTGCTGTGACAATGTGGTGCTGTGTGGTTCTGTGCTGTGGGATGCTGTGCGAGGAGGGGATGGTGTGGTGTAGTTATCAAGGAGTAGTATATTTGTTGGGAAATGCCCTCCTTATCTAGACATGTGAAGGTGTGCTGCAGTACGCACACACACACACACACACACACACACACACACACACACACACACACACACACACACACACACACACACACACACACACACACACACACACACACACACACACACACACACACACACACACACACACACACACACACACACACACACACACACACACACACACTCATGTATATAAATATGTATGTCTAAATTTAATTACTTCAAGCGATTAATATAGTTTTGAAAACATAACTTAGCTTAAAAAATAATTACTCATAATATATATTATATTTTAGACGATGGTTCTCTCTCTCTCTCTCTCTCTCTCTCTCTCTCTCCCTCTCTCTCTCTCTCTCTCTCATTTCTCTACTTTTATTCTTTGCCGTTCTTTCTATTATTTGTTAATACTTTTTTTTTTTTTGCATCTCTCTCTCTCTCTCTCTCTCTCTCTCTCTCTCTCTCTCTCTCTCTCTCACACACACACACACACACACACACACACACACACACACACACACACACTTATGTATATAGATATGAATGTATGCAGAAGTAATTATTTCATTCGATTATTACAGTTTTCAAAAGCTTACGTAGCTTAGAAGTAGTCACTCATAAATAATATGGTAGACGGTGGTTCTCTCTCTTTCTCTCTCTCTCTCTCTCTCTCTCTCTCTCTCTCTCACACACACACACACACACACACACACACACACACACACACACACACACACACACACACACACAAATATATAAATAGGATGTAAACACAATAACACCTGATATTGTGCATTGCGAATTCATACAAGATTAACAGACTATTCAGAACCTACGTCATATTTACCGGTGTATATAGGAGCGCTGTATTGGAGCAAGAGTTCTGTATATTCACAAACTTTGCTGTGTATACGCAATATTAGCACGTAACTTTGCATGATTCAATAGACGCTGCGTGAATGAGGAAGGAGACACACACTTAACTCTCAGTATGCCTTGAGGGTGGGTGGGTGATGTGGGTGGGGTGGGTGGGTGATGTGGGTGGAGTGGGTGGGTAGGTGGGTGATGAGGTGCGTGGGTGCGGTGAGTGAGTGGATGGGTGGTTGGGGTGTGGAGTGTGATGAGGTTAGTGAGTGCAGTGGGTGGGTGAATGGGTGGTTGGGTGGGTGAGTGATGTGCTGAGTGGGTGAAGTGGATGGGTGGTTGGGGTGGGTGTGGAGGGTGACGAGGTAAGTGAGTGCAGTGGGTGGGTGAGTGATGTGGTGAGTGGGTGTAGTGGATGGGTGGGTGAATGTGGAGGGTAGGTTTATAAATGGGGTACATGAAGGTGTGTGGGTGCAGTGGGTGAAGTGGGTGGGTGGATGGGTGTGGGGGTGTGGAGGGCAGGTTTTATAGATGAGATACATGGAAGGACTGCAATAGAAGATGGGAAGAAAGGGTGTTTTGTCTGGAAGGGGTGTCAGTCAGTGAGGAAGGTGGATAGTGGATGGATAGAGGAGTGATACGTGTGGGTCTGTAGGCGAAACAAATGGGTCTGGTTGAGAGGATAAGTAGTGGGGTAGGAGTTCAGCGGGTAGTCAGGGTGGATTGACTGTGGAGTGGGTGGATGGTGGGGTGAGCGTATGGATCGGTTAATGTGGGTGGGGAGAGGGTGGGGTAAGTGAGTGGGTGGGGTGGGTGGAGTAGGTTAGTGGATGAATGGTTGTTTTGGTGGACTTATTTTGACGTGAACCCAGTAGATTGCAGTCTGTTACTTTTTTCTTCAGTCAATCAGGCTTCTTTCGGGGGATAGGGAGGGAGCTGAGGGCCGTTTGAATAGCCGGAAAGCAGAACTGCCCGGTTATATAGGTGCCACCACGTGAAGGCATCCTCCATCACCAAGAATATGAGTGGAATGGGTATGTGGATGAAGGACTGAGAATATGGCTGCATGGCTGGTTGAATGGATGGCGTGGATGAATGGAAGAGGTGATTACTGATAAGGGTGAGTGAGGGAGAAGGATTAGTGTGTTGATGAGTGAATAGGGAAGAGGGATGAATAAGCAGGATCGGTGGATAGGTAGGAGGGTTGATTGGGTGGGAATACAGGATGCGCGGAAGGGTGGATAGGTGGGTGATTGAAAGGCTGGACGGGTGGAGTGGAGAATGAATGCATAGGATGGGTGGGACGGATGATTAGATGGGTGCAGAATGAATGAATAGGAAGGGTGGGTGGATGGGGTAGTTGGTTTGGAGGGCTATGTGCGGAAGGGTTGATGATTGGATGGGGTGAAAGGCTGGGTGGGTGGGTTGAAGAATTAATGAATAGGATGGGTGGGTGGGATGGATGACTGGGTGGGTGGTTTAGAGAGTGGAGTGGGGAATGGATGAGCTAGATCGATGGGTGGAAAAGGTGGGATGGTAGCTTACTGGCTGAGTGAATGACTGGGTGGGTGGAAGGGTGCATATTTGTGTGGGTGAAGGGATGGATGGGAGGATAAATAGGATAGGTGGGTGGGATGAGGTGGGTTGTTCGGGGGATGAATGAGTGGAATGGGCAGGGTGGGTGGATGAGTGAGTCAAGTTTCAGTGTCTGGATGGATGGAGAAGGTGGGTGAATGGGTGGGATAGCTGAGGTGGGTGAGTGTGCAGGTGGGACAGGTGAGGTGGATGAGTGTGCAGGTGGGATAGGTAATTTGATGTGGTTAAGGCTCGCAGCACTCAAAATTGGGCTCTTCAATAACCTCTGTAAATTCGTTCCCTGAAAGGACTGAAATCGTACCTATCAACATCTGTCTAGTGCTGTTGGGTTCACGAGTCACAGGAAAAGGTGTATTCTAGGTGTGTAATCCACGTGTATTCTAGGTGTGTAATCCAGGTGTATTCTAGGTGTGTAATCCAGGTGTATTCTAGGTGTGTAATCCAGGTGTATTCTAGGTATGTAAGGTGTATTCTAGGTGTGTAATCCAGGTGTATTCTAGGTGTGAAAGGTGTACTCTAGGTGCGGAAGGTGTATTCTAGGTGTGTAAGGTGTATTCTAGGTACGTAATCCAGGTGTATTCTAGGTGTATATGGTGTATTCTAGGTGTGTAATCCAGATGTATTCTAGGTGTGTAAGGTGTATTCTAGGTGTGTAATCCAGGTGTATTCTAGGTGTGTAATCTAGGTGTATTCTAGGTGTGTAAGGTGTATTCTAGGTGTGTAAGGTGTATTCTAGGTGTGTAATCCAGGTGTATTCTAGGTGTGTAAGGTGTATTCTAGGTGTGTAATCCAGGTGTACTCCAGGTGTGTTCCCTTGAAGTAACAGATCCAATGGAACTTAGAACACGAACAGAAACCTGGAAAATTAATAGATTCGATTGATTAACTGATCCACCATGAAAAGTTGTTATTGTAGTAGTAGTAGTAACAGTAGTAGTAGTGGTGGTAGTAGTGGTAGTAATAGTAGTAGTAGTAGTGGTGGTAGTAGTAGTAATAGTAGTAATAATAGTAGTAGTAGGAGTAATAGTAGTTGATGTTGTTGTTGTTGTATAATTTTGGTGTATTTGGCTGAGCAGACCCATCAAACACAGGTAAACAACTGCTTCTGTGGGGCCTTCCTACATGTACAGTACAGTACAGTGTAGCGATCCAACAACCCCGTGCAACAGACAGCGCCGCACCACGGTCAGACCAGGGTCCTCCCCACGGTGAGGTGCAGGGAACAATGAGGTGGTTTTGCTCCCGGGTGGACGCCACAGTTGCTCCACCCAGGGTACACAGAGTCACCACGTGAAATGTAATCTAGTAACAGATTTAACAGTATTTTAACTCACCTTCAAAAAGCAATTCCAGAGTACACTAAATAGCCTATAAAAAGACATTACGTGACTGGCCAAGAAAGCCGACCAGACTGTAGATAAGAATACTGAAAGAGGAAGAAAACTAAGCAGAATAAAGTAAAGAAGAGAATTATTTTAAGAGTACGAGTCAAGTTACAGTGATTAGAGCATAGGCTTTAATGATGATGGTGATAAAAATGATGATGATGATGATGATGATAACAACAACAGCAATAATAATAATAATAATGATGATGATGATAATAATAATAATAATAATAATAATAATGATAATAATAATAATAACAATAAATGTCAAGCAACCTTGCTAAAAGACGTTCTCGGGCTGTTCAGACTCTCTCTCTCTCTCTCTCTCTCTCTCACACACACACACACACACACACACACACACACACACACACACACACACACACACACACACACACACACACACACACACACACCTCCCTACACTCAGGTACACACGGCAATTACACTTTCATTTCTTGGTAAATGGAACAATCTGCCCTTGTATTTTGTGTCTGGGGTATGTTTGTATATATAATGCATAGGAGTTAAATTGCTGGCATTCTTTAGTATTCCTGTTTATTATTTATTAGTAATGCTCTTAATTATTTATTTTATTATGATAGGGTTAGGCTTGGTATGCATGGTTGGGCTTTATTGGTGTTGTTTTGGGGTTTGTTATTTTTGTTATTACTGTTATTGTTATTATTGATTTTGTTATGATCAGTTATTGTTATTATTATTATTATTATTATTATTATTATTATTAGTAGTAGTAGTAGCGGTAGTAGTAGTAGTAGTTTTTCTAGTACTAGTAGAGTGTAGTAGTAGTAGTAGTAGTAGTAGCAGTAGTAGTGGTAGTAGTCGCAGTAGTATTTGAGAGAGAGAGAGAGAGAGAGAGAGAGAGAGAGAGAGAGAGAGAGAGAGAGAGAGAGAGAGAGAGAAGGAGAACGAGATAGAGAGTAAATTAGATTCTGCCAATGAGCTCTATTCGCACCACTGACGTCTACGCTTCCGATTCGCACCCGTGACACGTACCGTAAAACTCAACCAGTAACTTTGGTAATGGAAATCAGGAGAAGCTATTAAAGTTGTACCGCTGAGACAAATTAAAAGAAATGATGTGGTACTGTGAGTGAGGGTGGTACTTTGAGATACGGTACTTTGAAAGGAATGGTACTTAGGGGGACGGTACTTGTTCCATCCCTTTAAATTCCTCTACTATCCCTTTAAATTCCTGTACCATCCCTTTAAATTCCTGTACCGTCCCTTTAAATTCCTGTACTATCCTTTTAAATTCATGTTCCTTCCCTTTAAATTCTGGTACCTTCCCTTTAAATTCCTCTACCATTCCTTTAAGTTCCCATATCGCCCCTTTAAATTCCTGTATCGTCTCTCTCAATTCCCGTTCCTTCCCTTTAAATTCCTGTATCGTCCCTTTAAATTCCTCCACCATTCCTTTAAATTCCTGTACTGTCCCTTTAAATTTCTAAACTATCCCTTTAAATTCGTGTATCATTCCTTTTAATTCCTGTACCGTCCCTTTAAATTCTTGTACCATTATTTAAATCCCCTGTACCAAGCCTGTACCGTAAATAAAACCTCTTGTATCGTCCCTTTATATTTTTCTACCGTATCTTAAACCCCCTGTACCATCCCTTTAAATTCCTGTACCGTATATTAAACCCCCCATGTACCATCCCTTTAAATTCAATGTACCGTATCTAGAACCCAAAGTACCGTGACTTTAAAGAAGATACAAAACAGAGCACTATGTAAATTTTAAACACCTGTACCATACTAAATCCCCCTCCCTTCAACTCCATTACCGTTTCTTAAATCCCATGCTTAACCCTGTGTACCGTACCTTTACATACATTAAACCCGTGTAATCTACCTTTTATAAGACGTGTACCGTTCCCTTTAAATAAGTTAGGCTAGCTTTAACCCCGCGTACCTTACCTTTAAATACGTGTACCATATCTTTACCTATATACCTTCCCCTAAATCCAGTGTGCTTTCCCTTGAGCCCTGTGTACCGTACCTTAAAACACTTGTATCATACCTTTAAATACCTGTACCATACTTTAAACCCGTGTACCTTACCTTTCCTTAAAAACTAAAAAACTACCTTCCCTTTAACCCCGTGTACTGTACCTTTAAATACGTGTACCGTCTTTAAATACGTGTACCACAGCATTAAACTCATACCATGCCTTTAAATACGTGTACCATACCTTTAAATACGTATACCATATCTTTAAATACGTGTACCATACCTTTGAATACGCGTACCATACCTTTAAATACGTGTACCGTGTCTTTAAATACGTGTACCACAGCATTAAACTCATATACCATCCCCTTAAATACGTATACCATACCTTTAAATACGTGTACCATCCCTTTAAATACGTGTAACATACCCCTAAATACGCGTACCATACCTTTAAATACGTGTACTGTGCCCTTAAATAAGTGTATCAAACCTTTAAATACGTGTAGATACCTTTAAATTCGTGCACCACGCCTTAAAATACATGTATCATACCTTTAAATACGTGTACTATGCCCTTAAATACCTGTACCATACCGTTAAATCCGCCTGCCGTACCTTTAAACCCAAATACCGTCCCTTTAAACTCCCTCTACCTTCCCTTTAACCCCGTGTGTCGTACCTTTAAATACGTGCACCGTAATGGCCGCCTTGCCAGTGTTGGATGGTGCACACTGGTACCGTCCTGAG
>NC_136969.1:28651648-28659148 GCF_032717465.1 Coenobita brevimanus | reverse complement strand
TGTTTATATAGCAGTTTTTCATTTGAGCCAATGTTCATGTAGCAGTTTTTGTTCTGACCAATTTATATCTATCTATCTATCCATCTGTCTATCTATATATTCATTCACCCTCATATATCATCTCCCAAAGCCATACCCTTTCCTCTATGACTAAGATTTTGTTACCATTTCTCTGCTGGGTGTAATGAAGGAGGATGCTGTATAATGTTTTCATATGACAGGGATATACAAGATGCAGGAGTGAGAGAAGGAAGGATGCTCTCTGGAAAGGAATGGGAGATATGGAAAGCAGGACTCAATGCTCCTTGGAATTATTGATGAACCGTTGTTGTGTCTGTGTCTATCTATCTATCTATCTGTGTATCTATTTCTCTGTCTATCTGTCTGTCTGTCTGTCAGTCTGTCTATCTTTTTACTTTTCTGTCTTTCTGTATAATATGTAAAATGCATCCACGTAACTATCTTCCATCCATCCACCCAATCACTCACCAACCCATCCATCCATCCATCCATCCACCCACTCACCCACCCACCCACTCACCCATCCATCCATTCATCCATCCATCCACCCACCCACCTACTCACTCACCCACCCATCTGTCCATCCATCTATCCATCCATCCATCTATCCATCCATCTATCCATCCATCCACCCCCCCACCCCCCACCTACCCACCCACTCATCCATCCAACCATTCATCCATCCATCCATCCATCCTCCCATCCACCCACCCACCCACTCACTCACCCACCCATCTGTCCATCCATCCATCCATCTATCCATCCATCCACCTCCCCACCCCCCCTCCAACCCACCCACCCATCCATCCAACCATTCATCCATCCATCCTCCCATCCACCCACCCACCCACTCACTCACCCACCCATCTGTCCATCCATCCATCCATCTATCCATCCATCCACCCCCCCACCCCCCCCTCCAACCCACCCACCCATCCATCCATCCATCCATCCATCCACCCCCCCACCCCCCACCTACCCACCCACCCATCCATCCAACCATTCATCCATCCATCCATCCTTCCTCCCACCCACCCACCCATCCATCCAACCATTCATCCATCCATCCATCCATCCTCCCACCCACCCACCCACTCACTCACCCACCCATCTGTCCATCCATCCATCCACCCCCCCACTCCCCCATCTACCCACCCATCCAACCATTCATCCATCCATCCATCCATCCACCCACCCACCCATTCACCCATTCATCTCTATGCACTGGCTCTTTCCCCTCCTCTTTCTTCCTCTTTTCCTCTCCATTTTCTCTCGAGCATAAAATCTGTGCCCATTTTCTGATATCAGGAGTGGAGGTTTTCCCGACGGAGCTGTCCCTAGAGGGTGTGTGATGGGCAGGTGGGGAGGGGGAAGGAAAGAAGAGGAGGGGGAGAGAGGGAGGTGGAGGGAAAGAGAGGAAAGAGGGAAGGAAAGAGAGGGAGATGGCTGGAAGGGAAAGAGAGGAAGTGAGAAAGGGAGGGGGCGGGGATGGGAAAGAGGGAGAGAGGGAAGAAAATAGGGTGGGGGAGGGGAAAAAGGGGACTGGGAGGGAAAGAGGGAGGGGAGGGGAAGAGGGGAAGAGAAAGAAAGGGGAAAGAAAGAGGGGAAGAGGAAGTTGAGCATGAAGGGGGAAGTTGGGGAGGGAGGAGAAGAGGAAAGGGAAAAGAGGGAAAGGAGGAAGAGAAGAAAGGTTGATGAGAGAGGAGAAAGAGAAGAGGTTGATGGGAGAGGGGAAGAGAAGAGGAGGCTGAAGAGAGAGGAAGAAGAGGAAGGAGTGGAAAGCAAGGAGAAGGGAAGGAAAAGGAAAAAATACAGGAAAAATAGATGGATGATGGAAAGGGACCCAAGGGAGAGAGTGATAAATAGAAGGGGAGGGAAGGGAAATGACAGGTGAGGGAGGGGAAGGTGGAGGGAAAAGGGGGGAGGGGAAGGAGAAGAGAAAAAAGGGGAGGGAAAGATGGAGAGAAAAAGGGGAGGAGAAGGTGGACAGATAAAGGGAGGGGGAGAAAATGTGGAATATATGGGAAGAATGAGATGGGGCTTATGGGGTGGAGGGGATGGGTAGGATGGACGCTAGAGCCCACCGCCCATACTGAATACATGCTATAGTTCGTTTACCTTAACCTGGCCTAAATTTTCTTACCTTTGCGGCATATTTCTCGTATTTAAGTGACAGAATAAGACAATACTACAGCTCTACATCCTTTCCACAGAGCTTCTTCGTGACTAGCACCATATTCTAGCCTTAGTATCTTCCCACAGCTCAGCATTCAAGATGGAGAGATGTCAATTTTAGGCCAAGTAAAAGTGAAAAGAGTATAGTGCTTTCTTTTTCGTAATTGTTGTGATGATTTTAGCGGGGGTGATTTTACGGCTTATAGGTTGGTCTTGAGGTAGGCTAATTAAAAGGCTAATCAAGAGTGTTTTTAGTGAAATTCGAATCTACAAACGAAAGGTAATCTATAGTAAAGACCCGGATCGATCTAGCGTCCTTTTGGAAAGCTGCCCACTGCTCTGTCCACTCATATTTTTTCCTGGTGGTCGCCTTGCATTGCTATTCTCGTCTTAGATTCATAAAACAGATATCTTTGTCTCACTCTATCAGGTAATAAACATCTTCGAAAGGGACAATGAAAGGTAAAGCTGAGGGCCGACACCATGAGGCGCTTAACCATGGTGCTCATCTCCGTAACTTAGGTCTGTGGCGACTTATTCACCCACCACCTGGCACACAAGGCCACTGCATCATCGAGGTTACCACAGTTACCTCCCCTAAGTGTTACCTCCTCCTTCTTTCCTTCCTTCTTTCCTTCCTTCTTCCCTTCCTTATTTCCTTCCTTCCTTCCTTCCTTCCTTCCATCCTTCTTTCCAGTCTCTCCTCTCGTCTCACTTTCTTACTTCTTTCCATACCTTCCCTTTCACTCAAGCTTCATTCTGTCTTTCCCCTCTTTCCTCCTTCCTTTCCTCCCATTCTCCTTCCCATCTTACCTACAAACCCCCAGTGGGTGGATGGATACCCGAGTTAAATGACTCCAGCTCTCCGAATCGAACCCGGGTATTTTCGGACAGGGATCTTGGTTGGTAACAGTATTTATCATTGGCTACCGTGTCAAAAATATAATAGTTCTAGTGCTAGTAGATTACCTCTCTCTCTCTCTCTCTCTCTCTCTCTCTCTCTCTCGCCTGTCCATCCCTTCACTCCCTTTTAATTTCCTGTCTCCCTGTCACCTCTTAGACCTGTGCCCTTTTTCTTACCTGCAATATATGAGAAAATAAAGATATCTCACTTTCTCTCTCTCTCTCTCTCTCTCTTTATATCTTCTTCATCCCTTCCTTTCACTCTCTTCTCCTCCTCTTGTTTCATTCTCTCTCTCTCTCTCTCTCTCTCTCTCTTTCTCTCTTTCATTTTAATTTCAGCTTTTTTCCATCTTGATGTCACCCAAGAAAAATTAGAATTTCTCTGTTCTATCTATCTACCTATTCATCTATCTATCTATCCATCCATCATCCATCCGTCTGTAGTGTCCGCATCTCTCTCTCTCTCTCTCTCTCTCTCTCACGGCCATCTGTCTTCATTTCACTCTCTCTCCCTCAGTCTTTCATATCTTCCTCTCTTTCTTATTTCTTCTTATTCATCTTCCTTCCTCCCCTTCCTCCTCCTCCTCCTCCTCCTCCTCCTCTTCCTTCCGCCCCTCTTGTTATTCTTATTATCTTCCCCTTCCTCCTCTCCCCTTCCTCTTCTCCCCTTCCTCATTCTTCCTCACTCTCCTCCCTTATTTCTCGTTTCCCGTATTCTCATAGGGAGGTTGGATCGTGCTCTGTGTGTGTGTGTGTGTGTGTGTGTGTGTGTGTGTGTGTGTGTGTGTGTGTGTGTGTGTGTGTGTGTGTCGATTTGTCCTTTCTTTCTCTATATCTTTCTGTCATACTTTCTTATCGTCTGTCTATTTTCTATCTGCCTATATACTAAATTCTTATCTTTATCTATTTATCTGTCTATCTATCTATCATACTATCTATCACTATCTGTCTTTAAGTAGGTAAGTTGGTACATATAAATTATCTGTCAGTCTATCAGCCAACATCTTATCTATCTATTTATCTATCTATCTATCTATATCTATCATACTATCTATCATTCTTGTTGTCTTTATGTATATCTATTTGTAAGCAGGTTTGTATATGGATTATTGTCTGTCTGTCTGTTTATCGCCCTGTCTATCATATCTATCTGTCTGTCTCTCTGTCTGTCTGCCTGTCTGTCTGTCTCTGTTGGTCTGTCTCTGCCTACCTGTCTTCCTGTCTGTCTACCTGTCTGTCTTTTTACCTGTCTGTCTCAGTGTCCGCCTGTCTACCTATCTGTCGGTCTGTGTCTGCCTACCTGTCTTCCTGTCTGTCTACCTGTCTGTCTTTTTACCTGTCTGTCTCAGTGTCCGTCTGTCTGCCTATCTGTCTGTCTGTCTGTCTGTCTGTCTGTCTCATACTGTCCTGTCGTTTCTTTCTCCCTCGTAATATTGCCTTTTTATGTGCCTCCTCATTCCTTTCATCTCTCCTCATTCAATTTACTCGTTCGCTCCATTACCTCCTCTCTCTCTCTCTCTCTCTCTCTCTCTCTCTCATTTTCACCCTCACCTCTCACGCAATTCATCACCTTCATTCTTCCCTCTCCTCTCGTTTTTCAGGCCTCATCCGTCAGCACTTCTCCCCCTCCTCTCATTTCCCTCCTCTCTCTCTCTCTCTCTCTCTCTCTCTCTCTCTCTCTCTCTCTCTCTCTCTCTCTCTCTCTCGTTTATCCTTCTATCTCCCTTCTAATTTTTTTTTTTTCATTTTTGCAGGTGAGGCCCGTAGACTTTTCCCTCTCCCTGTATGACACTCCAAAGAACGTAAGTAATTAATTTGTGTTTACTTGGTATTATATTATTTCTTGTATATGTATCCAAATTAGTCTACGTTAGGTCCACTGCATGACAAAACCTTCTCTTTGGAGGGAGAGTGATGGCCAGAATTAACTCTGTCCGATGCTGGAGAAGTACGAATGGTGATGGGTTATTTGTAGGAAGAGTGATGCCAGAATTAACTTTTTCCCATGCTGAAGATGTACGAATGGAGATGGGTTATTTGTAGGAAGAGTGATGCCAGAATTAACCCTTTCCGGTGCTGGAGAAGTACGAATGGAGATGGGTTATTTGTAGGAAGAGTGATGCCAGAATTAACCCTTTCCGATGCTGGAGAAGTACGAATGGAGATGGGTTATTTGTGGGAAGAGTGACGCATATGAAAGAGTCTCTGAACTGGCATATTTGTGTGTATTAGAGTCTGCAAATACCATCTATAGAGCGGTTAGAGTTTGGATTGCGTGACTATATGCAAGCATGTGAAATTGTACGCTACCTACGTCCACTTTCCCTTTTCTTCGATCCTTTTCTTCTATGTCTCTTTATATTTACTCCTTTCCATTTCTTTCCTCTCTCTCCCAGTCTCTTCCTTCTTCCTTCCCTCCTTTCCATTCTCCCGACTCATCCTTCTTCCTTACTTTATTTACTCCCGTTCCCTTTTTCCTCCATCCTTTCCTTCCCCTCCTCCCTTCCTACTTCCTCTCCTTTGCCTTCATCATCCTATCCTTCCCCTCTTCACTCCTTGCATTCCTTCTATTCTCCATTTCCCTTCTTTCGCCCTCCTTTCTCTCCCCTCCATTCATTTTCATTACATTCTCGTCTCATTTTCCTCCTGTTCTTTCTTTATTTCCTCATTTCATTTCCTCTCTTCTTATTTTCTGTTCTTATCATTTTTCTGTTTTATTTTTTTTATATTTCATTCTTCCTAATACTTTCTCTTCTGTCCTTACCATCTCCCCCCTTCTCTTCGCACTCCCTTATTATTTTAACCTCGTCTCCTTCCTTCCATATTTCGTCTTGTCTTCTTCCATTCTCTCTCTCTCTCTCTCTCTCTCTCTCTCTCTCTCTCTCTCTCCTTTTTCTCACCTCTTGCTTCCCTCCTTTAATCATCGCATGTTTTCATTTCTCTCTCGCATTCCATCTTCTTCGTGTATTCTTCCTCCATTTCTCCATCTGCTTCCCTCTTCGTCTTTCTTGATTATTCGTTTATCTGTTATTTTTAATTCCTTTCGCCTCCTGTCTTGTTCTTCAGTTATTATTATTATTATTATTATTATTATTATTATTTATTATTATTATTATCATTATTATTATTATTATTATTATTATTATTATTATTATTATTATTATCATTATTATTATTATTATTATTATTATTATTATTATTTATTATTTTTTTTTTTCGTTTCTGTACTTTTTTCCTCTACCGTTTTTTGAAAAAGTGGTTCTCCCTCATTCTTTTATTCATTCATTTTCCTTTTTTTCTTCCTTCCGTCCTTTCATCATTCCTCCTCCTCCTCCTCCTTGTCATAATTTTTTTCGTGTTCATTCTTGGCATTTTACTTTTTGCATATAAATATACATAGAGAGAGAGAGAGAGAGAGAGAGAGAGAGTGAAGATTGTTTTTTTTTTCTCTTTCTCTCTCTCTCTCTCTCTCTCTCCTCACATCTTCCCCTGTCTCCCCTCCATCATCTTAATCATCTTTCTCCTCTTCCATTTTCTCTCTCCCTCCTCTCATTACTCACGCCTTCGTCTCTCCCCTCCTTTCTTCCTTCCTTTCCTCCTTCTTCCTTCCTTCTCTTCCTCCTCCTTTCTTCCTTCCTTCCTTCTCTTCCTCCTTCCTCCCTTCCTTCCTTCCTTCCTTCCTTCCTTCCATCCTTCCTTCCTTCCTTCCTTCCATCCTTCCTTCCTTCCTTCCTTCCATCCTTCCTTCCTTCCTCCTCTAATTGTGGTGTTTTCGTCTTAATTCCGTTTCTTATTCTCACCTCCTTCGTTCTTTGTCTTTCTCTGTCTGCATCTTTTTTTGTGTGTGTGTGTCTATATATTTCTTCTACTGTCTGTCTTCCTGTCTGTATCTGTCTGTCTGTCTAATAATCTATCTATTTGTGTCTATCTTTTTCTCTGTCTCTCTGTGTCTGCATGTCTGTTTGTATGTAACTGTCAATGTCCACCTGTCATTTTTTATATCTGTCTTTTTATACCTGTTCATCTCTATCCATTTTACCTTGATGTGGCTTACCTGTACTCTTCTCTCTCTCTCTCTCTCTCTCTCTCTCTCTCTCTCTCTCACTTTCTCTGCATTCCTAAATTATTCACGTATCTCAGCTTTCTTCCATTTTCTTCCTTTCATTATTAATTTCTCTTCTCTCCCTCGCTTCTCTCCTGTCCCTCTCCTTACCGACTCTCTCTCTCACACACACACACACACACACACACACACACACACACACACACACACACACACTTGTACTTGTTCTCATATCTTTTAATTTCCCTTATCTTTTTCACTTCTTCTTTTTCCACCCTTTCCTCTTTTTTTTTTTTTCCTCTCGTTTATTTCCTGCTTCTCACTTTGATTTTTTTTCT
>NC_136969.1:28624148-28646648 GCF_032717465.1 Coenobita brevimanus | reverse complement strand
TATTCCCCTTTCTTATTCCAGTCATTCCCTTTTTCCTCCCTCCTCTTCTCTTTTTTTCTGTTTCTTCCCCTCTGATTCTTCCTCTTTTCTCTCCTTTCCCTCCCTTTCTCTCCTCTTCTTCCTTTCATTTAATTTTTCTTTCCCTATTCCTCTCTTCCATAACTCCCCTTTACTCTGTTTTTCTTTCCTTTTTCCCCTTATTCAGTTTTCCTCTCACCTCCATCCTCTTACCTCTCTTCTCGTCTTCATTTCCTCCTTGTTCTTCTCTCCACTTCTTCTGCCATTGCCTCAGTTTCTCCTCTCTCCCTCCCTCCCCCTCCCTTTCCTCTCCTGTCCTTGGTTTCCTTTCCTTTCCTTTCCTTTCCTTTCCTCTCCTTTCCTTTCCTTTCCTTTCCTTTCCTCTCCTCTCCTTTCCTTTCCTTTCCTTTCCTCTCCTCTCCTTTCCTTTCCTTTCCTTTCCTTTCCTTTCCTTTCCTCTCCTCTCCTCTCCTTTCCTTTCCTTTCCTTTCCTTTCCTCTCCTCTCCTCTCCTTTCCTTTCCTTTCCTTTCCTCTCCTCTCCTTTCCTCTCCTCTCCTATCCTCTCCTTTCCTATCCTTTCCTTTCCTTTCCTTTCCTTTCCTTTCCTTTCCTCTCCTTTCCTTTCCTTTCCTTTCCTTTCCTTTCCTCTCCTCTCCTCTCCTTTCCTCTCCTCTCCTTTCCTTTCCTTTCCTCTCCTCTCCTCTCCTCTCCTTTCCTATCCTTTCCTTTCCTTTCCTTTCCTTTCCTTTCCTCTCCTCTCCTCTCCTCTCCTTTCCTCTCCTCTCCTCTCCTCTCCTTTCCTCTCCTCTCCTCTCCTCTCCTCTCCTCTCCTTTCCTCTCCTCTCCTCTCCTCTCCTTTCCTCTCCTCTCCTCTCCTCTCCTTCCTTTCATTCAGTTTTTCTCTTCCTTCTTCCTCTTGCCCCACTTCGCTCCTTTTCCTCCCTTCTCACTTCCTTTACTACACTTCTTTCCTCTTCTCTGCCCTTCCTGTCCTCCTCTTCTCTTACTTATTTCCGTCAAATTTTCTCTCTCTCTCCTTCCTTCCCTTCAGTTCTCCCTCACTTCCCTTTAATCCCTTCATCTTCTCTTCCTTCGTCTCTCCAGCTTCCCTTCCATCTCCCTTTAGTTCCCTACTTCTCTCCATCCTACATTCCTTCTATCCTTCCTTTCACTTCAGTTTTACTTTTTCTCTGATATGCTTTCATCCCCCCCCCTCTCTCTCTCTCTCTCTCTCTCTCTCTCTCTCTCTCTCTCTCTCTCTCTCTCTCTCTCTCTCTCTCTCTCTCTCTCTCTCTCTCTCTCTCTCTCTATCACTCTCTTCTCTCTCTCTACGCCTCCTCCTCTCCCTCTCTTTCTCCTCTGCCATTCTCTCAATCACCTCTTTCATCTTCTACACATTGCAGGCTTTTCCTTTTATCTCTGTCTGTCTGTCTTTCTGTCTCTCTCTATCTCTCTTTCTCCTTCTCCATCTCTCTTTCTATTCATCTCTTTCTCTGTCTATCTCTTTCTATCCTTCTCTTTCTGTGTCTATCTCTTTCTATCCTTCTCCTTCTGTGTCTCTCTCTTTCTATCCTTCTTTTTCTCTGTCTTTCTCTTTCTATCCTTCTCTTTCTCTGTCTATCTCTTTCTATCCTTCTCTTTCTCTGTCTATCTCTTTCTATCCTTCTCTTTCTCTGTCTCTCCTTCTATCCTTCTGCTACTCTGTCTCTCTTTCTCTATCTTTCTCCTTCTCTGTCTATCTCTTTCTATCCTTCTCTTTCTCTGTCTATCTCTTTCTATCCTTCTCTTTCTCTGTCTATCTCTTTCTATCCTTCTCTTTCTCTGTCTATCTCTTTCTATCCTTCTCTTTCTCTGTCTATCTCTTTCTATCCTTCTCTTTCTCTTTCTCTCCATATATCTCTTCTATATTTTCATTTTCCTTTCCTCATTCCTCCTCATCTTTTTCATCTTTCCAGCCTATCACTTTTATTTTTTCTGTTTTTCTTGTTTTTTTTTCTTTAATTTTCCTGTCTTAGTCATCTTTTTTGCTCATCATTGCTCTCTCCCTCTCTCCCTCTCTCTCTCTCTCTCTCTCTCCCTCTCTCTCGCTCTTATTCCTCTTATAGCCTCTCATCCTTCTCTTGCAAACCATTCCAATCATTCTCTCTCTCTCTCTCTCTCTCTCTCTCTCTCTCAAAAATTGCCGAAAAATTTTATATACTGAAAAGATATCAAGAAACCAGACAAACTAAAAAAATTCGGTCAAATCCATATGCTCACTATCCCTTATTTCTTATCGTTTTTTTTTTTGGGGGGGGAGGGAGCCGACCCCCTCAAAAAACACCCATGGGGGGGGGTCACGCTCCCCAAATATCGCATTGCAAATCATGTACTAAGATATCAAAGCCATATGTGTACTTTTTTTTTATTATTTCTGAGATTTTTTTTTTTTTTTTTTTTTTTTTTTTGGTGAGTGGGTTGACCCCCCTAAAAATCATGGTTGGAGAATTGTATATGTATTGGAAGACCTTTGGAAAAACCAGACGACCTCACCTGAGAAGTTTCATTCAGGTCCATCAAATAGCCTAGGATGAGTTACACACACACACACACACACACACACACACACACACACACACACACACACACACACACACACACACACACACACACACACACACACACACACACACACAGGCTGAATCTCGCGCAACGGTATAGGGCGAGTTGCCGAAAATTTTACCATCCTTCTTCGCAGGAATAATAATAATAATAATAATAATAATAATAATAATAATAATAATAATAATAACGGTAGTAGTAGTAGTAGCAGTAGTAGTAGTAGTAGTAGTAATTGCAGTAGTAGTAGTAGTAGTAGTAGTAGAATAAAGAAAATAATTGAAAGGTACAATGAAGAAAATTTGTCTCTCTTGGTCAATATAATGTGGTGGTTTGAGGAGGGTGAGGTCCCTTGGTGTGACGTAGAGGGGGTGACGGGGGACAAGGCTGCCTCTCAACTTTCACCTCCCCCTTCTCTCTCTCTCTCTCTCTCTCTCTTTACTCTCCCTGACCTTTTCCGTTGTCATTTTTATTACTTCCTCCTTCCCTACCTCTACCCTTCCTCCTCCTCCTCCTCCTCCTCCTCCTCCTCCTCCTCCCCTTCCCCTCTCCTTTTATCTGCATCTATCTATCCATCTATCTATCCCTGTCTTTCTGTCTGTCTATCTCCCTGTCTGTCAGTCTCCATGGCCTCCATCGTCTCCCTAGTGTCCGTTCTCTCCCTTTTTTAACCTTCCTCTCCTTCCCTCCTTCCACCGTCACCCTGCCTTCTCTCTCTCTCTCTCTCTCTCTCTCTCTTTCCATTTACCTGATTATCGTCTTTTTCTCCCCTTACTTCCTGCCCCTTCCCCCTCCCTCTCTTTATTTCTTCTTCCTCTCCCTACCTTAATCCCCACTCTCTCCCTCCCTCCCTCTCTCTCTCTCTCTCTCTCTCTCTCTCTCTCTCTCTCTGATTTCCTCCCCTTCTCACCCTCTCCCATCCTCCCCCTCTCAACTCTTCACTCACCTAATTATCTCCTCTTTCTCCCCTCCTCTCTCACTCCCCCAGGCCATTTCTCTCTCTCTCTCTCTCTCTCTCTCTCTCTCTCTCTCTCCATTGCGTAACACTTTAGTCATCAATTCTCTTCTCTGTCTCTGTGTGTCTGTCTCTGTCTGTCTGTGTTTTTGTCTGTCTGTCTGTCTGTCTGTCTGTCTCTGTCTCTGTCTGTCTGTCTGTCTCTCTCTCTCTCTCTCTCTCTCTCTCTCTCTCTCTCTCTCTCTCACCTGGTTCTCTTCATGTTCTCACTCTCGCATTTGCATGTAATTTCACCCTTGGATTTAGTTTCTTAGGCGCTGGCAAAGTCTTCTTCTCTTCTCCTGCTCCTCTTTTTCTTACGCCTCCTCTTCCTCTTCTTCTTCCTTCTGCCTCTTCCTCCTACCTCTTCTCCATTCATTCTCCTATGCTTCTTCCTCCCTCCTTTTCCTCTCACCATCTCGTTTGATTACCTCTCCTCCTCTTCCTCTTCTTCTTCCTTCTGCCTCTTCCTCCTACCTCTTCTTCTCCTTCCTTCTGCCTCTTCCTCCTTCCTCTTCCTCAGACCGTCTCTTCTGCTTCATCTTCTGCCTCTCCTCGTCATCCTCTGCTCCTCTACTCTCCTTCTGCTTTTTCAATCATCTTCTGCTTCTTCCCCCTTCCTCTTCCTCACACCGTCTCCACATCTGCTGCTTCTTCTACCTCTCCTTTTCCTCCGCCTTTCCTTCCCTCCTCCTCTTCTTCTTCCTTTTTAATTCCCTTCCCTTTTCCCCTCTGTGTTGTCTTCTCTCTGTCTCTCTATTTTTCTTCCTCCTCTCTCTTCCACATACCACTTTGTTTCTTCTTCAACCTGTCCTCTTTTTTCTTTTCTCCATTCCTCCTCCTCCTCTCCATTCCTCCTCCCCTCCATTCCTCCTTCTCTCCATTTCTCCTTCTCTCCATCCCTCCTCCTATTCCTCCTCTCCCTCTTCCTTTTTATTGCTCCTCCTCTTCCTTCCTTTTTTGTCTCTCCTTTCCTCTTTGTCTGCGGCTTTCCGTCACATTTTATCATTGTCATCATTACCATCATTCTGGGCATTTTTCATCTTCCTCCTTTGTGTGTTTCTTAATATTGTACCTCCCATCCTCTTTCCTTCTCTCCTTAGCCTATTTTTCTTCTCTCCATCTCCTCTTTTTCTTCTCTCATTCTCCTATTTTTCTTCTCTCCTTCTCTTCTTTTTCTTCTCTCCTTCTACCCTTTTTCTCTCTCTCTCCTCTCTTCTCTTGCACTTCCTTTCCTCTGTGTTTGTCCCTGTCCCTTTCTCTGGGCTTCTTTCTCCTCTCCAGCCCTCTTTCTCCCTCATTATTCTGTGTTCTTTCCTCACACCTCCTCTGCTTCTTCCTCCTCCTCCTCCTCCTCCTCCTCCTTTTCTCTTCCCTTCCTCCTCTCTTCGCATCTCTTCCTGTTCCTCATATTTCCGCTTTTCTCTCTTTGTTTTATTTTACTACTATCTCCTCTCTACTCGTCTTTCCTTCCCCCTTTTCTCTGTGTTCCTTCCTCCTTTCTCCCTTTTCCTTCATCTTCATCTTTTTCTTCTTCTTCACTTCACTTTTTCCTCATTGTTTCATGATCCTGTCTCTTTCTTCCTGCCTCATCCTTCTCCTCTCTACTTCTATGCTTCTTGCTCTTCTTTTTCTACTCTTTCTTTTTCAGTTTTCATTTTTTTTTCTTCTTTTTCATCATCATCATCATCATCATCGTCATCTTCTTCTTCTTCTTCTTCTTCTTCTTCTACTTCTTCTTCTTCTTCTTCTTCTTCCTCCTCCTCCTCTTCTTCTTCTTCTTCTTTTTCTTTCTTTTTTTCTTTTTCAATATTCTGTTTCTTTTTTCTCCTCTTTCACCATCATCATCATCATCATCATCATCATCATCCTCTTCTACTTCTTCTTCTTCTTCTTCTTCTACTTTTACTTCTTCTTCTTCTTCTACTTTTACTTCTTCTTCTTCTTCTACTTCTACTTCTTTTCTTCCTCTCTACCCATTTTCTCGCCCTTCCATTTCTCTTCATCATTCCCCGTCTTGCTAGTTTTCATTTTGTTCTCGTTATGCTACGCCATCTCCCTTTTCGTTTCTTCCATCTTATTTCTTATTTCCGACTCTCTCCTCGTCTCTCTTCTTCTCTCCTTTCTATCCCTCCTCATTTTTTCTTCCTACTTCTTCCTCTTCCACTTTAAACTCTTCCTTCCTCCTATTCCTTTTTTTCCCCTTCTCCTCTTCCTTCAAATTCCTCCTACTCTTCCTGATCCTTCCTCACCTTTTTTTCTTCCTCTTCATTTTTCCCTTCTTTCTTCACCTCTTTTGTGTTCCTATCTCTTCTAGCATTATTCCCCCCGTCTCTCTCTCTCTCTCTCTCTCTCTCTCTCTCTCTCTCTCTCTCTCTCTCTCTCTCTCTCTCTCTCTCTCACTTCTTCCAGCTTCCCTTCAATTTCTTCGGCTTTTTATGTTCTCACTTCCTCTCGTCTCAATTAACTCGCTCTCCCTCCTGTCAATTTTCACCCAATTTTCCCTCACTTTCTCCCTTTTTCTCTCTTTAATTTTCTTTCATATTTTCCTTTATCATTTATATTTATTTGTATTTCTCTTATTCTTGCTCTTTATTATTCATTTTCTTTATTATCTCTGTCTCTTGGCTTGTTTCTTTTTCTCTATAATTTTTTCTTTTTCAATTTTGTATCATATTTCGTTATTTTAATTATGTTCACACACACACACACACACACACACACACACACACACACACACACACACACACACACACACACACACAAATAGACAGATACTCTGTCTATATATATGTACCGGTAGATCTGTCTTTCTACATCTAAGTCTCTATCAACCTGTCTCTGTCTGCGTTATGTTGATCTAGATCCCTTTCTGTATCAAACTCTTTACCTGGCTATCCATCTATATATCTCTGTCTATCTTTTATTTATCACTGAGAACATTTTCGCCACTGGAACGCGTCAAATCGTCCGAGGTCAGTCACAGAATGCATTAGTTCTCCGCTGCTGGCTTTATCAACTAGTGTTTGAGATCATTTACCTTCTGTCCAGGTATTTGTAAAACTCCACCTGGACATTTTGATTTGTCCCGTGAATCCAAAATTTCACACGTATCTTAGCGACATGATAAATTTTTTAAGGCCCCTTTTTAAATTTAATCTATGCAAATAATTATGTGTGATGTTTCAGTTGGGCAGTTTTATCGTCAGGCGTTTCCTGTAACCCTTATAATAAAATAACTTAAATGTACATTATTTTGGTTTACATTGGCTTACTTTATTCCCTTTTGGCTGACTGTTCTAGGCCTGGTAGAGCCTTCTGGTATACATTTATGTCTGTAAACTTTTGTAATATCTTTTTTTATTAAGGCCAGACCGCCTAAAAAGTGCCCTAAGATATGTACGTTCTATATCTTTATGTAGTTCTGATCTTTCTTCCTTGATTTTCTTCACGGTTTCTCGTCGCTGTGAATCTGTTGCTCTTTTTCTGGTCGTCTTTCTCTGTCGCTTTACTCCATATCTCTCTCTTACTCTCTTTCTCCCTCTTTCCCTCACTTCCTCTCTTTCTCCGTCTCCCTTAGTCTCTCCCTCTCTTTTTCTCCCTCCCTTCTACCCCCTCAAATATCTACCCAACTTTATCAGTCCCTCTCTCATCCCCTATTTTTGTACGCATCTCCCCTTCCCTCCCCCCTCCATTTCTCTGTCCATCCTCTCTACTCTCTTCGTCTGCTTTCTTCCTCTCCCTCTCTTACCTCTCCTCTCCCTCTCTCTCCTCTCTCCCTCTTTCTCCTCTTTCCTTCCCTCCCCACTCCCTCTCGCTTACTAGTATTCTCAGTCCCCCTTTCTCTCCCTTCATCCGTTCATTTGTTTTTATTCCTCTACGCTCTATTGCGTTAACTCTCTCTCTCTCTCTCTCTCTCTCTCTCTCTCTCTCTCTCTCTCTCTCTCTCTCTCCCAATACCTAGAACGGTGTGTTTGTGTGTGTGTGTGTAAGGATGGGTTTTGATTCGAAGCTGTCAGTATAATATATCCGTGAGGCCTTCTGTCACACACACACACACACACACACACACACACACACACACACACACATCAAAGCATCTTCAGTTACCGCTCTATCTGTCTGTATGTTTCTCTCTCTCTATCTCTTTCTGGAGCTTGTATGTAGGATGTTATCTCTCTCTCTCTCTCTCTCTCTCTCTCTCTCTCTCTCTCTCCCAATACCTAGAACGGTGTGTTTGTGTGTGTGTGTGTGTGTGTAAGGATGGGTTTTGATTCGAAGCTGTCAGTATAATATATCCGTGAGGCCTTCTGTCACACACACACACACACACACACACACACACACACACACACACACACACACACATCAAAGCATCTTCAGTTACCGCTCTATCTGTCTGTATGTTTCTCTCTCTCTATCTCTTTCTGGAGCTTGTATGTAGGATGTTATCTCTCTCTCTCTCTCTCTCTCTCTCTCTCTCTCTCCCCCGTTTTTCTCCCCACTCTCTCACTCTGCCTTCGTTTTTCCGCCTCCATCCCTCTATTTTCTTATTTAATCATATTCTTTCGTTCACTACAATAAATTACGTCAGAGAAATGCATATTGAGAGACGATGAATAAAAAAAAAATAGGTGAATGAATGAACGTTTGAGAAATGAATAAAGAGTGAATGTGGTTGAAAGTGTGTATAAGAAGCTTGTGTGTGGGTTTGTGTGTGTGTGTTGTGTGTGTGTGTGTGTGTGTGTGTGTGTGTGTGTGTCTTTTTTAGTTTGTTTACCTGTTTGTTTTGGGTTTGTTTTTGTCTCTCTGTTTTTGTCTGTCGTATCTGAGTAAATATCTGGTTCTCTCTCTCTCTCTCTCTCTCTCTCTCTCTCTCTCTCCCAATACTTAGAACAGTATATGTGTGTATGTGTGCTTTTGTGTGTGTGTGTGTGTGTGTGTGTGTGTGTGTGTGTGTGTGTGTGTGTACGCGCTTATGTACGCATGTGCGTGTTTGCGTATGGGTGAGATAGGATGGATGCTGTGTGTACCCCCCAAAAATGAATACGTGTGTGTGTGTGTGTGTGTGTGTGTGTGTGTGTGTGTGTGGAGTCTGTATATACTCCTGCAAAAAATGCCCTTTGAAGGCTGGAGAGCAATTTTTGGTTCGATACAGAAGCGGCAGGAGAATCACTCCAGTCTGTTATAGCTACGTTTTTCTGAAGCTTACGTTTTTCTTCGTTTTTTTTCTTTTTTATTGAGCTTTTGTATGGGAAAAACGTATATAAGATCTTTGTTAATTTTCTTGTATGTTGAGTTATAGTATGGATTTAATTTTATCTTTTTTTTTTTACTTTATGGATAGACTGAAGAAAAAAAAATTGCAGGATTTCATTTTTTGCAGTATTTCTTTTCTTTTTCATTTTCTTATTTTATTTATGGAAGGAATATGTGAAGACGATGTTAGACAGTTTGTGTTTTGTTTTCATATATATATTAGAAATTTTTGGTTTGAGAAATAAGCTGCTGAAAAATCTATCAGGAATTTTATTGGAGCGTTTTGGTGCGTTTCTGTACCGCCTCGACACTTTTCGATCTTGAAGGACATAGATATTAAAAAAAAAAGGTATATAAATCGTGTCATCCACACCACTTATCCTACTACATCCATTTTCATAATATATACGATTTTGCCTTAATCTCACTATCCAGCAAAGTTTCCAATCCCATCCCATTCACAACTTTAATCGCCTTGTCCAGTTCCCACCCCACTCTTCCTGATTTCGACTGTTTTGATAAGACACAGGTCACGTGGTCGACATGTGCTTTTGTTTACACTCTATTCTTGATTGGATTGGATTCCTTTGATTGTTTTGATTTGATTGATTTGTTGATTTCTCGCCCTGTTTTGTTTACTTTCATCCCTCTCTCCAGTCTGATTCTCTCTCTCTCTCTCTCTCTCTCTCTCTCTCTCAACTCAAACGCCAATATTTACTCCCAATCAGCTGCTCCCTCTCATCGCGTCCACTTCCTATTTTGGCCTCTCACTTCCACCCTCACCTTCAGTCACCTCCACCTCTCTTTTTCCGTAACCCCACTCCCCTCACCTTACCCACTCAAAACCCACTCACTTCCACTTCATTCCCACTCATTTCACACTCATCCAAACCCGCCTTCACTCCTTCACTCTCTCCCCAGACTACTTGCGGTTCATTTCCTTCTTCCCTTCGTCACCTACTTCCCCTCTTCCTCTCCCACTCATTTCCCAACCACTACTCTCTCTCTCTACTGATACCCACTCATTTCACTCATATTCCTTTGATCCCCCACTCATTCTACTTATCCCAGTTACTGTCCACTCATTCCTGCTCATTCCTTAATCTCCTCCTTCCCCATATTCACCTTCCTCCCCCCTCCCCATTCACTCCCCATCCCACTATCTTCCCATCTCTCCTTCTCACTCCTCTCCTCTCCCATTCCCCTCTCCACCTTCCCCTCCTTCCCCAACTCACTCCCTACCCATTAACTTTGGGGGCTTCCTGCTCTCCTCCCACTTTCCTTCTTTCCCACACATTCCCCATTTCCCTCCCCAGTTCTCCTCCTCCTTCATATACTCCCACTCCCTACCCTAACTCCTTTCCTCCCTCTTCACCCACTCCTCCCCCACTCCCTACCCTAACTCTTCTCTTCCCTCTTCACCCACTCCTCCCCCACTCCCTACTCTAACTCCTCTCCTCCCTCTTCACCCACTCCTCCCCCACTCCCTACCCTAACTCCTCTCCTCCCTCTTCACCCACTCCTCCCCCATTCTCTCCCCCACTCCCTCCCCACTCCCTCCCCCCCCACTGAGCCTATTTCAACTCCACTTACCTGACCTAATCTCATTCATTTCGGCTTCATCTCACAGGTCATCCCCTTAATTATCTTTCTCCCACACTTCCCTCGACTCACCTCCACTCACCTCCCTCACAGTCATCTCCCACTCACTCACTTCCCTCACAGTCATCTCCTACTCACTCACTTCCCTCACAGTCATCTACTCACTCACTTCCCTCACAGTCATCTCCCACTCACTCACTTCCCTCACAGTCATTTCCTATTCACTCACTTCCCTTGATTCACCTCCACTCACTTCCTTCACAGTCATTTCCTACTCACACCTCCACTCACTTCCCTCAGTCATTTCCTATTCACTCACTTCCCTCACAGTCATTTCCTACGCACTCACTTTCCTTTTACTTATTGGCCCGTATTCTTGGTTAAGGAAGCTCCCTAATACCTCTTCCTAAGCGGTTCAGTTTTTTTTTTTTTTTTTTTTTTTTTTTTTTTGCGAGGAAGAAGGAACCAAAGGCCATGAGCCCGCAGTAACAGTTCCCTCCAAGAGAAAAACAAAATACAATAGAGAGCCAAATTCAAGATCCGATCATTTTGAGATGCCTGGACACACTGCGTTTGAAAGACTGGAGATCATAGGCAGGAGGAAATACAGACAGAGGGAGACAGTTCCAGAGCTGACCTGTTGCATGAATGAAAGACTGGGAGTAACGGTTAACTCTTGCATTAGAGAGTTGGACAGAAAAGGGATGAGAGTTTGCTGCCAGACGGGTGCTACGCGCCCGTCGTAGAGGTGGAGGAATGCAAGCAGACAGTTCAGAGGAGCAGTGACCATGAAAGTAGCGATAGAAAAGAGATAAAGATGCAACAGTGCGGCGAAGAGACAGAGGTTGAAGGGAGTCAGTAAGAGGAGGAGAGTTAATGAGACGAAAAGCCTTTGACTCCACCCTATTGAGAAGAGCTGTATGAGGGGAGCCTCCCCACACATGAGTTGTACTCCACACAGGGACGGATAAAACCCCTGTATAGAGTCAACAATTGTGCAGGGGTAAAGAAAGAGCGGAGTCGGCTTAGCACACCCAATCTCTTGGAAGCAGATTTTACAAGAGATGTAATATGATCTTTCCAAGATAAGTCCCGAGTAAATGAAACCCCAAGCATGTTCAAGGATGATGCAGGATTAAGCTGAATATTATTAAACATTAGTGGGTATATCTGTGGAAGATTTTGTCGGGTTGATAGGTGTAAGAACTGAGTCTTAGAAGCATTAAAGACAACCATATTATTTTTACCCCAGTCAGAGATATGAGCCAAGTCAGACATTAGGTGTGCCATAGCCTCATCCCTTGTTTCTTGAAGTAACTGTTGAGATGGGCGTTGCGGGAACCGAATGGAAAGGTGAAGGGTGGAGTCATCAGCGTATGAGTGGATAGGGTTAGATGTACAGCTTAGAAGATCATTGATGAATAAAAGGAAGAGAGTTGGTGATAGGACAGAGCCCTGAGGAACACCACTGTTGATAGATCTAGGAGAAGAACGATGGCCGTCTACGACAGCAGCTATAGAACGACCAGAAAGGAAGCTAGCGATGAAGGTACAGATAGAAGGATAGAAACCGTAGGAGGGCAGTTTGGAAATTAAAGATTTATGCCAGACTCGATCGAAAGCCTTTGAGATGTCAAGTGCAATGGCAAAGCTTTCGCCAAAGTCCCGAAAGGAGGATGACCAGGAGTCTGAAAGGTAGGTGAGAAGATCGCCAGTGGAGCGTCCCTGACGGAACCCATACTGACGATCGGAAAGAAGGTTGTGATAGGAAAGATGCCTTAAAATTTTTTTATTAAGAATTGACTCGAAAACTTTTGAAATACAGGACGTTAAAGCAATTGGACGATAGTTGGAGGGTTGGGAGTGGTCACCCTTCTTTGGGACTGGCTGAATGAGAGCAAACTTCCAGCAAGAAGGAAAGGTACAAGTTGACAGACAAAGGCGAAATAGTTTGCCTAGGCAGGGTGTAAGCACAGAAGCACAGTTTTTGAGAACAACAGGAGGGACCCCATCAGGCCCATATGCCTTGTTAGTACTGAGGCCAGTAATGGCAGAAAATACATCAACTGAAGAAATTTTAATGTCAGCCATGAGGAAGTCAGAGGGGGAAGTGATGGAGGAACAGCACCGGAATCGTCTAAGGTGGAATTGGAGGAGAAAGTTCTGTGCGAAGAGATCTGCTTTATCAGTAGAAGAAATAGCTACAGAACCATCAGAGTAGAAAAGAGGAGGGAAGGATGATGAGGTAAAGTTGTTAGAAAGATTTTTGGCAAGGTGCCAGAAGGAGCGGGAAGAATTCGAGTTGGAGAGTTGAGAGCATTTAGTATGGATGAAATTATTTTTAGTAGAGCGAAGAACAGACTTAGCACGATTCCGGGCAGAAACGTAAAGATTATGTGATTCAGGGGTGGGTTGGCTCCGGTACCTTTTGTAGGCCTTCTCCTTGTTGCGGACAGCATTAGAACAAGCGTGATTAAACCAAGGCTTTCTTGCGTTAGTCAAAGGATATGAGAAAGGAATGTATGCTTCCATGCCCGAGAGAATAACCTCCGTAATGCGCAAGGCACACTCAGATGGCTCACGGCCATGGAAGCAATAATCATTCCAGGGAAAATCAAAGAAGTACTGCCTGAGGGCCTCCCAGTCCGCAGCTCCAAAATGCCAGAGACGACGTTTCCCTGGAGGGTCCGCAGGCCGTACTGGAGCGATAGGACAGGTTAAGGTAATAAGGTTGTGATCGGAGGAGCCCAACGGAGAGAAAAGATTAACAGAGTAAGCAAAAGGATTAGTTGTGAGGAAGAGGTCAAGTATGTTGGAGCTCTCTCCAAGGCGGTCAGGGATACGGGTAGGGTGCTGTACAAGCTGCTCTAGGTCATTAAGGATAGAAAAGATGTAGGCTTGTTCACCAGGTGGATCCGTGAAAGGAGAGGAGAGCCAAAGGTGGTGGTGAACATTGAAATCTCCAAGAATGGAGATTTCAGAGAAAGGAGAAATGGATAGAATGTGTTCCATCGTAGAAGTAAGATAGTCGAAGAATTTTTGATAGTCAGTAGAATTAGGGGATAAGTAAACAGCACAGATATATTTAGTCAGAGAATGACAGGAAAGCCGAAGCCAGAGAGTGGAGAATTCAGAAGAATCAAGTTCAGGAACACGAGAGCAAGATAAGTCGTTGCGTATGTATACACAACAGCCACCTTTGGCTTTGAAATGAGTATAGAGAAAGTAGGAGGATACAGAAAAGGGTTTGCTGTCAGTTGCCTCAGACAGCTGAGTCTCGGTTAGAAAAAGAAGGTGAGGTTTAGAGGAGGAGAGGTGGTGCTCAACAGAGCGAAAGTTAGATGAAAGGCCGCGAATGTTGCAGAAATGAAGAAGAAGAGAGTCAGACAGTGGTTCCAGGCTTATTACACATCACTCTCCTCTTCTGTGTTACATAAATCTTTCCACTATCGCTATACTCTGCATATATAACGTGCACAGTTTTAGTAATCACTCAGATCTGAAAATAAATCGCTAAGGAAGAGGTAAGAGGGAGCTTCGTAAACCGACAAGAATGCTGATCTTTTATCTTTTTTTTTTTTTCCTCCTTCTTTCTCTTCCTTATCACTCACTCTCTCTTTCATTCAACTCTCTTTCTCACTCTCTGATCCACTAATTATGTTCGGATTCTCCTTTTTTTTTAATTCGTTTATTTCATTTATATTTGCATCATCAGACAGTCCATTCTCACAATCATCATCTCGCCTCCCACTTACTCTAATCCCTCACTTACTGTCTTTAATTTAACTCTTATTCTTTCCTTGCTTACGTCTCTCATATATCACTTTTTAATTCACCTGGCCCCACCTTCCATTCCTTACTCTTACTTCACTCTTAAATCCACCCCACTCATGCCCTGATACCTGACTTATAATCTTACACAGTTCCCACTCATCTTCACTCATTTCCCATCCACTTGGTACCATCCACTCACTCGCTATCTCCACTCCCCTTCGTTAATCTTACATCTCACTCATCTTCTCTCATTTCCCACCCACTTGGTACCTCCCTCTCACTCCCTATCTCCACTCCCCTTCGTTAATCTTACATTTCACTCATCTTCACTCATTTCCCACTCACTTGGTACCTCCCACTCACTCTCCAATGACCTCCACTTCCCTCCTACTCGTTTCTCAATCCCATTCCCCCTTCGTTCTCATTCTCACTCACTTTTGTCCACTCACTCCCCTCTCATATCCCACTCACTTCCCCGTCGTTGTACCGGAAGATGTATTTCAGGTTAGGTTTGGCTTACTGCCTTCCTCCTCGTCTTTCTTCCTCCTTTCCTCTCCCTTCCCTCCTTCTCTCTCCTTCCTCTTCCTCCTTCCCTCTCTTTATCTTTTGCTCCCCTTCTTCCTTCCTTCTTTCCTTACCTCTTCCCACCCTCCCTACTTCCCTCTTCCTCTTTTCTTTTCCCTTCCCTTCTTCCCTCTTCTTCTTCTTCCTCCTTCCCTCTCCTTATCTTTCGCTCCCCTTCTATCTTCCTTACTTCATTCCCTCTTCCCACCCTCCCTACCTCCCTCTTCCTCCTTCCCTCTCCCTTTGCTTTTCCCCCTCTCTCTTTCTCTCCTTTCCCGTCCCCTCTTCCTTCCTTCCTTCCTTCCTTCCTTGCTTCTTCCCACCCTCCCTACCTCCCTCTTCTTCCTTCCCTCTCCCTTTGCTTTTCCCCCCTCTCTCTTTCTCTCCTTTCCCGTCCCCTCTTCCTTCCTTCCTTCCTTCCTTCCTTGCTTCTTCCCACCCTCCCTACCTCCCTCTTCTTCCTTCCCTCTCCCTTTGCTTTTCCCCCCTCTCTCTTTCTCTCCTTTCCCGTCCCATCTTCCTTCCTTCCTTCTTTCCTTCCTGATCTTCTCCCACCCTCCCTACCTCCCTCTTCTTCCTTCCCTCTCCCTTTGCTTTTTCCACCCCTCTCGTTTTCTCTCCCTCCTTCCTTCTCTCTTTGCTTTTCCCCTCTCTCTTTCTCTCCTTTCCCATCCCTCCTTCCCTCTCCCACATACCCTCCACTCTCTTCTTTCCCATTCTTTTACCTTATGATCCCTAATTCCTCCCCCATTCGCTTTCACTCATTCATTTTTACAACTTTATTTTCTCACTCATTTGGTGCCAACTCACTTCCCACTGACCCCACTCATCTCCCACTCACCCCACTCATCTCCCACTCGACCCACTCATCTCCCACTCACCCCACTCATCTCCCACTCACCCCACTCACCTCCCACTCACCCCACTCATCTCCCACTCACCCCACTCATCTCCCACTCACCCCACTCATCTCCCACTCACCCCACTCATCTCCCACTCACCCCACTCATCTCCCACTCATCCCGCTCACCTCCCACTCACCCCACTCATCTCCCACTCACCCCACTCACCTCCCACTCACCCCGCTCACCTCCCACTCACCCCACTCATCTCCCACTCACCCCACTCATCACCCACTCACCCCGCTCATCTCCCACTCACCCCACTCATCTCTCACTCACCCCACTCATCTCTCACTCCACTCATCTCCCACTCACCTCTCCACCGTGGTACCAGAATATATACTCTGGCGGAGCTGGCGAGGGTTCCACTACACAGGTTAGGTTCAGACCACTTCCCTCCTCCGTGTGAAGCTCAGGGGCGTGGAGAATGCTGGCACGCGGCACTGTGGAGAGGGACGAGTGGGGTGAGAGGGATGAATGGGGTGAGTGGGGTGGGTGGGGTGAGAGGGATAATTGGGGTGAGTGGGGTGTGTGGAGTGAGTGGTGAGAGGGGTGTGAGGGGTGAGTGGGTGAGTGGGATGAGTGGGGTGAGTGGGATGAGTGGGGTGAATGGGGTGAGTGGGGTGAGTCGGGTGTGTGGGGTGGGTGGGGTGAGAGGGATGAATGGGGTGAGTGGGGTGGGTGGGGTGAGAGGGATGAATGGGGTGAGTGGGGTGTGTGGGGTGAATGGGGTGAGAGAGGTGAGTGGGATGAGTGGGGTGAGTGGGGTGAGTGGGGTGTGTGGGGTGAGTGGGGTGTGTGGGGTGTGAGGGATGAGTGGGGTGAGAGGGATGAGTGGGGTGAGAGAGGTGATAAGGGTGAATGGGTTGAGGGGAAGTTAGTAAGATAAAGAGGAAATGGAAAAGGGAAATGGAAAGAGGGAGAATTAAGATGAAATATTACCCTTTTGTATATTACTGATGAAAATATTTATAAGAAAATGATAACGTGTAATGTGCAAAATAAATCGCTAAGGAAGAGGTGTTAAGGAGCATGTGTAACCTAGAATACGGCTTTAAATACAACGAATAACTCTGTAATCCTGAGTAACATCCATCAATATTGACAGGAAGAGTAGGGTATGGAATTCAGTTACAGAAATGGAAAGCACATAACAGACTAAATGAGAATCAGACAAGGCAAATAAAAAGTGGAATGGGAGAGAGAGAGAGAGAGAGAGAGAGAGAGAGAGAGAGAGAGAGAGAGAGAGAGAGAGAGAGAGAGAGGGAGAGAGAGAGAGAGAGAAGTAATTAAACAAGGCGCAAATTTTAAGAACGGGAGAAAAGGGAGAGATGAAGAGGAGGGAAAGAAACAGAGGAATCTCACCTGGACAACAAGGTATATATATAATTAAGACCAGGTGTAAGGTGAGGAAAAATGAAGGAGGAATTAAAAGAAAGCTGTCAGTATGGAAGGTGAAATGTGAAAGATTTAATTAACAGTCTAATAATAAGTTGTATATACAGGGTGTCGCAGGAATTGTATGGAAAAACTTCAAGGTATTCTCCAGAGTTAAAAAAATCGTCTGAGAATAACAAGAAGGAACTAAAAAAGCAAGAAAAAGAATGTATGGAGTTAACATAATCGTCTGGAGGTAACAAGAAGAAACGAAAATAAAAAATAGAATATATAAAGAAAATCGTCTGGATGTAAGAAGCTAAATTAAAGAAGAAAGAAAATATATATAGTTAAAAAAAATCTTCCGAAAAGAACAAGAAGCTAAAATTAAGAAGAAAGAAAATATTTAGTTAACAAAATCATCTGAAGATAACAAGAAGAAACTAGGAAAAAAAGAAAGGAAATATGTCTTCTAATTGGAGGGTTTAAGTTACTCGAATTGTTTGAAGGAAGCAAGGATGAAAACTAAGAAAAAACTAAGATATTACATGTGCTCTTATTTATGGGTCTGTTGTGCTTGTATGCCGGGTTTAGAGCACAGTATTTTACGCTTATCCTATTTGGCTTTTCTTTTTTAATCCAGGATGACACTAGATATAATCATCTTGCTGAGAGACTTGTTATTTATAAGGAGGAATATTTGGTCAGTGAGTTAATAATAATGAAAACAAGATGAAGTCACTTCTGTCAGCTTTCAACCCTGATAAGTTGATGGAAAAGTTAGGAAGAGTATGGGCTAGATCAGGAAGAGAGAGAGAGAGAGAGAGAGAGAGAGAGAGAGAGAGAGAGAGAGAGAGAATTATTTTCCTTAGTTATATGTACAAACAGAAAGATTAGTAGACACAATGAGGATAGATTTATGGAGAGATTGAGTGATTCTGTAGTGTGTGTGTGTGTGTGTGTGAGAGAGAGAGAGAGAGAGAGAGAGAGAGAGAGAGAGAGAGAGAGAGAGAGAGAGAGAGAAAGCACTTCAGATTTAAGTTGTTGGTGAGTTAAAGCAGAACTAATGTACCTTTGTGGAAGTACGTGGGGTAGAGGTGTGGGGTAGACGTGGTGTAGGGAGGTAGATAAGGAGGTAGGGAGGGTGTGATAGGGTGAGGCAGGAAATGAGACAGGGAGATGAGGGGGAGGGAGGGTGAAAGACAAGATGATGAGGGTGAGAAAGTGTGAGGCAAGAACAGGGGGAAGGAGGGTGAGAGAAAAAGGTGATGGTGAGGCAGGATATGTAAGCAGAGTGAGAGGTGATGGTAAAGCAGGGAGCAGAGAAGGTAGGTAGGGTGTGAAACAGGGTGTGAGGTTGAGCGAGTGGGGCAGGTTGAAGCAGGGGTTAAGGCAGGGTGAAACAGGGTGTGGGGACAGAGAGGGTGATATAGGAAATAATAGGATGTAAAGTAGAATAAGTTATGAGGTGCCAAAGTAGGTGGGAGGATAATGTGTCACGCAGGTAAGAAGGCGAGGGGGAAGGTGGTGAGGCAGGGTGGCGAGGCAGGGAAGGAAGGCAGGGTGCTGAGACTGGAAAATATAAGACCCTTGTTAGATTAAGAAATGAGGTGCTAAATAGGGGAGGGAGGCAGGCAAGTGAGGCAGGAAAATGAGGCAGGCAAGTGAGGCAAGACGGGGAGGCAGGAAGGACAAGATTCGAGGTAGATAGGATGATATGTGAGGTGCCAAATAAGGTGAGAGGATAAGATGTCAGGCAGGAGGTGGTGAGGCATGGGGTTAAGGCAAGATGCTGGCGAGGCAGGGAAGTTGGGAAGGGTGGGTCTAAGGCAGCGTGATAGGAAGGATGGGAAAAACAAAAAATATAGTAAGTACGATTGAGATGATAAAGTGCTAACTGGGGTGAAAGGATGTCGGAGAAGGTGAGGCAGGGTGATGGTGAGGCAGGGTGTTTGTGAGGCAGGGTGATGATGAGGCAGGGCGATGGTGAAGTTGGGTAATGGTGAGGTTGAGTGATAGTGAGGCGGGGTGTTGGTGAGGCAGGATGATGGTGAGGCAGGGTGATGGTGAAGTTAGGTGATGGTGAGGCAGGGTGATGGTGAGGAAGGGTGATGATGAGGCAGGGTGATGGTGAAGTTGAGTGATGGTGAGGTTGGGTGATGATGAGGCAGGGTGATGGTGAGGCAGGGTGATGATGAGGCAGGGTGATGATGAGGCAGGGTGATGGTGAGGTTGGATGATGGTAAGGTTGGGTGATGGTGAGGTAGGGTGTTGGTGAGGCAGGGTGGTGATGAGGCAGGGTGATGGTGAGGCAGGGTGGTGGTGAGGCAAGGTCGTGATGAGGCGGGGTGGTGATGAGGCAGGGTAATGGTAAGGCAGCGTGATGAAAGGTGCCACATACGATAAAAAGATAGGATGTCAGGCAGGGTGAGGCAGGGAGATAGGAGGGTGGTGAGGCAGGGTGGAGGTCAGGCAGGGTGGCGAGGCAGGTGGTGGCTAGTGAGAGAGTAAGAGAGGGAAGATGACATTACTTGTAGAGGCGTGAGAGAAATACTGAGAGGGAGAGAGAGAGGGAGGGAGGGAGGGAGAGGGAAGCGGGAGAAGAGGAGAGGGTTGGGGAGGGTAGGGGAGGAAGAGTGGTAGCGAATAAGATGAAAGGTAAGAGGAGTAGGGAGAGAGAGAGAGAGAGAGAGAGAGAGAGAGAGAGAGAGAGAGAGAGAGAGAGAGAGAGAGATGAGTAATAAAGAAAATAAGGAATGGAATGAGGGGAATGCAGAGGGAAGAGGGAGAGGACCAAGGGAGTGTGTGAGTGGGAGGCGAGGAAGATTGGCGAATGGAGAGGAGTGATGAAGGGCAGAAATAGAGAGGAGTGAGAAAGGAGACCCTGGGAATGTTTATCTATCTATCCATCTATCTATCTATCTGTCTATCTAATATGTATGTATGTATAAATATAGATGTATGTCTATGTAAGTATATGTATTACACATAAAATATCATATAAGATACTTAAATATACAAGTATTATTTATCAGAGAGAGAGAGAGAGAGAGAGAGAGAGAGAGAGAGAGAGAGAGAGAGAGAGAATGGAGAGGGGAGAATGGGAAAAAATTAGCTGGGAGGGGAGGGAGAGTGAATGAAGAGGAAAGTGTGGAGGAGAGGGACAGTACAGGGGAGAGTGCTGGAGAGAAAGATTGATTGATTGAAAAAGCCAGATCCTGACAGCGTAAGGGCAATAGGAGTTGGAGAGAGAGAGAGAGAGAGAGAGAGAGAGAGAGAGAGAGAGAGAGAGATGAGGGGGGAGATGAAAGCGGAGAGCGAGGCGAATACTGTAAGAGAGAGAGATCAAGGCGCAAAACCCCATGAGAGAGAGAGAGAGAGAGAGAGAGAGAGAGAGAGAGAGAGAGAGGCCTGAGGTGAATAATAAAAACACAACACAGAGAAAAAGATGAGAGAGGAATCTGTAAGTGAGATGTACAGGTTTATTACAATAATTCTTAGTTTTAGTGGGTGACTTGTAAGGGATAGGTTATTATTATTATTATTATTATTATTGTTATTATTATTTTTGTTATTATTATTATTATTATTATTATTATTATTATTATTATTATTATTTTTGTTATTATTATTATTATTATTATTATTATTATTATTATTATTATTATTATTTTTATTATTATTATTTTATTGTTGAGTGTTACTATTTCATTATTGTTTTGTTATACTTGTTATCAGTATTATTATTATTATTGTTATTATTATTATTATTATTATTATTATTATTATTATTATTATTATTATTATTATTATTCGTAGTAGTAGTAGTAGTAGTAGTAATAGTAGTGCCAGTGAATGAAAGATTACGTTTATTACCTTATTTTGCATCTTTATTGGCAGAAACCTGACACATAACACCATAGAGACAAAAAAAAAAATACATTGGAAACCCCCCCCCCAAAAAAAAAAGCATACCTGGAGGGAGTAGGTGCACTGCTTTCGCCATAGTTATTTTTAAGATTAAGATTTGACATTGAGGCTAACCATCTTATTTATTTATTTATTTATTTATTTATTTGTTTGTACACTAACATCTTCTATTTTCACCTTTAATGCTTTTTGGAAAACATGGAAGAATAAGCCAGGCACATTTGAAGATATTTTGGTGACTTTAAGGTGAGGGTGAAAGATGTTTAGTGTCAGAGAGAGAGAGAGAGAGAGAGAGAGAGAGAGATGAGTAAAAAAGAAAATAAGGAAAGGAATGAAGGAAATGCAGAGAGAGAGAGAGAGAGAGAGAGAGAAGAAATAAGTGACTGTCTTGAAATACTAATATACAGAATAAGCATCGAAGTAGATAAATAGGATAGATAAATAGGATAGATAAACCGGGCCAGCCCAAAATACACCGCGGATAGATAGATGGTAGATAATAGATACACAAATAGACTAAATGATTGACTGATAGATATAAATAGATAGCTAAATATAGACACAGGATGAACTAGGCAAACTTTATAATATTTAACATCTTCCTTCATCCTGTCTTAAAATTCACTCATCTTGACTTCTTAATTGCTGACCTTTGACCTCTCTCTCTCACTCTCTCTCTCTCTCTATTTACTTATCTCCTTGTTTATCTGTGAATGTCTTTCTGCATTTCTCTCTCACACCCGGATCAAGACTGGCTCTCTCATTCCCTCCCTCCCTCCCTCCCCCCTCCCCCTCCCTGTCGCTCACTTTCCCTCACATCCGGGTCAGGTGAGGTCGTGAAATTCGCCTTATCAGTGGCGGATTTTCAAGATGATTTTCACCATCTTCTCACTCTCTTTCGTCTCACCTAATATACCTGCCATTTAAACTTGTCCCCCAGTTTAAAGGTCCGGGTGGAAGGTATTTAAATTTGGGGAGATAGAGGAAAAGGAGGAAAGAATGGAGGAAGAAAGATAGGTAGGAGGAAAGTAGGAGGAAAGGAGAGAATAAAGATAGGAGGAAAGAAAACTGGAGGAAAGCTGGAAGGAAGTAGGACGGAAATGAAGAAGGAAGAGGAGATGTGTAAAGGTCCGGGTGGGGGCGATTTAAATTTGGGGGAGGTGGAGGAAAAGGAGGAAAGAATGGAGGAAGAATGATAGGTAGGAGGAAAGTTGGAGGGAAGGAGAGAATAAAGATAGGAGGAAAGAAAACTGGAGGAAAGCTGGAGGAAAGAAGGACGGAATTGAAGAAGGAAGTAGGAAAGTTAAAAGGTCCGCTTGGGAGGTATTTAAATTTGAGGGCGATGGAGGAAAAGGAGGAAAGAATGGAGGAAGAATGATATGTAGGAGGAAAGTTGGAGGGAGGGAGAGAATAAAGATAGGAGGAAAGAAAACTGGAGGAAACTGGAGGGAAGTAGGACGGAATTGAAGATGGAATGAGAT
>NC_136969.1:28599148-28614148 GCF_032717465.1 Coenobita brevimanus | reverse complement strand
GTTCATCCTATAAATACCCCTTGAGTCACTGGTGTGTGTGTGTGTGTGTGTGTGTGTGTGTGTGTGTGTGTGTGTGTGTGTGTGTGTGTGTGTGTGTGTTCAGCCTATAAATACCCCTTGAATCACTGGTGTGTGTGTGTGTGTGTGTGTGTGTGTGTGTGTGTGTGTGTGTGTGTGTTCAGCCTATAAATACCCCTTGAATCACTGGTGTGTGTGTGTGTGTGTGTGTGTGTGTGTGTGTGTGTGTGTGTTCAGCCTTTAAATACCCCTTGAATCACTGGTGTGTGTGTGTGTGTGTGTGTGTGTGTGTGTGTGTGTGTTCATCTGCTCACCGTGCAGGGACAATTCACTCGTAAATAAAGGAGCATCCGCAAGACATACTGTACGTCTCTGCTTCTGGATAGCGTCTCATAAATCTCCTGGGTCATCCTCTGCTTTACCCCTGAGAAATGGGCCTCTTCCCTCGCCCTCTTTTGCGTTTGGAGGTCATGCAAGGGGACTGCGTGAAGGAGGGATGGTACATGAATTTATGGATATTAGTTTTGTTATTACCGAAGAGGAGCAGAGGAAGGAAAGAGAAATTAGGTTAAAAATAAGGCTTGGAATACGTAAAATCAGGAGGTGAGGTTTGGGAAATGGGGCTGTTATGAGGTGTATATCAATTACATAGATTGGAGAAGGTAATGTAGGAGTGAAAGATGGGATGTAAGTGAATCTACATACATGCATACATACATACATAAATACATACATAATCTCTATCTATGTGTCGATCTGTCTATTTATATGTACTTATCTCTCTTTATATCTATCTATTTATCTGTCTATCTAGCTATAATATTAAAACTGGGATTAATTTACTATTTCTTCTCATTTTAAGGATGAGTTTCAGGTATAATAAATGAAACTCTCTAGGGAGGGGAGGGAATGAAAGGAAAAAATATCGCAACGAGCCTATGTCTTAAATTACCAGGCCCAGGCAACAGCAAAACATAAAAGACTCATTGATCTGAAGGACACGTGTCTCTCACAATGCCTCACGCCTTCCTCCATTACATTATAGCCCCTCGTCCTGGCACCAATTCCACCCCTACCCCCATCCCCCTTTCCCTTACCCCTTTCCTTCCCAACTTCTCGTCTCCCCCTATCCCATTTCTCCTCCTTTTCCCCGTTCCTTTCCCCCCATATCCCATTCTCCTCTCCCACATCTTTCCTCTCCCCATTTCCCCTCCCATTCCTCATTTCCCTCCCTTTCTCCATTTCACTTCCCTAATTCCTCTACCCTTTTCCCCCCACATCTCCACCCCTTCCAACAATACCCCTTTCCAACCCCCCAGTACCCCTACCTCCCACCTGACCTCTCTAGTCCCCCTCCCCCCATCTTTGTACTGCCATATTGAGCGATGTCAGGCATAAAAATGAGAAGCCGTGTCCCTATTGTATCTCAGGCCAGTTAAGGTGCCAAGAGGGATAATTTGATCTCTCTCTCTCTCTCTCTCTCTCATATATATATATATATATATATATATATATATATATATATATATATATATATATATATATATATATATATATATATATATATATTCTTATATAACACCGTCAGAGTATCTTCCTGTATTAATTAAATTTTCAGTCATCTTCATCATCATTATCATCTTATCATCTTCTGTCTCACAGATTTGTGGGGTAGCATTTCTCTAAACTCTTGGAATGGAAAGTAAAAAAAAAAAAAAAAAAGATACAAAAGAAAGAAAAGAAAAAACTGGAGAACTATCGTCCATTGTGCACAGTGAAAGGACCTACACAGTCATTCATTCATCATCGACGCCTTTGACATTCACGGCTCAAACCCACACGCCAAACCACCCTCGCAAAATTGCCCTTCATATTGACACTCGGGTTGGTCAAGTTAACCATCTGAGCCGGGATTTTTTTTTTTTTTTGCCACTTTTTGACATTTTTGGGGGGCATTAGGACAGATTTTTTGGATTACAGGTGTTAGACATGGTAGTTATTAACCCCTTCATTACGAGAGGCCTTACCTAGCTTAAATTCGTCTTGTTGCAGGTAGAATTAATTAAGGGGATCGTCACCTGTGCTGAGATTTTAACAGGCGTGCCACCTTGGTCGTGTACAGTTGGCAGCACATGAACGTGGACAGAGAGAGAGAGAGAGAGAGAGAGAGAAATAGGACTAGCACTGCCATAATCACATGTTTGTTGGTGGCACTGACATGAATGAACGAAGGTGTTGAAATGACCAGGTAACTGTGATGCATGAACGTTGGAATTTGTAGCTAGACCTCCACCTCACACACACACACACACACACACACACACACACACACACACACACACACACACACACACACACACACACACACACACACACACACACACACACGGTCTCTCTATATATACTTAATTCATATATTTAACCCTTCTGATCTCTGTTCATTTTTCCCCTTTTCCTCCCTTCACATTTATCTATACATATGGTTCCTCTCATCCATCCTCTTCCTCCTCCTCCTCGTCCTTCTCCCCTCTTTCCTCTTGCTTCTCCTCCTCTTCCTCCTCGTCGTTTTCCTCTCCCATTTCCTCCTGCTCCTCCCTCCTCTTCTCTTGCTTCTTCCCTTCCTCTTCCTTGTCCTCCTCCCCAGTTTTCTCCTGTTCCTTCCACTTCTCCTTTCTCTTCCTCTTCGGGCTGCTCCTCCTCCTCTTCCTCCTCCTTGTCTTCCTTCCCAATTTCCTCTTGCTCTTCCCCCTCTTCCTTCCTTTCCCTCCTCGTCCTGCCCCTTCTTCTTTTCCTCCTCTTTGTCTTCCTTCTGTTCATCCCCCTCTTCCTTCCTGTTCCTCCTTCTTGTCTTCCTCCTGGGGTTCCCTCTCGTCCTTCCTCTTCCTCTACCTCCTCCTCTTCTTCCTCACTGTTTCCCTCCTCCACACATTTATTCCTTCCCTTCCTCTTTCCATTTTCTGTATTTATCTAGTCATTAAGTCCCTCCTTCCTCCTTCCCTCGCCACTCCCCTTTATTATCTTCCTTATATTCCAAATTTCCTCATTCATTCATCTCTCCCGTTACCCCCCTCTTTCCTCCTCTTCTCTCCCTCTCCTCTTGCGCTCTTCTTTCCCTCTCCTCTTCTCTTCTCTCCCTCTACTCTTCTTTCCCTATCCCCTTCTCTTCTCTCCAAATCCTCTTCTCTTCTCACCCTATCCCCTTCTCTTCTCTCCCTCTACTCTTCTCTCCCTGTCCCCTTCTCTTCTCTCCCTGTCCCCTTCTCTTCTCTCCATATCCTCTTCTTTTCTCTCCCTATCATCTTCTCTTCTCTTCCCATCCTCTTGCGTTCTTCTCTCTTCCTTTCCTCTCCTTTCCATTCTCTTCTTCGTCTTTTTCGCCCTCTTTTCACATCCCTTTCTCCTCCTCTTCTCTCCCTATCCCTTCGCTCTCTTCTTTCATCTCTTCCTCTCCTTCCTTTTTCCCTTCCCTTCCTCTCTTTACGTATTACCTCACTTATTTACCTTTTCTTTCTCCTACCTCTCTCTTTTTTTTTTTTAGTCTCTGTTTCTCTTCATTCTTAGTATTTACTCATTCATTCATTTATCTCCTTCCCCCCTTTCCTCATGAATATTATATCTATTTATTTACGTTATTCATTATTCATTCAATATATTCCTTTATGTTCTCTCTCTCTCTCTCTCTCTCTCTCTCTCTCTCTCTCTCTCTCTCTCTCTCTCTCTCTCTCTCTCTCTCTCTTTCTTTTCCCCATAAATATTATATCTATTTATTTACGTTATTCATTATTCGTTCATTATATTCCTTTATGTTTCTCTCTCTCTCTCTCTCTCTCTCTCTCTTTCTCTCTCTCTTTCTCTCTCATCATTTTGTTCCGCATATCTTCGCTCATTCATCTATCCTCTCCCCCCTACCCTCCCTCCCCCCAAGTTCCTCCTCCACCTCTCCACATTCCTCCACTCATTCACTTCTTCCCTCCCTCCCTCCCTTCTCCTCCTCGATTCAAAAGAGGAGGATGGAGGAGGTTTCAAGGAGCAGTATATTAATGAGGAATATCGCTGGCGCCGATATTGATCCAGTCGGTTTAGAAGAGCTTGAGGGATATTTATGTATGATGGAAACACAGGGATGGGGTTCATATTTCTGTGTGTGTGTGTGTGTGTGTGTGTGTGTGTGTGTGTGTGTGTGTGTGTGTGTGTGTTCTTAGCTGTCAAAACAAATATCTAGTATAATTTTCTTATAACACTTCCATTTATCTCCTAACCATATCATCTCTTAGTTATCTACCATCCATCTACTCTCTAATCACCTCTTAGTTATCTACCATCCATCTACTCTCTAATCACCTCTTGGCAATCTACCATCCATCTACTCTCTAATCACCTCTTAGCTATCTACCATCCATCTACTCTCTAATCACCTCTTAGTTATCTACCATCCATTTACTCTCTAATCACCTCTTAGTTATCTACCATCCATCTACTCTCTAATCACCTCTTAGTTATCTACCATCCATCTACTCTCTAACTTAACCACCTCTTGGCTACCTAGAATTAACCTACACCTGTCCTAATGTCCCTAATTATCCCACCTTTCATCAGCTCATTAACCTAATTACCTGTACGTTCGATACAAAGGTGAGGCCTGTGTATTAACCTTAAGTCTTAGATCCTTGTTATTTATGAGCCAGACTATACTCTTTTCACCTTAACTTGGCTCAAATTTTCGTCCTCTTGCAGCTCAATTCACGTAGCTCAGTGGCAGAGAAAGGCGAGTGTCCGGGGTCCGAATTCTCGACGGTTAAGAAAGCTCACTAACATCTATTCTTAAGCGATTTATTTTGCTTATTACTCCTTACTGTCCTCTCCTGTGTCAAATACCACCTCATTCTTTACGCCTATTCTTAAGCGATTTATTTTGCTTATTACCCCTTACTATCCTCTTCTGTTTCAAATACCACCACATTCAGCATTTAAAATAACATGCAAATTGATATTAACTAGCCGTATCCAAAAATAAATCGCTAAGGAAGAGGTGTTAGGGAGCTACCTTAAGTAACAGGAGTACAAACCAAAATTAAATCGCTAAGGAAGTGGTGCTAGGGTCATTCAAGTACCACCATAGACTAAATAACATACAAAAGTATATTAACTAGCCATATCCATAAATAGATAGCTCAGGAAGAGGTGTTAGGAAGCTACCTTAACCGAGGAGGGTACGAAACAAAACTAAATCGCCAGGGAAGAGGTGCTAGGGAGAGAATACGTACCCAGGCGTCTGGAACTGAACGTACCTTGATTTTGAGTTCTTCTTTTTTTTTTATGTGACTTCACTTTCAAGATACGATGTTTGCAGATTTCCAGCCTTTGCCTCCTTTATTTGTCTTTAAAGAAAATTGTCTTCAAGTGTAAATATACCAGGAGCGGAGGAGGACAAGGACTGACATTCTCATCGGTTAAGGCAGGTCCCTAACGCCTTTTCCACAGCGATTTATTTTTGGATATGGCTGGTTAATATCCTCACTTTTTTTTTTTTTATGCAGGGTATGGTAATATTGGAAGGATGTGTGCCATGGGACAGTAAGGTGTAATAAACAAAATAAATCGCCTAGGAAAAGGTATTAGGAGGGGGGAAGTGTTGTAAGAGAATCAGGTCAGGTGAATGTTAAGGGGAAATGTGCTCTCTCTCTCTCTCTCTCTCTCTCTCTCTCTCTCTCTCTCTCTCTCTCTCTCTCTCACACACACACACACGCACACACACACATACACACACTTTTTTACCTGTCCTCAAAAATTATTCACCTTGTTCCGCATTTTGCCAGTAATTAGTCTCGGTTAATTGGCAATAGGTAATTATAATATGCCCCGCCTCACCTGTATAAAGATGATTGCTTTAATATTACTCCCTCTAATTATATCGTTCACTCTTTTAGGCGTAACAATATGGTGGGATTCTTCATTCTGCCTCACACTGCCTTACCCTCCTCACTCTGCCTTACCCTGCCTCATTCTGCCTCATTCTGCCTTACTCTTCCTCATTCTGCCTCATTCTGCCTTATCCTGCCTCACTCTGCCTCATTCTGCCTCACTCTGCCTCCTTTACCTTCCTCATTCTGCCTGTCTCATCCTGCCTAGCTCACTCTACCTGTCACACTTTCTACCATACCTTGTTTCACCTTGCTTCAGCCTGCCTCACCCTGTCTTATTCTGCTTCACCCTACCTCATTCTGCCTCACCCTGCCTCACTATCTGCCTTACTCTACCTCCCTGTCTGCCTTACCTTTCTTTCCTCACTCGACCTGCCTCACTCTCTGCCTGTACCTAGATTATTTTGCTTAACCCTCCCTCACTCTACCTGCCTTACCTTTCTTAACTCTACCTGCCTTACCTTCCTCACTCCACCTAATTTACCCTGCCTCACCCTACCTGACCCTAACTCACCCTACCTCACTCCTCACTCTGCCTCACCCTACCTCACCCTACCTAACTCCTCACTCTACCTCACTCTGCCTCACCCAACCTCACTCCTCACTCTACCTCACCCTACCTCACTCTGCCTCACCCTGCCCCTCCTCACCCTCCTTACCCTTTATTCAGCTAAGGACTGATTTAAGGCACTGAAGGACCTAATTTTCGGCCTTAAAATTCACTTAAGGATTAATTTAGGATCGTTAAGTCAGTCAGTCCAGTTTAGCTCTTTTAGGTCTCTCTCTCTCTCTCTCTCTCTCTCTCTCTCTCTCTCTCTCTCTCATGGAGATGGCTGGTGGAGGATGTGTCGTTTGTGTTTGCGTGTGTGTGTGTGTGTGTGTGTGTGTGTGTGTGTGTGTGTGTGTGTGTGTGTGTGTGTGTGTGTGTGTGTGTGTTTATTGATAGTTTTGCATATATATCCTTTTTTATTATTTTTTTTTCAATCTTTATGTCTGTCTTTACCTGCCTGCTTACCTTCTTGTCTACCTGTTTTAATTTCTCTGTTTTATTTATCTATATCTATGGTCTTATATTAGCCCAGCATCCTTATATCTATCCATCTATTAATCCATGTATTTGCTCATCAATATATTTAAATAATAATAGTAATAATGATAATAATAATAGTAATAATAATAATAATAATAATAATGATGATGATAAGGATGATAATAACAATGATTTTTATCTTGTCATATAAATATATTCTATCGTAAATTTTATCCTGTCATAAAAATATATTGTAAATTTTAGCTTATTAAGCAAAATAAATTCAACGGGTAATTTTTTCCTGCCAAGAAGATAAATTCTATCGTAATTTTTATCTTATCGTAAAAAATTTCTACCATATTTTATCGCTTTAAAAAGTATTATCATGCACTCTGTCATATCATAAATTATAGTAATTCGTAAATTATCATAAAAGTAAATTCTGTCGAAAATTATAAAAATAAATTATATCGTAAATTTTATCCTGTCATAAAAATACATTTTTCTAAATTTCATCATACGAAAAAAAAATAAATTGTCTTTATTTTTAGCATGTAAAAGAGAAAATTCTGTCTTAAATTTCAACCTTTAATATAAATTCTGTCTTTAATTTTATCCTGTCTTAAATTTTATCCGCCAAGAAAATAATTGTAAATTTTACCCAATGGAAAAAAAATCGAGACAATTTTATTTCGATTTTGAGAACCCCCCCCCCACGGGTAATGAACCTCAGCTGATATATCACTTCCAGACTTATTTTTTTTCTTATGTGTCCGACTCAGGGCATAGGCTTCACAGCCTGCTCCCAAGGCCCAGTAGTCCTCCTACATACCATACACCTCTGCATGTCACCACTTCGGCGCTAACACCCACCGTCCATATTGAATGCATGCTAGGGCTGTCTCATACAGGGCTGGTGTATTGGTATTAGCGGGGGTATTTTTACGACATGTCGGCGGTTCTTCTGGTAGATCAGTAAAGTCTGATTTTATTAAATTCAAATCCTTAAACCGTTCCCTGCCCCAGCGGGGATTTGAACCTGGGTCCGGTAGGACTGCAGGCCCACCAACACAGATAAATTTTGATTCCTTCTCATCTACGCTTCCCCTAATTTACGTTCCCGCTACTGTACGTTCCCGCTGACCTATGTTCCTGCAGATTTACGTTCCCGCTGATATACGTTCCCGCTAATTTACGTTCCCTCAGCTTTACGTTCCCTCAGCTTTACGTTCCCTCTAATTTACGTTCCTGCTGATTTACGTTCCCGCAGCTTTACGTTCCAGCTGATTTACGTTCCTACTGATTTACGTTCCCGCTAATTTACGTTCCCGCTAATTTACGTTCCTGTTGATTTACGTTCCCGCTAATTTACGTTCCTGCTGATTTACGTTCCCGCTGATTTACGTTCCCGTTAACTCAAGCTATACACAGATTTACAAGTTAATTTCCCATCGTAAAAAAGTAACGTGATGCTGATGATGCAAATGATGACATGATTATTTTATTTATTCATTTGTTTTTCCTTCCTCTGTTCTGTTATTTAAAAAAATGATAAAGATGTTAATAATGTTAATAAAGAAATGTTAATGATTTAATGATGAAACAAGCGTGACATACATCCGTGGTAATTAACACTGATGAAATAATGGCAGCTTAAAATATACAGCTAACACTATTTTTAACATTTAACTTAGGCAAGAGAGAGAGAGAGAGAGAGAGAGAGAGAGAGAGAGAGAGAGAGAGAGAGAGAGAGAGAGACAGACAGACAGACAGACAGACAGACAGACAGAGAAGAAGAGCGAGTTAAAATTACGAAAAAAAAAAAACATGAATTTCAACAACAACAAAAATTAGGAAAGGAAATAAGAAAAAAATAAAAATTATTAAAAAGATAAAGTGCAACAAAAATTACTAAAAAAGAAAAAGAAGAAAAGAATCTGAATCACACTTTAGATTAAAACGAAAGTAGTAGAAAAACACTAAAACAAATGGTCAAAAATGAGAAAGGTGAAATTCTGAACACGTTATGAACAGAAATGACACAAACTAACTCAAAAGCTACAAAGATTTCAGAGTTAATTCCCAGGTGAGCGAAATTTTAACGAGAGAAAAAGAAAAGAGGTCAAAATTAAAGGTGAAAAAGAAACACACAAAATAATGAAACCTAAAACACACGTGGGTAAAATCATGAACCTAAAATGAGACTACAGTTCTTTAACTTTAATTGACCTAAAGACTGTTAGATTAAAAGGTGAAAATGAATTAAAACAGCCAGAAAAGTCCTAAAATCATGAACACCAATGGGACACAGACTAAATCCAGCGGCACACTAGATCTACTCAGTGTATTAAAATTTCTCACACACGAGGAAATTATACATGTGGCCATCGTACCCTAGGAAAGTGAAAAATGCCAGTGAGACACGAGAAAAAATACGAAAAAAACAAACAAACAAACTCCTAAAACCATGAACACCAATGACTGACAAACTAGCTCAAAATTTATGCTTTGAGTTGCCAGTGTATGAAATATTCTGATAAGCGTGATAATTTACACACGTGACCAGCCCACCACAAGCCTTCTGATTTATGGGCAAAATCTAGATGAGGTATGTGATATCGTTTTTGTGGTGGATAGGTGTGATGTGAAAAAATAAGTGATATTCAGCTATAATGGTTAAAAGAACAGAGTGAGATAATAAGGAGGTAGTAAAGAGCATAAGGTATTAAAGAGCACAAGGTAATAGAGAGTACGAGGTAATAAAGAGCACGAGGTAATAAAGAGGTGAGGTAATAAAGAGCATGAGGTATTAAAGAGCATGAGGTAATAAAGAGTATGGGGTAATAAAGAGCATGGGGTAATAAAGAGAACGAGGTAATAAAGAGCATGAAGTAATAAAGAGCATGAGGTAATAAAGGGCAAGATGTAGGTGGGGAATGGGGTACTGTTTATGTGTTGGCATGAATGTAATATTAAAAAAAAAGTGAAATCCCTTTAAAATGATCAAAATAAAAGCGAGACGAAAAAAAAAGAAAAAAACAGCAAAAAAAGATGAAATAGAAACATACAGCTTAAAAAAAAAAAAACTGAAAAAAAAATGATGAGATTACGAACGCGATGTTGTATTTGTGAAGGAAAAATTATAATGCAAAAATAAGTGTTACCTGATCCAGCCCAGGTAATTTGCTAATGAGGTCGATGTCTGTCTGTTTGTCCGTCTGTCTTTCTGTCTGTCTGTCTGTGTCTGTCTATATCTGTCTGTCTGATTATATGTTTACGTTTGTTTGTGTCTTTTTCTACTGGGCTGTCAATCTTACGTTTTCTTTTTCTATGTTTGTCTGTCTGCCTGTCTGTCAGTGATGATGTCTGTCTGTTTTTTTTCCCTACTGGACTACCTGTCTGTCTGTCTATTTGGCTGTTTTATCTGATTTTCCTGTGTCCCTGTTTGTCTGCCTGTCTTTCTGTAATTTTCACTTTGTCTATCTTCTGTTTGTACTTGTCATTATTTATTGGACTGTTCCTCTTAATTTCTGTCTGCCTGTCCCCCGTTGTGTGTGTGTGTGTGTGTGTGTGTGTGTGTGTGTGTGTGTGTGTGTGTGTGTGTGTGTGTATCTATCTATCTACCTATCTCTATCTATCTATCCCCATTTTATCTCTGCCTTCTTATCTTTATTTAGTTATTAGTTTCTTGATCCATGAATTTGTCAGATAATTTGTAGGTGTAATTTGCAATATAAATGACACTTATTGAGGTACCCTAATCCTGGAAAAAAAAAAACTATTATAGAGATACAGTAGATACATAGACAGATAGATAAATAGGTAGATAGGTGGATAGAAGAATGGATGGATGGACAGAATGATAGATAGGAAGATAGGTGGATGGAAGAATGGATGGATGGACAGATAGATAGATAGGTAGATAGCTGGATGGAAGAATGGATAGATGGACAGACAGATAGATAGGTAGATAGACAGGTAGATAGGCAGATGGAGATAAAGATGACAATAATAATAATAACAATAACAGTAATAATAATAAAAGCAACAACATTAGCAACAATAACCAAAACCATTACCATAAAAACAACAACACTCTCTCCCCACTCACCCACGACAGCTAGACTCTCTCTCCTTACTCACCCACGACAGCCAGACTGATAAGGTAAGCTCTGATGGGTTTTGTGGACACCTGGCACTCGTAAAGGCCAGAGTCTTGCACTGTGGGATGTTTGATTTGGAGGGTCCATTCATTCGTGCCCTCCCTGTGTAGCGCTGAGAAACGGTGGTCGCTTGTGTAGGTGAAGGATCCCACCGTCAGGATGTGCGTGTCCTTGTGGCGGATCCATGACACCTGTAAGGAGATAGGTAGATAGATAAATAGATAGGTAGGTAGGTGGTAGGTAGCTAGATAAATGCACTGAGAATCGTTGATGTCTTGTGTGTATGAAGAAATCTGTAGTTAGAGAGAGAGAGAGAGAGAGAGAGAGAGAGAGAGAGAGAGAGAGAGAGCTGTAATCGTTCATGTATGCGAAGGAGTCATTAAGACTTACTTGTCCTTGTGCTGATTTACACCACCTGTACTGAAGGTGAGAAAGATGGTTAGTGAGAAGGAAAATGAGGAGATTAGACTGTGACTGGCAGTACACACACACACACACATACACACACACATTCTCTCTCTCTCTCTCTCTCTCACACACACACACACACACACACACACACACACACACACACACACACACACACACACACACACACACACACTTGTATATGAGAGCCTTGTTTGATCAGTGCCAATCTACACATGCATTTACTTTATATGTCTCGTTACCATTTATTCTTGATTGAAATAGACTGCACAGGTGGTGTGTACGCAGATCACTTCATAGTCGCACCTGTACACCTTATTTCAGATGTACACCTGATTGTACAACATGAATTACGGCATGATACGATGCACACGTTCAATACACCTTCAGTACACCAACACACATTCAGTAGGCGTTAAATACACGTTCAATACATGATCAGTACACGTTCATACACCTTCAATCCATCAACACACGTTCTAAAGGCGCTGAATACATGTTCCCTACCCGTTAAATAAACGTTCAATACACAATCAGAACACATTTAATACACCTTCAATACAAGTTCAATACACCAACACACATTCAATACATGATCAGTACACGTTCAATACACCAACACACATTCAATACATGATCAGTACACGTTCAATACACCTTCAATATGCGTTAAATACACGTTCAATACACAATCAATACACGTTCAATACACCTTCAATACACGTTTAATTAAGCACCATTACATCAAAACACTGATGTGAAGTATCGGGGGGGGACCGGCTGACAGATGGTACCTGTTTTTTTTTTATTATCATTATTTTCTTTGTCTTTTTTTTTTTTTTTACAGGTCGTACGGTAACTCAGAGTAATGGTCGTTTTTATTACAGGTTGAACTGGGAAATCTGTACAAATCGCTCGGTGGGTAAAACTCGACAAATTAACTACCAGGATGAAGGAAGGTTACTGGATAATAACTCTCTCTCTCTCTCTCTCTCTCTCTCTCTGGACACACACACACACACACACACACACACACACACACACACACACACACACACACACACACACACACACACACACACATACACATGCTTCAGGCTGGATTCCGTCGGCAGCTAACTTAAACGAGGCGCAACCCTTGTTATGTTCATGTCTTCTAATTTTTCATCCATTTTTACTCATCTACTCATCTACTCCTCATCTACACATCTACCCTTCTACTCATCTTCTCGTCTGCTCATCTACTCTTCTACTCATATACTTGTCTACTCTTACTCATCTAGACTTCGACTCATCTACCCTTCTATTCATCCACTTGTCTACTCATGTACTCATCAAAGCATCTACTCGTCTACACATCTACTCATCTACTCTTTTACTCATCAACAATACCCATCTACTCTTCTATTCATCTACTCTTCTACTCTACTCGTGTACTCATCTACTCATCAAATTATCTACTCCTCTACGCATCTACTCATCTATTCATCTACTCATCTACTCGTGTACTCATCTACTCATCAAATTATCTACTCGTCTACGCATCTACTCATCTACTTAGCCTTTCACCCTTTCCCCAGCCCTCAAATTTTCGAGCACTTGGAGACACCATTTTCACAACTCCTTATATTCATTCCTTCAGCCTATGTATAAGGGCTCGTATTCTCGTCGGTTTAGGAGGCTCCCATGCACCTCTTCCATAGCGATTTATTCTTGGCTATGGCTGGTTTATATCCTCTGTAAATACTGGCACGGACAGTAGAACAAATCCTTAGATGTTTTGTCCTTTATTCAATCATTTTTTTTCTTATCACATGCGTAGTTGACGATAGCCTACAGATACGCTTCAAATACGCTTTAGAAAGCTTCGAAACGCTTCAGATACGCCTCAATACGCTTCAAATACGCTTCAAATACACTTCAAATACGCTTTAAATACGCTTCAAAACGCTTCAAATGCTCCAGTACGCTTTAAATACGCTTCAAAACGCTTCAAATGCTTCAAATACGGTTCGAAACGCTTCAAATGTTTCAAATACGCTTCAAATGCGCTTCAAATACGTTTCAGTACTCTTCAAACGCTTCAAAACGCTTCAAATACACTTCAAAAGGCTTCAAATACGCTTCACAACGCTTCAAATACCCTTCAAATACGCTTCAAAACTCTTCAAGACGCTTCAAATACTCTTCAAATACTCTTCAGAATGCTTCAAATATTCTTCAAAACGCTTCAGATGCCTCAAATGCGCTTTAAATACGTTTCAAAACGCTTCAAATGCTTCAAATACGCTTCAACACGCTTCAAAAACGCTTGAAAACGCTTCAAAAAGCTTCAAAACATTTCTATAAGCTTCAAACACTCTTCAGATACACTTAGTATCAGCGCGTGAGATCATGGTTAAGCTTTTTTGTGTCTCTTTTTTTCGCTACTAATTAGTTTCATTCGCGTAATTTTACTCTGTTTACAGGAGAGCCGAACGTAAAAAGTTTGTCGAAACAGTTAATTCGTATTTAAAACGAGTTACTGCTGAAATTACGCTTGCGCTGCAGGGGGGAAAATGGGGGAAAGGAGGGAGGGGGAGGAAGAGGAAGGGAGAAGGGTGGGGGAAGAGAAGAGAAGGAAGAGGGAAGGAACGGGGAAGAGAAGGAAGGGGAGGAAGGGGGAAGAAAAGAGGAGGATGGAGGAAGAGATGGGGAGGAAGGGTGAAGGGAAGGGAAGGAGAGGAAGGGGGAAGAGAAGGGTGGGGGAAGGGTTACTGCTGGAATTACTCTCGCTCTGAAGGCGGAAAAATGGTGGAAATGATGGAGGGGGGAGAAGGGAAGGTGAGAAGGGTGGGGAGAGAAGGGGAAGAGAAGAGAAGGGAGAGGGAAGAGAAAGGAAGGGGAGGATCGGGGAAGAGAAGGAAGGGAGGGAAGGAGGAAGGAGGAAGAGAAGGGGAGGAAGGATGAAGAGAAGGGAAGGGAAGGAAGGGGGAAGAGAAGGGTGGGGGCAGGGGAAGACAAGGGAAGGGAGATGGGAAGAGGGGGGGAAGAATGGGGAGGTGAGAAGAGGAAGGGATGGTTTGGGGATGGGGAAGAGAAGACAAGGAAGTGGGAAAAGAAGGGGAGGAGAGGAACAGGAAGGTGGGAAGAGGAGGGGAGGTTTGGGGAGGGTGAAGAGGAGGGGAAAGGAAGGGGAGGGTTTGAGTAGGGGGATGGGACAGGGAAGGAATGGAAAGGAGGGGAGGAAAGAGAAGGTAAGTTAGGGAGGGGGACAAAGATTTGGGTGAGGGGGGAAAGGGGCGATAAGTGGTTAGGGAAGGGGAATCGGGAAGAGAAAAAGGGTGGGGAGGTGGTGGGGGAAGAGGAATGGAAGGGCATGAGGGAGGGGGACAGAGCAAGAGGAAAATGGTGAAGGAAGAACAGTGGAAGGATTGGTGGGGGATTAGAAAATGAGACA
>NC_136969.1:28581648-28594148 GCF_032717465.1 Coenobita brevimanus | reverse complement strand
AAGATAATCCCCTAAGCTACACAGAATCACCAGGAAATTAGAAAATAAAGGAACAAGGAAAGAAAGAAAAACAGAAAGAAAGAGAAAGAGAAAGAATGAAGCAAAATAAAGAAAAAGGAGGAAGATAAAGAAAGAGAAAGAAGGAAAGAAAATAAGAGAATCAAAATAAATAAAAAAAAATAAAAGATAAGTCACCAGATGTAAGATTTTAAGAGCAGGAGGTAGACCCACGTCCCTGGTGGCATTTACAGGATCAAAATTACCTCCAGTTACCTTTGTGGGATTCGGAACGATGTGCGTAAGAGCGGCAGTCACTCCGAAAGGCTCATTCTTCCACTGTGCCACCGAGCGGAGGTTTTAATTGAAGTGCTTGAGGGGAAAGGAGACGTGGAATAGAGGAGTGGATGGGTGTGGGAAGGAAGGGCAATGAAAAGAGGAAGAAGAGGAAGAAGGAGAATTGGAAGAAGAAAAAGTAGGAAGTGTTTGTGGGAAATGTGGAAGAAAAGAGGGGATGGGTGTGGGAAGGAAGGATTATAAAAGGAAAAAGAAGGGGAAGAAGAAGAATTGGAGGAAGAAGAAGTAGGAAGTGTTTGTGGGAAATGTGGAGTAAAGGAGAGGATGGGTGTGGGAAGGAAGGGTTATAAATGGGTAAAGAAGAAGGAGGAGAATTGGGAGAACAAAAAGAGGAGGAAGATGTGGAGGGAGGATAATGAGAGAGAGAGAGAGAGAGAGAGAGAGAGAGAGAGAGAGAGAGAGAGAGAGAGAGAGAGAGAGAGAGAGGAAAGAGAAGAGGAAAGAATAAGAAATTGAGAAATGAAAGGAAAAAATGATGATGATGATGGATGATGATGATGATGATCAGGAGAAGGAGAAGGAAGATGAGGAGGAAGAGGATGACGATGAGGGGGAGGAAGAGGAAAAACTACAGAAAGACTAAATATTATCATTAAAAGAGTAAGAAGAATGAAGTAACCAAAGAAACCAGTTGTAATGTTAGAAAGATAATAACAGGAACTGGAATGAAAAGCACAAGTGTAAGAGGGAAGAAAAGAGGACTCCATAATGCTAATACCAGGAAGGGTTTGGTTCTGGTGAAATTGAACCGTTTGGGGGAATAGCAAATGGAAACGTAGGATAGGAAAATGATAAGAAAATTTTTGGAAAAAGGGATCGGAAATGACAGTGAACAATATATATATACCCATGATAACTTATATAAGATGGAGAAAATGAAGTAATGTGGAACAAGCAGTTTAAAAAAATTTTAATCTAAAATATATAAAATAATAAACAATGGTAGGAACATAAAATGTGAAAAATTAAATTAAATTAATAACAATAATAATAATAATAATAATAATATAATAATAATGATAATAATAATAATAATAATAATAATAATAATAATAATAATAATAATAATAATATAATAATAATAATAATAATAATAAAATAATAATAATAATAATAATAATGATAATGATAATAATAATAATAATAATAATAATAATAATAATATTATTATTATTATTATTATTATTATTATTATTATTATTATTATTATTATTATTATTATTATTATTATTAGTAGTAGTAGTAGTAGTATTATTATTATTCGCTTTAAGGCCTACTTCGGCGGCCTTTCCGCTCGAAGTCAAAAGGCAAGTATGAGTCATAATTCGTGAACCGGTGGCCCGATTGGACTGGAAATTGTTTTATTCTTCAAGTTAGAGCATATCAACGGTACCTTGGTCTAACAAAAATTGCTCTACATTGCTCCGTTTTTGCTGTGTTACGATAACAAACGAACAAACAAACCAACAAACACACAGAAATCGGATCATTATAATATAGGTTATTATTATCCACAACACATTTTGAGAGAGAGAGAGAGAGAGAGAGAGAGAGAGAGAGAGAGAGAGAGAGAGAGAGAGTAACCACCGTACCTTCTCTCGTTTCTCATATTTCCTTTCATCCTCTCCATTCCTCATTTCCTCTCTCTCCTCTTTCTCTCTCTCTCTCCACCTCTCCTATTGCCACCTTGTCTCTCTGTTCCCATTCATTATCTCTCTCGTACTATCTCTTCCTCTGCTCCTCTATCCCTTTGCATTCTTCTCTGTTTTACTTATTCTCTCAGTAGTTTTTTTTTTCTTTGTCTGGTCTTCGTTAGTATACTTTGATTTGTCTCTCTTTATATTTTATATCTTTTAGGAGTTTTGGAAGTATTCTCTCTCTCTCTCTCTCTCTCTCTCTCTCTCTCTCTCTCTCTCTCTCTCTCTCTCTCTCTCTCTCTTTCTCTCTCTCGTATATATATATTTTTTTTCTTTTTTTTTATGTCCTCCCTCTTCCTCCTTATTTTTCCCGCCCTCTTCCCTTCCTGAATTTTTTCCCTCCAGCTCCATTCATCTTTACGTTTTCCTCCCAAACACACACACACACACACACACACACACACACACACACACACACACACACACACACACACACACACACACACACACACACACACACACACACACACACACACATGATCACTACATCCCTTCACTCCCAAACATAAAACAACACACACACACACACATGATCACTACATCCCTTCACTCCCAAACATAAAACAACACACACACACACACACACACACACACACACACACACACACACACAATAACTACATCCTTTCACTCCCAAACATAAAACAACACACACACACACACACACACACACACACACACACACACACAATAACTACATCCTTTCACTCCCAAACAAAAAACAACACACACACACACACACACACACACACACACACACACACACACACACACACACACACACACACACACATGATCACTACATCCCTTCACTCCCAAAGATAAAACAACACACACACACACACACACACACACACACACACACACACACACACACACACACACACCAATGCATCTCCAAAGAGCATAATTCACACACTGATTTATTTCAATCGCCCTCACCCCGGCATCCTGGGGGGGGGGGTCGAGGGGGTCAGGGGGGCAGATTAATCAGGTAAATCATCCATAGATTATGTCTGATCTGACCTGACCTCGTTTGACCTGACAATACACGACCTGGTTCTGTGGGTGACCTGACTGTGGGTGACCTGACTATATGACCTGACTGTGGGTGACCTGGCTCTCTGGGTGACCTGGCTCTCTGGGTGACCTGACTCTGTAGGTGACCTGACTCTGTGGGTGACCTGGCTCTGTGGGTGACTAACTCTTTGGGTGACCTGGATCTGTATGTGACCTGACTTTGTGCGTGACCTGACTCTGTGGATGACTTGACTGTATGTGGCCTGGTTCTGTGTGTGACCTGTCTGTAAGTGACCTGATTTTGTGGATGACTAACTCTGTGGGTGACCTGACTGTGGGTGACGTGACAGTATGAGACCTAACTGTGTGTGACCTGACTGCGTGTGACCTGGCTATGTGTGTGACCTGCACTTATTTGCCAACTTAACTTTGACTGCATTTAAGCTTCCTAAATCTCATGTGACCTAATCCGGCTCGATATTATTGGTCAAGATGCATTAATTCTTCTTAATTTACAGACCGGATGACCTAAGATGACCTGAGTCTTGTTCTAATTTGCTTTTTTTTTGGAATGGGTTGATTTTGATATGTATTGTTGTCTTTGATTGAATTTGGCATCTCTCTCTCTCTCTCTCTCTCTCTCATTTACCTCCCTTTCCTCTCATCATCTTTCACTCATGTCCTCTTTACTTCTTGGGTCTCTCTCCCTTTTTTCATCTTTTTTCATTCCCTTTCATTCATCATCTCTCTCCCTTTTCTCGTTTAATTTTTTTCGTCTCATATTTCTCATTATTCTCAACTAATTTTTCTCATCTCGTTTTTCTCGTCTCATTTTTCTCATCCCATTTTTCTCAACTCATTTTTTTCATCTCGTTTTTCTCGTCTCATTTTTCTCAACTCATTTTTCTCCTCTCATTTTTCTCTCATTTTTTCCTCTTCATTTTTCTCAACTCATTTTTCTCGTCTCATTTTTCTCAATATTCCACTGAACTGTCCTCATTTTAACCCTCTGAGCCCAGGGATTTTTTTTTTTTTCATTTTACTCTTGCTATCTTCAAGCGATTTTATTCAGCTGAGGAGAGAGACAAAAAAAAAAAAAAAAGAAGAAAGAGATAGACAGAAAAAGAAAAATGGGAAATTATGGCAGTATTTCCGTCTAGCACCTCTTCACGAGCGATTTATTTTGCCTATTGCGCCTGACTATCCCCTTCTGTCTCAATTAAATCATTCCGCTATCATCATACTCAGCATAAAGAACAGGCAAGTTGATAGTAACCAGCTGTATCCAAAAATAAATCGCTAAGGAAGAGGTGTTAGGGAGGATTTTCTTAAGTTAAGCAGAATCGTCTTAAAAACAAAAAATAACTTAAGACTTTGTTCCTTATTCTCGCCCCTTAAGGATACTCCCTAACACATCCTCCTTAGCGATTTATTCTGGATATGGATGGTTAATAAGTTAGTACGTAATTTTTGAAGCGTATGGTGATATTAGAACAATATAAAGAGCACAGGATAGCAAGGTGTAATAAACAAAATAAATCACTTAGGAAGAGGTGTTAGGGAGATAGGCCTTTAAACGGAATAAATAAATTACCTGGTTTAAAAGACTCAAGGGGTTAATCTCATCTCATTTGGCCTGATGTGACCTGACTCGACCCCGTTTCACCTGACTTAATGCTCCGGCTCTCGCGTTGCTGCACTTGACTTCCTTTGACGTCATCAGGCTCAATTCGACGTAAGCACAATTAAGTGGTACCTAGAAATCCCATATGACCTCGCTTCGGAGCAGTGACCTGACTTCGTAGTTAAAGTGACCTGACTCCGGAGTAAAAATGACCTGACCTCGGAGTTAGTGACCTGACTTCGGAGTAAAAATGACCTGACCTCGGAGTTAAATTGACCTGACTCCGGAGTAAAAATGACCTGACCTCGGAGTTAGTGACCTGACTTCGGAGTAAAAATGACCTGACCTCGGAGTTAAAGGGACCTGACCTCGGACTAAGAGTGACCGGACCTCGGTGTACAAGTGACCTGACCTCGGAGTAAAAGTGACCTGACCTTGGAGTTAAAGTGACATGACCTCGGAGTTAAAGTGACATGACCTCGGAGTAAACGGACCTGACGAGAGCTTGTATAACCTACCTCGCGTTAAGTGACATGACCTGACGTAAATTGACCTAATAAAAGTATACGTAACCTACCTTGACCTGAGCAGATTAAAATTTATGTGACCTGGCTCTACATGACGACCAGAACTTTGACAGCCTAACGCGACCTAACATAACCTAAGCAAATATAACCTGACCTCACCGGACCTCACCTGACCACCTGGCCTCACCTGACCTCACCTGACCTCAAGCGTTCACCTGTAATCTGACATCCTCTCATTCGGTTCCTCTTCATCCTCTCTCCCTCTTTTATTATCCTTCTTGTCAATCCTCTTCCATTCTTCTTTTATCCTCTTCTAATTCTACCAGATTCTCTTTGTCTTTTCTTACTCTGCTTTCGTGTTTGTCTGTCTGTCTGTCTGTCTCTGTCTCTCTCTCTCTCTCTCTCTCTCTCTCTCTCACACACACACACACACACACACACACACACACACACACACACACCATTTACTTCTCTCAATTATTCCTTTCTATAAATACTGAATTAATTTTTTTTCTCAAATTCTTTTTATCTTCCATTGCGGTTTTCCAGAATTTATCTTTTTCTCCCTTTCTTAATTTTCTCTATTTCGCCTCAAATATTTCTCATAATTTACTTCATTTCCATATTTCTTCATTTTCAATTATCAAATCATTTCTTTTTCATAGATTTTCTCATTTTCCTTCCCCTTTAAATTTCGTTTTTATTGGGAACACAAAACGAAAAAAAACAAAAAAACATCAGTAAAAAAATTTCTCGTTCTAAAAAAAAAAAAAATCCAATATACCCTCGAGGGAAAAAATATATTGAACAGGGAAGGTAGAGGCATTTAAAAGTAAATTGAAAAAAAAAAGAAGTGAAAATGGAAAATCGTAGGCTTTTACTAGCGTCCATTTTTACTGCTTGTGAAGACCTAGTTTCTGGCACACAGGGGAAGTGATGGAGTACCGTACTGTATATCTGGCCGCCTATCTTGCCTAACCCTGCATCCTGTAAGAGGCGGCTTTCAAACACAGTTACACACGAACACATACACATGCATATATACGCTCACGCACACATACCTACGTTCTCACACACACACACACATACATTCTCACACAAACACACACACACACACACACACACACACACACACACACACACACACACACACACACACACACACACCAAGAAACTCCAGGTATTTCTGTTCGTACTCCGGAACAACGACCCTTCCTCCCACACACACACACACACACACACACACACACACACACACACACACACACACACACACACACACACACACACACACACACACACACACACACACACACACACACAGACACCTTTCATAAAATAACAACACTCTTTGTCACCGGTCGCTCCCCAAAAATGACATCAATAAAGGAAGGCAACATTATTATGAGCACGTATTATTAAAAAAAAACTAGGGTAGCGTATGTACAAAATGTCTAAAAATAAGAAAAAATGAAACACACACACTATCTCATATGTCGTAATATTCACTGTTAATCTTTATCACATGTCATAATATTTACTGTTTATCACATGTCATTATATTTACTGTTTATCTTGTCATAATATTTGCAGTTTAATATATCCACATTCATTTATTTTACAGGTAAGGGTGTCCAGTGCAGACTGGGTGAGGTGAGAGGATGTGGCATTGTTAAGGTAAATTAATGTTGTTTTAGGTGTGGCAGGTTGTTATGTTGTCTGATGCTGCTTCCTGTAATGGGTGGCCTTGAGAGATTGCTAGGTACTCCTGTCCCTACTCATTAACGACCCCTTTCTCCCAAGACTCACCACCCTTTCTTATTTACTCCCTATGTAGCTCCTTGACCCTGTTCTTGGTCTGGTTCTTCTTCTTCCAGCCATTCTACTCCCATGCGCCCACTCTCACTTCATTTACTCGTGAAGCTCATCCTTGGTCTACCTCTCCTTCTCCTCCACTTTCACAAACACTCCCTCATTCTCCCCCACTCCACTTTCTTCCACCTTCCCTGATATACTCCACTTTTCCCCTCTACGTCTTTAGTGCATCCATTTATCTCACACTCAGCCTCCCTACACCCACACAGTCATGTTAAATTTGTTCACATTCTCCTCGACACTTCTACTCATTCTTCCTCTAACCATCTCATATATTCCTCAGTGTTAATATTCATCTTGTTTTTCTCTTCCAACTTCCTACACGTATTTACCTCGTCATTTCATCCTCCTTCTTCTCCTTCTCCTTCACCTTCTCTTTCTCCTCCTTCACCTCCTCCTCCTCCTCCTCCTCCTCCTCCTCCTCCTTTTTCTCTGCCACACATTTTCCCAGCCAATCTTTGCCCTAATTGCTGAAGCTTTATATGGCCACCAAACTTCAGGCTTTATACCTAATACCTCCTTGCTTTATTACTTTATTGACCTGGTTTTATTTTTATTTATTTTATTAATGTTATTTATCGTTTACTTTATTGCTTCTTATTTTAGATGTTATTAATTTTCTTGCTATTTTTTTTTCTTTACTTTCTTTACCTGTTTTTCTCGATTCTCAGTTTTATTTTATCTCCTTGCAGTTCTTTCTCTCTCTCTCTCTCTCTCTCTCTCTCTCTCTCTCTCTCTCTCTCTCGTTTCCTATTCATATTTCGACATCCACTTTTTCATATTTCTTTTTTTTCTTTCTCTCACGCTCGTTCCTCTTTTTTTCTCTCTCTCTTTTTCTCTCTTTTTTTTTTCTTTCTCTCTCAGCACCTGGGATTTGGGAAACACAGACAGAGATTGCAATGTTATTTTCTTGATCTGTATTTTGGCTCAGTCTGTTGCTTGTCATTTTTCCCTCTTATTTTTCCACTCATTTTTCCATTTTTTTCCCACTCATTTTTCCCTCTTATTTTTCCACTTATTTTGCCCTCTTATTTTTCCACTCATTTTTCCCTCTTATTTATCCACTCATTTTGCCCTCTTATTTTTCCACTCATTTTTCCCTCTCATTTTTCCACTCATTTTTCCCTCTTATTTTTCCACTCATTTTTCCCTCTTATTTTTCCACTCATTTTCCCCTTTTATTTTTCCACTCATTTTTCCCTCTTATTTTTCCACTCATTTTTCCCTCTTGTTTTCCCCCTTATTTCTCCACTTATTTTCCCCTTATTTTTTCCCTAATTTTCCTTTTGTTTTCCCCTCTTTTTTCCTTTTTTTTCCACTCATACTCCCCTCTTATTTTTTTTCCTCATTTTCCTCTTATTTTTCCACTCAATTTCCTCATATTTTTCCTCATTTTCTTCTTATTTTCCCCTCATTTTCCTCTTATTTTCCCCTCATTTTCCTCTTATTTTCCCCTCATTTTCCACTTATTTTCCCCCGTATTCTTTACCCTTATATTATTTCCCTCATATTTTCCCATAATTTTTTCCCTCTTCTCCGTGAGCAAAGGCAAGGCAGCAACTATGAATTTAATTATCATTTTTATTTTCCTACTTTGCTGTTTACGTTTTTGTTATTATGTTTAGAAGAGAGATTTTTGCTGGCAGAATAAAACTGATTGTGGGAAGTAAGGATAAACACTGATTTTATTTATTTATTTATTTATTTATTAAGGTTTTATTTATAATCCCATCATCGAGAGAGAGTTTATTTCTGAACTGAGTAAAATCGTCTGTATGTGAGAAGAACTAAAAAAGAGCAATGAGGGGATGAATTTATGTTGCTGAGAGAGAGAGAGAGAGAGAGAGAGCCAAGGGTGTGGTTGAGGCAGTGAGGGAGTGAGTGGAGAAAACAGTGTAAAGGAAGCTTGGCGAGGCAGGAGGCAGTCAAGGTGAGGCTGGGTTAGGCAGGGTGGAGGGAAGGTCAGGCAGGGTGGAGGGACAAGGGTGAGGCAGGGTGGAGGCAGAAAGGTGAGGCAGAGTGAGGCAGAATGAAGACTGGGTGAAAAGGGAAAGATGATTGAAAAGAATGCCAGGTAAAGGAAAAAGGAAGAGGAAAATTAAAAATGAGAGTGGAAGAAGGTGAAGAGAGAGAGAGAGAGAGAGAGAGAGAGAGAGAGAGAGAGAGTTAGGAAGTTGTCAGGCAGTAAAAGCAGGAGAGAGGAAAGCTGCTGGTTAGATTGAGCAGTAAAGTGAGGCTTAAAGCTGGCTGTTCTGTTATGCAAAGCTCATGTCTGCTTACTCTCTCTCTCTCTCTCTCTCTCTCTCTCTCCACACTTCTTCACGTTGCCTCAATCTCACTCCTCCTCACCCTCCCTTTTTCCTTTTCTCCTATTTTCTTTTTCCTTTCTCTCCCTTCTCCTCTCACCCCTGTCTCTTCTCTTCTTCTCTTTCTCGCTTTTCTTCCTAAGTTTTTTAATCTCTGACTCACTCCATCTTCTCTTTTTCTCTTCACCATAACTTACTGTCTTCCTTTCTTCATTTTCTTCCCCCTTTTTTTTCCTTGCTTCGTCCTTCATCCCTCCTCGCCCTGCCTCACTCTTCCTCACCCTGCCTCACCCTGCCTCACTCTTCCTCACTCTGCCTTCTTCTGCCTCACCTTGCCTCACTCTGCCTCATCATGCCTCTCTCTGCCTTCGTCTGCCTCACCTTGCCTCATCCTGCCTCACCTTGCCTCACTCTGCCTCACTCTGCCTCACCATGCCTCTCTCTGCCTTCTTCTGCCTCACCTTGCCTCACTCTGCCTCACCTTGCCTCACTCTGCCTCACCCTGCATTACTCTGCCTCACCCTGCCTCACTCTGCCTCACCCTGCATTACTCTGCCTCACCCTTCCTCACTCTGCCTCACCCTGCATTACTCTGCCTCACCCTGCCTCACTCTGCCTCACCCTGCATTACTCTGCCTCACCCTGCCTCACTCTGCCTCACCCTGCATTACTCTGCCTCACCCTGCCTCACGCTGCCTCTCTCTCTCTCTCCTTCTCTCCTGCTCACTTCCTCACCCTGTCTTTTCCTCTCTGTCTCTTTTTGCCTCTAACGTTTTCTCTTCCTCTATCTTACTCTTACTTCTCTTTATTTTCATTTCTGTATTTCCTTATCCATTTATCTATCTATCTGTCTGTCCGTCTGTTTCTTCATCTATCTCTCTATCTAACCATCTATCTTTCTGAATATTTATTGACTACTAAACACAGCTCACCTCTCTCTCTCTCTCTCTCTCTCTCTCTCTCTCTCTCTCGTTCTTCCTTCTCCCACACACTGATTTCTTATGCAAAGCTCATGACATTCTTCTTCTGTGTGTCATCTCTCTCTGTCTCTGTCTGTCTGTCTGTCTGTCTCTCTCTCTCTCTCTCTCTCTCTCTCTCTCTCTCTCTCTCTGGAAATCGTTTATTTTTTAGGTTTTTGTCTATCTTCTTTTTGTCTTTTGTCATTCTAGTTGGCATAGGAAATTCGCGACACCTTTACCTTAGCGATTTAATTATCGTACTATACCTTAATATCATGTAATATACCCACCCATTCTTTTCCCTTACCTTTCTTCCATTCTCTCTCTCTCTCTCTCTCTCTCTCTCTCTCTCTCTCTCTATCTATCTATCTATCTATCTATCTATCTATCTCTCTCCTCCACTTCCCTCCCTCCCTCCTATTAAGGCCAGCACCTTCTCTCCCTGTAATGGAAGTGAAGCCCCTCTGTGACTCGTTGGGGTTTGAAATGTGGAGTGCTGGCTGCGTAGAGTTTTATTTTGTGGGTGCTGTAGTGACTGGTGTGGGTCTCTTTAGATGTACCTCCTCTCTCTCTCTCTCTCTCTCTCTCTCTCTCTCTCTCTCTCTCTCTCTCTCTCTCTCTTTCTCCTTTAGTTTATTTCTCTTGGGTATTCCTTTATGCAAAGCATACTCTGTTTCCTTTCTTCCTCCCGCTCTCTCTCTTATTTTCACTACCTTTTTACTCTCCTTCTCTCTCCCTCGCCCTCTCTCTCTCTCTTTCTCTCTCTCTCTCTCTCTCTCTCTCTCTCTCTCTCTCTCTCTCTCTCTCTCTCTCTCTCTCGCGCTCTATATATATATATATATATATATATATATATATATATATATCACTTCTCAATCTTTCTTCCCCCCCCCTCCCATTTTCCCCTCCCCTCTTCTCCACCATTTCCCTCTCTTCTCGCTGTATTCTCTTCTCTTTATCATCTTCCCCTCTTCATTTCCTCCCGTTTTTCATTCTTCTCTCTTTTCTTTTTCCTCCCAATTTCCATTAATTCTCTCTCTCTCCTCTTCTCTCTTCTCATCTCATATTTCCTTCTCTCTCTCTCTCTCTCTCTCTCTGTTGTTCCTTCCCCCTCTCTTGATCGCTCTCTTTCCTCTCTTCCGTCTTCATTATCTCTCCCCTCTCCTTCTCTTTCTCCTTTCTTCTCCTCTTCTCTCTCTATTACCTAATTTTCTCTCATTTTCACTACTCATTCTCTCCCCCTGTCATCTAATCCATTCTCTTTCCTCCTCTCTCTCTCTCTCTCTCTCTCTCTCTCTCTCTCTCTCTCTCTCCATTATCTGCTCTCCTCTCATATATTTCTCTCCCTGTCTTCCTCCCTCTCTCTCCATTATTCCTCTTTACATAAGCACTCCCTTCACAATTATACCTCCATGACCCTTTCCTCTCTCTCTCTCTCTCTCTCTCTCTATCCCCACCCCTCATCACTAACCCCTCCACAATTACACAAGCATCACCCTTCTTTTCCTTGCATATTCTCTCTCTCTCTCTCTCTCTCTCTCTCCTTGTATAGTCTGGTCTGGCGGCGCGTTTGGTCTGCTTTGGGATAGTTAGAGGTCATTTACAGGGGTTAGTTGTCCCGTGGGATGGTTAGAGAGAGAGAGAGAGAGAGAGAGAGAGAGAGAGAGAGAGAGGGAGGGAGAGTCTAGTGTGAGATATGTAGGTGTGAGATAGACAGACAAGGTGTTGGAGAGGGAGAGAGAAGTGTGGGTTTTGGGGGAGAGAGAGAGAGAGAGAGAGAGAGTCTAGTGTGAGATATTTAAACGGTGAGATGGACAGCCAAAGGATTGGAGAGAGAGAGAGAGAGAGAGAGAGAAAGAAGTGTGGGTTTGTGAGGGAGACAGAAATAATGAGAGAGTGTGGGAAAGGATGTGTTTGTGGGACTGGGGTAGAAGTAGAGGTAGTGTGGGACTGTGATAGAGATAGAAGTGTGGGACCGTGGTAGAGATAGAAGTGTGGGATTGTGGTAGTGACAGTGCTGGTGTGGGAGTGGGCATGATCGAAAGTTTGTGGGGCTGGGAGAGTAGAAGTAGTGTGGGATAATAGGAGATCTGGAAGTGGTGTGGGATTGTGGGTGAGATGGACGTGGTGTGGGAATG
>NC_136969.1:28566648-28574148 GCF_032717465.1 Coenobita brevimanus | reverse complement strand
GGAGCAAAGCAATATAATGGAATGAAAGAAGGAAGGAAGGAAGAGAGAGAGAGGGAGGCAAAGAGAGATGAACGTTGAAATTAAACAGAGAGAAAGGAAGGAAAGAAATTGGGAAAGAAAAGAGGAAAGAAGGAAGAAAGGAAGGAAATATTGAAAGAAGAGAGGAAAGAAGGAAGAAAATAAGAAAATATGGAGAAATGAGGAAGAAAGGAGAGACAGTAAAGAAGCAGTGAGGAATGAATATAGCAAGGAAGGAGAGGAGGAAGGAACCAGGCAAGGAAGGAGGGAGGTAAGAAGAGATGAAGGAAAAACGAAGGCAGGCAGGAAGGAGGTTGCGGGAGAAGGAAAGTAACTGGAGGAAGGAGGAAAAGAAAGAAAAAAAAAGGACGAAGGAGAGAGGGAGTAGGGAAGGATGGGAGTAATAGTGTGAGAAAACTAGGAGGAAAGAAAGGAAGGAAGGAAGGAAAGGAAAGGAAAGGAAGAGAAGGAAGGAAGGAAAGAAGGGAAGGAAAGGAAAGGAAAAAGAAAGAAGGAAGGGAGGATGAGATGGACGAAGAGAGTGGGCATTGAAGGAAGGTAGAAAGAAAATTAAAAGAAAAAAAGGAGGGAAGCAGGGCGAGAGAAAGAAAGCAGTGAAGGAAGTGGAAAGACACAGAAAATGAGGAAGGATATGGTAGGAAATGGAGAGGAAAGGAGAGAGAAAAGAAAAAGGAATGAAGGATGAATATAGCATGGAAGGAGAGGGGAAGAATGCAAACAAGGAAGGAGGAAGAAGGAGAAGGAAAAAAGGGAAGTGAAGGAAGTAGGAAGACGCAGAAGGAGAGGAAGGAGGGGGAAGATAATTGAGAAAGGAGAAGAGAAGCAATTAGAAGGTAACCAAGAAGCAGAAGATTTTGAATAGTGAGAAATCAAGGAGGTAAAAGGAAAGCAATTTGAGAAAAGATGAGAGAGAGAGAGAGAGAGAGAGAGAGAGAGAGAGAGAGAGAGAGAGAGAGAGAGAGAGAGAGAGAATGGCAAAAGACGTCCTCGTGTTGAAAAAATTAACGTCAAGAATAATAATAAAAATAATAACAAAAATGACGAAATTATTTAATGGAAAAATAAATCGTGAGAGAAAATTAAAAACGTCAAGATATTTGGCTAATTAGGAGGATGTTTTTTGTGGTGAGTGGTATTCTGTACGTCTCTCTCTCTCTCTCTCTCTCTCTCTCTCTCTCTCTCTCTCTCTCTCTCTCTAACAAACAGGACACTTGAGCACGTCCTTCCAGCTTGACCCTATCCCCCAAAAATCTCTTTAAGTCTTTCCTAAAACTAAGAAAATTGTCCTAAATTAGCCAGATTGAAGGAATTAATTACTCCTTTCCATCGTCTATGCCCAGTTTTCCCTCCCCATGTCACTCTCTACCTCACTCACTCTCCTAGTCAGTCTCTCAACCTCCATTCTCACATACACCTCGTCAGCCTCATTCCCTTTTCTCAGATTTGCTTTTCCAGTCAGTCTCAGTCCCCATTTTCATATACGCTCTCCTAGTCAGTCTCTTCATTCTCACATACACTCCTAGTCAGTCTCTTCATTCTCACATACACTCCTAGTCAGTCTCTGCATTCTCACATACACTCCTAGTCAGTCTCTTCATTCTCACATACACTCCTAGCCAGTCTCTTCATTCTCACATACACTCCTAGTCAGTCTCTTCATTCTCACATACACTCCTAGTCAGTCTCTGCATTCTCACATACGCTCCTAGCCAGTCTCCGCATTCTCACATACAGTCCTAGCCAGTCTCTTCATTCTCACATACACTCCTAGTCAGTCTCTTCATTCTCACATACACTCCTAGTCAGTCTCTGCATTCTCACATACATTCCTGGTCAGTCTCTTCATTCTCACATACACTCCTAGTCAGTCTCTTCATTCTCACATACACTCCTGGTCAGTCTCTTCATTCTCACATGCTCGCACACTCCTAGACATTCTCCATTCTCACATACACTCTCCTACACTCACCTACACGCCGTCACACACACACACACACACACACACACACACACACACACACACACACAAGAAGGTGTAAGATAAAGGAAATATGTAAGCTAAAAAACGAAAAATAAAAAAAGAATATATAAAAAATGTCTTGGGAGGAAGTTGGTGTTCTTGAAGTAAACCAATTAATCAAACTTTTTACAAATTTTTGCCCAGGACAGCCATTAAATTTTGGTCTCCACAGCAGGTGCAAAAAGTTTTCTCCCCTATCATCATTTATTAACACCCTGTAACAAAAAAAAAAAAAAACTTAAGCCATTTTTGATACACCCTTCCATTAATCACTTCAGGTTGATGACGTAATGTTTTTATGACATATTTCTTACCTCCAGACGATTTTTTTTCTCATCCAAACGATTTTTACTTGTTTGTCGCCTCCAGACGATTTTTACGATTTTTTACGGTTATTTTTTTTACCTCCAGACGGTTTTTTTATGATTTATTTCCTCCAGACGATTGTTAAATTATTTCTTCCAGACGATTTTCAGATTTTTATTGTTACCTTCAGACGATTTTTTCTATTTTTATAGTTACTTCCAGACGATTTTTTACGATTTTTCAATTGTTACCTCCAGACGATTATTTTGCCTTTTTCTCCATATGGTTTTTTTCCTGTTTTACCTCCTGACGATTTTTTTTATTTTTTCCTCCGTACGATTTTTTCTATTTTCATTGTTACCTCTAGACGATTTTATGCGTTTTTCTTTTTATTGTTACCTTACCTCCAGGCGATTTTTATTATTTTATTGTTGCCTCCAGACTATTTTTACTATTTTTTATTACCGGTACTTTCAGACGATTTTAAGATTTTTATTATCTCCGGATGATTCTTAAATTTTTTTTATTGTTACCTACAGACGATTTTAAGATTTTTATTGTTACCTACAAACGATTTTTAAGATTTTTTGTTACTTCTAGACGATGATTTATTTTTTCCCTCCAGACGATTTTTACTACTTTTATTGTTACCTCTACAAAAAAATTTACTATTTTTTATTCTTCCAGACGATTTTAACGATTTTCATAGTTACTTCCAGACGATTTTTTACATTCTTTTATGTTACCTCCTGACGATTTTTTTATTTTCTCCAGATTATTTTTACTATTTTTATTGTTACCACCAGACGATTTTTTCTCCAGACGATTTTCTCCACGCGATTTTTTCCCTCCAGGCGATTTTTTTTTCTTTCAGGCAATTTTTTCCCCTCCTGGCGTTTTTTTCCTCCAGGCGATTTTTTTTCTCTCCAGTCGATTTTTCTCCAGGCGATTTTTCCTCCAGGCGATTTTTTCCTTCAGGCGATTTTTTCCCTCCAGCCGATTTTCTTCAGCTTAGCTTAGAGAATCTTTCGAACAAAATGGGCTTGATATGTAGTCTTGATCAACACCATCACTTGGACTATTTTTTTTATTCCTTCCTCCAGACGATTTTTCTCAGCTTCGGAAGGCTCTGTAGTGGTGGACGGGGTTAAGGGAAGTTGCATCTAACCCCACCGGATCGAAAAACCTGCCGGAATCTGAATAAAATCGTCTGGAGAGAGGAAGATCAACAGTGAACGATGTTTCCTTGTGTCAGCAGTAGTTGTTATCCCATGTATGTCTGAGTTTGGACCCCAGTGGACTGAAGGCTGAGTATTTCCTTCTCTTGGGGTCCATCTTTTATTTTTTTTCTTCGGGGAGTTCATGGACGTTTGTATAACCGGGCAGCTCCACCGCCCAGTTACATCAATGCCACCACGTGAAGGCGTCCCTCTCCAGCATCAGATGAGGGGTGAGTGAAGGCCAGATCTAAGCCCCTCCAGCTCCAATATCCTCCCTGAAGATCAAGGAAATCGTCTTATCGTAGCAAGGAAAAAAAATAAAGAAAAAAACATTCCAGCGATGGCACAGGGATCTTCATTCTTCATCTCCTCAGTCATTCGTTAGAGCCAAAAAAAAAAAAAAAAAAAAAAAAAAATCCCTCGATGGTGGTACAGAAATTTTCGTACTCCCTCTCCTCAATCATGCTATTTTTTGTTTTTTAGCCAGACGCCATGTATCCCAAACGGGGTGGCCAAGGGCTTAGAGTTAATTGTTTTACAGGGAGGGGCACTAATCCTCCACCAACCCCACTTGACACGTCGTTAGAGCAAAAAAAGAAAAAAAAAAGAAAAGAAAAAGAAAAGAAATTCCAGCGATGGCACAGATTTTCGGTCTCCATTCTCCTCAATCATTCGTTAGAGCAAAAAAATAAAGAAAAACAAAACAAAACGAAAGAAAAGAAATTCCAGCGATGGCACACAGATTTTCGTACTCCCTCTGATCAATCTTTCGTTAAAGTTCACCAATCATCGCTCTCTCGTGACGGATGCATTTTTACCCCACCCTGTCCATTAATGTTTGGAACGGGCTCGTAAATTCCTGAAAAACGCGATGATTTGATGCAGAGTTGGTCCGGATGGTCTCGTAAATTATCGCTCTAGCTGAGAGACTTGTGATTTTTCGTTTTTTATGCTGTTTATTATTATTATTATTATTATTATTATTATTATTATTATTGTTGTTGTTGTTGTTACTATTATTATTATTATTATTATTATTACCCCTGGGGGTAGGGGGGTTTTCAAGAATACTCCCCCAGTATCCCTGCTTGTCGTAAAAGGCGACTAAAAGGGTTGGCGGAGGGTTAGTGCCCCTCCCCGGAAAACAACTAACTAAAAAAAACAAACAAGAAGCCTCGGACAAGGACTGACCAAACGATGACGACCCAGGACCGGACAAAGGACTTGGTAATGAGTACATGGAATGTAAGAGGAGCGAATGATGAGGTGAAAGAGAGAGAGATTGTCCAGGTGCTTGAGGGTGCGAAAGTGGATGTATGTGGAATAACTGAAACAAAATGGAGGGGAGAAAGTGTGAGAGAATGGGAGTATGGATGGGGTATATGTGCAGGAGTAGATGAGAATGAGAGAGCAAAGGAAGGAGTGTGTATAGTTGTGAGTAAAAGATGGAAGAAGAGCATAAGACAGTATGGATCAGTTGGGTCAAGGATTGTGTGGGTAAAGTTGAAAGTTGGAATACAAATGTGGGCGATTGTGTGTGTGTATGCGCCAACGCAAGATCGTGCTAGAAGAGTGAGAGAAGAGTTCTGGACAAATGTGGAAATGTGCATGGAAAAGTTTGGAAGGAATGAGAGAGTGTTTTTGATTGGTGATATGAATGGTAAAGTTGGGAATGTGAAGGTGGATGGAATAGTTGGTGAGTGGTGTGTGCCTGCCGAGATAGATGAGAATGGGAGTGCGTTAGTGGACATTTGTGCTGGGAGGGGGTTGGTGATAGCCAATACCCTCTTCAGGCATAAAATGATCCACAGGTATACATGGCGAGTGATGAGAAGGGTGGGTGGTGAACTGAATGAAAGGAAGGCAATGATTGATTATGTGTGTGTAGATGAAAGGATGCAAAGATGTGTAAAGGATGCAAGAGTGTATAGAGGTTGGGGGAGTGGACTTTCTGACCACTACTTGGTGGTGGCCAGAATTAGGATGCAAGTGAGATGGAGGAATAGAAGAAGGGAAAGACGAGAGGAAGGAGTAGTTGCAAGGAGAGTGGAAAGGTTACAAGAGGATGAGAAAAAGGCAGAGTATAAGAGAGAAGTGGAGGAACGATTGGGCAAATATGAATTGGAGCAGATGGGAGACGTGGAAGGTGTGTGTAAGATATTTACAGAAGAAATATGTGCAGCATGTGATGTGGTGTGTGGAAGGAAGAGAAGGCGGAGGGGGTACAAGGAACAGCGTGGTGGACTGAAGAGGTGAAACAGGCTGTGGCACAAAAGAAGAAAGCATACAATGAATGGGTGAGAAATAGGGGCGTGGAAGAAGTTGAGAGGCGGAAGAGAGAGTTGTATGTGGAAAGGAAGAGAGAGGTGAAAAGATTAGTAAGAGAGAGTAAGAGGAGAGTGGATGAGGAATTTGGAAGGAATTTGAGTGCAAAGTGGAGGGACTGTAAGAAAATGTTCTGGAGAGAAGTGAAAAGAGTAAGACAGGGTGGAAGTGAAGTTAGCAGGGGAGTGAAAGATAAAAATGGTAGATTATTAGTGGAGAAGGGAGAAAAAGTGAGCAGATGGAGAGAACACTTTAAGGAATTGTTGAACATAGAGGATGGAAGTAATGCAAGTATAAGTGGCTGGGGAATGGCTGGGAGAAGGAGGGAGGTGAGAAGACAGGAAGAAATCAGTAGGATAGAAGTTGTGGAAGCAATGAAGAAAGTTAAATCGGGGAAAGCCCCAGGAATTGATGGAGTGTGTGGTGAAATGCTGAAGCATGGGGGAGAGATAGTAGTAGAATGGATGTGGAAGATGTGCAGATTGGCCTGGGAGGAAGGTAGAGTCCCGGAGGATTGGAAGTCAGGTATAATTATTCCCTTGTACAAAGGAAAAGGGGAAAAAGAAGTGTGTGGTAATCATAGGGCATTTGTCTTCTTAGTATAATAGGAAAAGTGTATGGTAGGATACTTATAGACAGAGTTAGAGAAAGAACAGAGAAATTAGTTGGAGAAGAACAGGGAGGCTTTAGGAAGGGAAGAGGTTGTGTAGATCAGATATTCATTCTTAGATCTTTAGTGGAAAAGTTTCTAGAGAAGGGAAAGAAGTTGTATGCGGCTTTCATGGATTTGGAGAAAGCATATGACAGGGTGGATAGACAAGGATTGTGGAAAGTGTTAAGAATATATGGAGTAGATGGGAAGTTGTTGAATGCTGTGAAGAGTATGTACGATGGTGCGAAGGCTGCAGTGCGTGTGGATGGTGAACTAAGTGAATTTTCTCTTTGAAAGTTGGTTTGAAACAAGGATGTGTCATGTCTCCATGGTTGTTCAATCTGTACATGGATGGGGTAATAAAAGAGGTACAAGGTAGGGTAGTGGATGTTGGAGTGGCCCTGGTGAGAGAGGATAGTGTTTGGAAACTCCCTGTACTGTTGTTTGCAGATGATACTGTGTTGTTGAGTGAAGACGAAGGGGAGCTGCAAGGCTTGGTGGATGAGTTTGAGAGAGTGTGTAAGAAACGGAACCTAAAGGTGAATGTAGGGAAGAGTAAAGTGATGGTCTTTGAGAGAGGTGAAGTTAGTGAATGTACAGCAAGGTTAGATGGTGAGGAATTGGAAAATGTGAGTACGTTTAAGTATTTGGGTAGTGTGATGAGTAAGGATGGAGGTTTGGAGTGTGAAGTGCTTGAAAGGGTACAGCAGGGAAGAAAGGTTGCTGGTTCCTTGAAAGCAGTGATAAGAAACAGGGAAGTGAGCATGGAAGTGAAAAAGTTACTACATGACAGTATTGTGATACCAACTCTAACGTACGGAAGTGAAGCTTGGACATTGTTGGAAGGACACAAGTCAAGAGTGAGAGCAGTGGAAATGAGTTATTTAAGAGGAGCCTGTGGAGTCACGTGGAGAGACAGGCTGACGAATGAGGATATA
>NC_136969.1:28549148-28551648 GCF_032717465.1 Coenobita brevimanus | reverse complement strand
TTCCTGTGCTCTCTCTCTCTCTCTCTCTCTCTCTCTTTTTCCTCCTTGCTCCCTCTCCCCTCTTCTCTGCCTCTCATTCTCACCCTTCTGTATCTTCCTTTCCTCCTTTCCTTCTCACTGTTTCTCCATTTCTTCTTTCACCTCTCCACCCCACCTTCCAGTCCTCCTCATATCCTGCCATCCCCTTTCAGATGTCTCCTTCCCTCCCCTCCTCTCCCTCCCTACCTTCTCTCCAACCTCACCGTCCATCTCTCCCTCTTCCTCATTTCTCTTCCCTCCCTTCCTCTAATTACCTCACCTCCCAATCCACTCTACCTACCCCCGCCCCTACCCCAGCCTCTCCCCCTCCCCTTCCTGTCCAACCTCCCCTCCCTCTTTTCATCATCCTTTCCCTCCCTTCTACTAAATTTCTTTCCCTCCTCTCCCCTCCCTACCCTTCCTTCCTCCTTTCCCTACCCCTCCTTCCTACTCTCCCTATCCCTCCTCCTCTCCCTTTCCCTTCTCCTTCCTCCCCCTACCCCTCCTCCACACCTTTCTTTCTCTCCCTACTCCCCTCTCCCATCATGTTCACCTACTTCAGTACCTTATCTCCTCTCTCTCTCTCTCCCTTCCTCCCCTCCCATACTTTCAGTCTCTCTTCATCTGTCTCTTTCTTTTCCCCCCTTTCGTCCACTCCCCATAAGTTTCCATCCCTTACCATCCTCCCTTCCCATTCTCTCCCTCAAGTCCTTCTCCCTCCCTCTCCCCATTCCCTGCCCCTCGCTCCTTCCCCTCCCTTCCCTCTCCCCATTCTCTCCCCCTCTCTCCTTTCCCTCCCTTCCCTCTTTCCTCCCTCCTTCCCCTCAATCTCTCTCTATCTCTGTCTTTCATCTCTTCATTATTGTTGTCCCACGTCCATTTTTTGTCGCCATAGCAACGGATATAAACATAAACAAAGGCTTTCATGCCCGACTGAATCTTATCGGGATACGAACCTAAACATTTTGCCCCACACCTGCCCTCTGTGTGTGTGTGTGTGTGTGTGTGTGTGTGTGTGTGTGTGTGTGTGTGTGTGTGTGAGAGAGAGAGAGAGAGAGAGAGCATGATGTATGTAATTTCATGATTATAAGGAAATAATAAAAATAAAAAAATTGCAAGAAAATGACAAACAAAAAATTTTCATCGAGAGAGAGAGAGAGAGAGAGAGAGAGAGATCAATGCCGTTGCAGAATTTGTTGCTAATCTATTGAAGCACCGCGACCCGGAATTAGTGGACAAATTAGACTGTATAAATTCCGGGTTAATTAGAAGGGGGGGAAATAGAGAGGCATTCTGGATTAATATTGGAAATTGTAATTATAAAATGCAAAGAATAATATATGCAAAATCGTTCATATGCAAAAATTTTTATATGCAAAAATGTCTGTATGCATAAATGTTTATATGCAAATATGTTTATGCAAAAATGCTGAATTGTCAAAATGTTTATATGCAAAAATGTTCATATGCAAAAATGTTTATATGCAAAAAATGTTTATAGGCGATAATGTTTATATGCAAAACGTTTATATGAAAAAATATTCCTATGCAAAAAGTTTATATGCAAAAATGTTTATACAAAAAAAGTCCATACGTAAAAATGTGTATTTGAAAAATATTTATATGCAAAAATGTGTATCTGAATAAATTTTACATTCAGAAATGTGTATATGAAAAAATTTTTATATGCAAAACTATTCATATGGAAAAATATTTATGTGTAAAAATGTTTATATGCAAAAACATTTATGATAATAGGTTTTTGAGCTAAAATGTTTCAAATCAATTATAAAATGGAAAATGTTTATTTAAAAAATGTTACAAAGAAAGGAATTTGAAAGAGAATACGAAACTAATAGAAAAAATTGAATATACAGAGGCAGGAAGGTTGATGAAACTCTCTCTCTCTCTTTCTCTCTCTCTCTCTCTCTCTCTCTCTCTGTTTATATACAGTATATATAATGTCATTACAATTTGATATAGTTCTGTTATTGAAAAAAGTCATTAGAATGAGAAATATAACTAAAAAAAAAAGAATAAACAGAGTAAAGTCAATAAAACCTGTTGATGTGCCAGTAGTTCAGTTATTATAATAAGATTTAAAAAAAAATTATTAGTTTTTCCTGTATTGATAAAAAAAATTACAATAAAGAGAAATACAGGTATAAAATTATGAATTATTTAAGAAAGAAAAATTGAAAGTTAAAAAAAAATAGAAATAAGGAATTGTGAACATATAAGAAGAGATATGTGGGCATTATTTATTACTAAAAATGAAAAGAATAAAGAAGTTAAATTCTGTTCATTCAGTAATCAGGAAAATAAAGACAAATCAAAGAAAATATATAAGGAAACTTGATATTACTTAGAAGAGATATAGGGAAGGCTGTTTTTGTAATGTGAATTGGCGAAAGATTGCTTGATTTAATTACCCCAGTTATATCTTATGCAATAATTGAATAAATAAACAAGAAACGGTGCC
>NC_136969.1:28539148-28541648 GCF_032717465.1 Coenobita brevimanus | reverse complement strand
CAATATTCTTCCTTGTCAATCACCCTCCCCTCTAATCTTCTCTTCTCCTCTCCCTCCATGTCAGTCTCCCTCGTCCTCCTCCTCCTCCTCCTCTTCCTCCTCCTCCTCCTCTTCCTCCTCCTCCTCCTCCTCCTCCTCCTCCTCCTCCTCCTCCCTGCTCTTCCTTCTTCCTCTCCTCGTCTTTTCCTCCTCTCTCTCTCTCCTCAGATCTCCCTTCCTCCATCCAACCTTGTCGATCGCCTTCCCCTCCTCCCATCTCTCTCTCTCTCTCTCTCTCTCTCTCTCTCTCTCTCTCTCTCTCATACCAATATCTCTACATTTTCTTCCTGTAATCACTGTGTTCTTCCTCTTCCTTCCTCCCTTCTCTCCCTCCTATTATTCCTTCTTCCTCCCTCTCCTTGCCTTCCCTCTCCCACTCCTTCCTTCCTTCCCTCCTTCCTCTTCCATTTCTCCTTTATTTCCAGTCTCCTTCCCTCTCCTCTTTCCTTCTCCATCCCTCCACTTGTCTTCCTCCCCCTTATTCTCTTCCTTCCTTCCTTCCTTTCCTCCTCCTTCGTTTCACCTACCTCCTCTTCTTTCTCTTCCTCCTGATCTTCTCCCTCTTCTTCCTTCCTTCTATCTCCCTCCTTAATTCTTCCCTTCTCTTCCTTACTCTCGTTTTCCTTTTCTTCTCTCCCTCCTTCTTCCTTCTTCCCTTTTCTCCATTCTCCCTCTCTCTCTCTCTCTCTCTCTCTCTCTCTCTCCACCTCCCTGTTCTCTCTCTCCCTTCCTCATTTTCCCTCTCCTTCCCCCTTCCACCCTTATCCTTCCTCCCCTCTCTCCTTCTCTTTCCCTTACCCTTCTTCCTCCTTCCTCCTTCGTCTTCCTTCCTTCCTTCCTCCCTTCCCACCTTTCCACCCTCTCTCTATTCCCCATCATTCTTCCCCATTTCAGTTCCTCCCTCTCTCTCTCTCCTTTCTTCCTCTCCCTTCTCTTTCCCTCCCTCCACTCCACTCCTTCCCTCCCTCCCTTCCCCTCTCTCCCTTCCTTCTTCCTTCTCCCTCACCTTCCCTCTCCCTCGCCCTCTCCTCCTTCCTCCCTCTTCCTCTCTCCCTTCCCTCCCTCTCTCCCTCCCAGTCAATTTCCCTCCCCTCCTCTCTTTCTCCCTCCATGCTATGACTCTTGCCTTTTTCTTTCCTCTCCTTTGCTCGCTGTAATCCCATCTTCTCTCTCACTTTCTCTTTTTCTTCCTGCCTCGATTGCTCTCTCTCTCTCTCTCTCTCTCTCTCTCTCTCTCTCTCTCTCTCTCTCTCTCTCTCTCTCTCATCTGTCTATCTATCTATCTCTATCTGTCTATATCTGTCTGTCTTTACCTGTATCTGACCATTTCCCTATGTCTCTCTCTCTCTCTCTCTCTCTCTCTCTCTCTCATCTGTCTATCTATCTATCTCTGTCTGTCTATATCTATCTGTCTCTACCTGTGTCTGACCATTCTCTCTCTCTCTCTCTCTCTCTCTCTCTCTCTCTCTCTCTCTCTCTCTCACCATTACCCTAATCACGCCATAAAGACAGCTTAGAGCAATCATGAAAAAAATTCGCCCAGAGGAACATAAAAAAATATATATATAAAAAAAAAGATAATTACAAACCTGAATAAACTACGTGTCATTAGGAAGAATACATTTTTAGCCACTTCAGTACGAGAACTTTTTTTAATATATGGCTGCCTGGAAACTATTATATTGATTTTTTTTTTTGAACATGTGAATAGACGAAGGAAAAATAGATTTAAAAAAAAAATGATTAATTACAGGTGTCCTCCATTCATCAAAAAATCTATGACAGGTGTCGGTTGAAGGAAATGCTCTGGACGAAATAATGAAGGCTTTTTTTAGACCTCCCCTCCCCATTTCGAAAAAATCTTAAAATTGAAAAAAAAAAAAATGAAAATACTAAGAATGATTCGAAAATGCGTCTTTGGGTTGAAAGGGTTGATGTCTTGAGCCCTTCAGACCAAGCCTTTTTTTTTTTTATGTCTGTTTATTGCCAAACGCCTTAATCCTGCAAGGGGTGACCGGAAACAAATCGCCTCCATGTCGCCCTGTCCCCCGCCATTTTACGACCCTCCCCCCAGCTAACCCTCCCTCATATACCTCTCCACTCCATCCCTCCATCTCATCCTCGGCCTCCCCCTCCCTCTCCCCCCTTCCACTTCACATTCACTCCTCGTTAGTCTCTCGCTCTCCATCCTCTCCACATGACCAAAAGCTTTCATCTCTGGAGGAGGTAACAGCTGAGTAAAATCGTCCGGAAGCAACTTGAATAAAGTGCAAAAATAACCTAACACCTTTTCCTTAGCGATTTATTTATTTTTTTTCGATACGCCTGGCTAATGTTGTTTTGTAAGTTATTTATGCAGTGTGTGGTGATGTTGAAATGGTTTATGTAACACAGAAGAAGAAGGCATGGTGTAATAAGCAAAATGAATCGCTTAGGAAGAGGTGTTAGGGAGCTTCCGTAC
>NC_136969.1:28526648-28534148 GCF_032717465.1 Coenobita brevimanus | reverse complement strand
TCTCCCCATTTCCCTCCTCCCTTCCATCTATCTCCCTTCCCCCATCCATTTTCCGTATCTATCTCTTTTTTTCCCCCCTGTCTCTCTCCCTCCATTTGTTCTCTCCTCTTTCCCATTTCCCCTTCCCTAATTTTCCTACCTCCCCCTTCCCCTCCTCCTCTCCCTTTTCCCTGTCTGCCTCCCTCCATTCCTCCCTTGTCCTTCCCTCTTTCCCCCTTCCCCTTCCCCAGTCTTCCTCACTTCCTATCCCCCTCTCTCCCCCTCCCTCTCCCCCTCTAACCCCTTCCCTCTCCCCCTCTCTCCCTCTCCCTTTCCCCCTCTCTCCCCCTCCCTCTTCCCTGCCCCCTGCCGAACAATAATCTCGCGTGTTTCTCATAATTATCCTCGTATTTTACCTTCCCTTTACTACTGCTAGGGTTTTACTAGGGGGAGGGGGAGGGGGGAGGGAAAAGGGGGAGGGAGGGAGGAAAGAGGAAGAGGGGAGGGAGGGAAGAGAGAGGAAGAGGGGAGGGAAAAAGTGTGAGAAGGTCGAGGTGGAAGACAGGGAGGATGGACTGGGAAAGGGTGAAAGGATGGAAGGGGGAGGAGGGGAAGTAAGGAGGAGAGTAAAAAAAGAATGGGAGGGGGACGGAGAAGGGGAGGGGAAAAGGATGGGGGAGGGAGGAGGAGGAGGAGGAGGAGGGAGGGGAGGAAGTGTGGAGGTGAAGGGTGATTGGTAAGAATTAAACGGTGAGGAGGACAGCTGAGAACAAAAGGGATAGGAGAGGGCAGATGGAGGAGACAAAATGGAGAGAGAGAGAGAGAGAGAGAGAGAGAGAGAGAGAGAGAAAGAGAGAGAGGGAGAGAGAGGTGAATGGTGAAGGATGAATAGTGATGGAGTTTCATGAGTGAGGGAGTAGAGGGAAGGGAGGGAGAGGGGTTAAAGATGATAAGTGATGGGAAGAAGGAGGGGGAGGGGGAGTAGGAGGAGAGGAAGGGGGAGGGGGAGAGGGGGGGAGGGCCGAGCAAGAGGGAGAAGGGGGGAGGTATGGAGTGAAGAGAGGGGGTTAAAGATGAGTGTGAATGGTGCTGGGTGAAAGGGAAGAGAGAGAGAGAGAGAGAGAGAGAGAGAGAGAGAGGGGGGGAGAGAGAGAGAGAGAGAGAGAGAGAGAGAGAGAGAGGTGAGTGATGACGAGGTAAATGAATAAAGGAGGTTGACACACACTATTACATTTCCATTATGATTCAAGCCACCATCCTCACCACACTCACCATTCATCCTTCACCATTCATCCTTCACCATTCATCCTTCATTATTCATCCTTCACCATTCATCCTTCATCATTCACCCTTCACCATTCATCCTTCATCATTCACCCTTCACCATTCATCCTTCATCATTCACCCTTCACCATTCATCCTTCATCATTCACCTTTCACCATTCATCCTTCACCATTCATCCTTCACCATTCATCCTTCATCATTCACCCTTCACCATTCATCCTTCACCATTCATCCTTCACCATTCATCCTTCATCATTCATCCTTCACCATTCATCCACCACCATTCATTCTTCACCATTCATCCAACACCATTCATCCTTCACCGTTCATCCTTCACCATTCATCTTATTCATCCTTCACCACTAATCCTTCACAATTCATCCATCACCATTCATCTTATTCATCCTTCACCATTCACCCTTAACCATGCGTCCTTCATCATTCATCCTTCACCATTCACCCTTAACCATGCGTCCTTCATCATTCATCCTTCACCATTCATCCTTCATCATTCATCATTCACCCTCACTCATTCTATGCCGTCTCACTTCATTCACTCCCTCATTCACTTTGTCGCTCATTCATTTCACGTGCATATTCACTCCTTTCCATTATCTCATTCATTCCCTCATTCACTCTGTCACTCACTCCACTTCCTCATTCATTTTAAGTTTCATTTGCATTCATTGGCACGGTGACTCCTCTCTCACATTCACTCTCTCACTTTATTTTTCTCTCACTCTTCACTCACTCTTTTCACTCTCACTCCACTGTCTCTATTATTTTCTTACTCTTGCACTCACTCTTTCCTCCCCCCCCCTCTCTCTCTCTCTCTCTCTCTCTCTCTCTCTCTCTCTCACTTCACTCATACATTCTCTACCTCTCTCACTCTAATTCATTCTCATATCGCTCTCGTCTTCACTCTATCTCACCTCATATCCTCTCTTTCTCTCTCTCTCTCTCACTCTAACTCACCCTCACATCCACTCTATCCTACTGCACTGACTCGCTCATTTCTCTCACTCTCTCACTGTCTCCACTGCTGTTTCTTTCTCCACTCACATCCCTTACACATAGCTCTTTAACACGCAATCTCTACACATGTACACCTTTGACCACGCACATACATTACATACATACATACATACATACATACATATACATATATTCATACATGCGTTGATCATATATACAGATGTACAAACTTCTGTCCATGCATAATTGTACACACACACACACACACACACACACACACACACACACACACACACACACACACACACACACACACACACACCTAATCTTCCCCCTCCATCCACACTTTGGGTCATATCCACACTTCCTGGCTTCAGATATCCACACCTGAGCACCCATTTTTCATAACCACACCTCCAAACTCCCACCCCACTCCACACCCATCCACACACCCACACCCACACTCCCCTAACCCCTTTATCCACACTTGGGGTTTCTTAATCTTAAGCCACACTTTCTAGCTACACATATCCCCACCTACACCCACACTCACCTGCCTCACCACAACTACACCTCCCTACTTCCCACACCAACACCTTCCTAACCACCTCCCTCCTTTACACTTGCGTTCTTTTATCCCTATATATCTACACTTCCTAACTACACATACCGACATTTAATCTTACACTTAGGATCTTCACAAATACACTTTCCCTACACCCACACACCTGTAATCTTCCACGCCCACACCTGAATTCCTTAAACCTTTCACACCTACGCTTCCAAACTTCCTTCATCCACAGCTAAGTCCCTAAGGCCGTGTTTTTCCGGTTATTTTATTTCCTTTTAATCCCAGACGATTTTATTCAGCTTAAGATCCTTGTTAGTGATGGGGTTGAATCTTTACTAACTCCTTTACTAAGATGGCGAATTTTCCTTGTCACTTTATCCGCAGTTGATTTCATTCTTCTCGTTGCTGTTGTTGTTGGTAAGTCCGGTCTGTCTGGTCGAGCATACCCATCATCAGCAGGCAAACGGTCGCATCCCCAGGGCAGTCTCGTGCAGTGAGCCTTGTGGAAGACAGTCCCTTGTTACAGAGAGGCGCGGGGAAGGGTATGGAGGTTTGGTGCCTGGGTGGACGCCACATTCGTACTTCTCCTCGCAGTTATTTAGTTATATGGTTACCACCCAGCGTTATAAATGGTTTCCCGGGTTACAGGAAACCATTAGGCGTGTCACTTAGTGTAGTCATCTGAAGTGGAAAGAAGGGTAATACCAATGACAAGATAGATGGACGAAACTGAGAAAGAATGACAAAGATAGAAGAAGGCAGCTCTACATCAAGTGAGTGGATGACGGTCTCGTTATAAAGGTGTTACTACTCCGATAACTGGGCCAGCAGGCATTATAAACACGGTGAGATCCCCCGAGAGATGGACAAAATAGAGAAAGAATGACAAAGATAAAGTACAAAATAGGCAGCTCTACATCAAGTGAATGGATGATGGTCTCGTAATAAACTCAAGGTGTCACTACTCCGATAACTGGGCCTGCAGGCATTATTAACACCGTGAGATCGCCTGTACCCATGCCGGCACCCACGCCCACTGCACGTGTCGGCGTGAGCACCCTCTTAGCTGGCTGATAATTGATGCTTTGAAGTGAGATGGGAAGTTCCTCTCTCACCGCCCACACCGACGATGCTCCAGTTTTGGTGTGCTATACTTACATCTGTAGTACATTTTAGCGTTTGGGTAGTACTGTACACACACACACACACACACACACACACACACACACACACACACACACACACACACACACACACACACACACACACACACACACACACACTACACAAACCCATCATTCCACCCTCATCCCATGCGTTCATACTCAGCCCCAACTTTACGTTCCCTGATAAACAGAGAACGGCCTATATTCTCGTGGCATTAGGAGGCTCCCTAGCACCTCCTCTCTGGCGATTTATTTTCTGAACTATGCCTTAATCCCTTCAGTCCGATGACCCATTTATATATTATCATTCTAGTTGCTAGTGGATGATTTGATTTGGTTAGAGGACTAGCATCATATTCTAGTATTAATCTAATGCTTCAGCTCAGCAGTCATGATGGAAAGAGAGAGAGAGAGAGAGAGGGGGGGGGAGGAGGGAGAGAGGTAGAGAGAAAGAGAGAGCAATTTTATGCCAAGTTAGTGTAAAATGAGTATAGGAGGAGATGAAAAAGAGGGGGGGGGGAAGTGCTTCAGTTTGTAAGAGAGAGAGAGAGAGAGAGAGAGAGAGCAATTTTGGGCCAGGTTAGTGTAAAAAGAGTATAGGAGGAGATGAAAGAAAAGAAGGAGATGATCGAAGTTGCAATAATCTTAATCATACTTTCTAAGATATTTCCTGTGGATCCATAAGTAAACTAAGACATTCCAATTTCTTAGAGGGAATTATACTCATACTGCCAATGTCTTTATGAGAGAAGTTGAAGGAAGAAAAACAGACGAACGTGGATGGGTAAAAGTAAAAAAAAAAAAAAAGAAAGATGGAGAGGAAAATTGAAGGAAGAAAAAGGAAGTGGAAGGGATATACGTAAGGGAAAAAAACAAGATGAGGTTAACTCTTCCTTCCTCGTCCTTCCTTCCTTTCTTTCATTTCCTTCCACGTCCCTTCTCTCTCCTTTAGCCGATTCCTTACAAGACGATCTATTCCTTCATCTCTACCTTTTTCCAAGTCAGGGCCGTGTTTCCAGTCACTTGGGAGAATTCTTTACATCTCTTCCTGAGCGATTCATTCAGCCTGGTGCACCTTTTTTATCCTCTTGTGCCTTACTGAGGAAAACAATATCGAGACTAGAAATATATCAGTAACATTCAGTAGAAAATCGACGTGCAATAGGCAGAACAAATCGCTTGGGAAAAGGTGCTAAAGGATCCCCAGGTATGAAGGTCAAGACAGTGGGAGGAAACGGGAAATTACACTTGATTCATCCTTCCAGTTTCAGCTTTTTTCTTTAAAGTTCATCTCTCTCTCTCTCTCTCTCTCTCTCTCTCTCTCTCTCTCTCTCTCTCTCTCTCTCTCTCTCTCTCTCTCTCTCTCTCTATCTATCTATCTCTCTCTCTCTCTATCTATCTATCTATCTATCTATCTATCTGTCTATCTGTTCGACATCCTATTTACCTCGTCTTGAATCGCGACATCTTAAAATGAGTTTAACCTTACGAAGTGAAATAGGCATCTGCACACGATTCTTTCTTCTTCTTTTTTTTTTCTTTTTTGCTGGCTAAATTCCTTCTTCTGCTTCTTCTTTCTTTCTTTCTTTCTTTTTTCCCGTGCATCTTCTTTTGTCTTAATTTTGTCCTCTTTCCCTCCATCTCAATCTCTTCCACCTCCACCTTTTTCTTCTTCACCTTTCCCTTTGCATCCTTCTTTTTCAACCTGACTCTTCCACGTTTTTCTTTTCTTTTTGTTTTCAAATGCACAGTCTTTTCTTCAAGAACGTAGAAGGAAATAAAGGAAAGGAAGGAAGGGGAAGAGTGTTAAAGGAAAGGATGAAGAGATGGCGAAAGGAAAATACTCTGATTGGGGAGGAGGAAGAGGTGAAGAAAAAGGATTAGGAGTGGAAGAAGTCGACGGGAATGGAAGGGAAAGAAGGACAAAGAAGACAGATGAAGGAGTATCAGATGAATGTAGAAGAAAGAGGCTTGATGGGAGAGGAGAGGTGTTAAAACGAAGGAGGAAGAGAAAACGTTGATGGAAAAGAGGAGGAGGAATAGAAGACGAACGTAAAGGAGAAAAGTGAAAGGAAAAGAGGAAGACAAGCGTAACGCGAACGTAGAAGAGAAAAGAGCGAGAGAAGAGAGAAGGAAGAATTTAAGACAAAGGTAAAGGAAAAGAGGAAGACAATTTTAAGACGAAGATCAAGGTAAAGAGAAGGAGGACGAGGAAGAGGTGGAAACAGCGGTAACCCCGTCGAGATTTAGAAGGTATTGGATTTCCGTGGTAGTATCCGGGTATCTAGACTGCGGAACGGAATGAGCCGGTTTACCCCCGTATTCCCGCATCCACACCAGACCAATACACCCCCCACGACAATAATATACACTTTCATCCTCACGACAACAATATACACATTACACTACACCAACATACAATCCCACACTGTACTTACTCCCACACCACTCCAACATACAATCCCACACTGCACTTACACCCACACTACGCCAACATACACTCCCACGCTGCACTTACACCCACACTAGAGCTTATAAAGTTCACCTACACCCAAATCACATTGGTTTTCATACGTTCACCAGTTGATGCACCCATACAGCTCCAGCACTCACACCCACACCCATATTCACACCCACTCCCACATCCACTCCCACACTCACACCCACACACCACACCACATCCACACCCCACCACACCCACACCCATATCACACCACACCACACCACACCACAGCTACATCCACGCCATACCCCACGCCTACACCCACACCAGCACACCTACACCACATCTACACCCACACCACACCCACACCAACCCCTGTACCCACACCGCACTATCATATCCAGACCAAGACTACATTTGCATTCTGATATCGTCTTAGTACACAAACTGATTACCGGACCTTGAGGTGAGATGGGTTTCGCCTCCAATACACGCCAGTACCTACACCTACAAACGGGTAATGTCCACACTTACACACACACACACACACACACACACACACACACACACACACACACACACACACACACACACACACACACACACACACACACACACACACCATACTCACATCACCACACCAACACCCAATCCTTTACCCACACCACACCCATACCTACACTATACACTTACACCATACCAACATCCATACCCTCACTAACACCTCATTACACCCAGATTCACACCCACACGCCCATACCCACACCCTCACCCTCACCCTCACACCACGCCCACACCCTCACACCCACGCCCACACCCTCACACACACATCACATCCTTGCCCTCCCTTACACTCACATTACACCCACACCCACAGTATATCAACTCCCTAATCCATACCTGCCCCGTTACTACCAAACTCATACACACCTACACAAAGACGGATGTGCTACCAAATTTGCTGTAGTACCACACAGTCCCTCTTTGTTACTTACATTATTACTTCTAAACATGATATTAGTAGTGCTGAGACTGGGTACACACACACCACACCACCTTACACACACACACACACACACAC
>NC_136969.1:28519148-28521648 GCF_032717465.1 Coenobita brevimanus | reverse complement strand
ATAATTTTACACGTACTTAAAGGTAAACTTGAACACACACACACACACACACACACACACACACACACACACACACACACACACACACACACACACCAAACTTTGTTCCTTCACGAAGATGCTTATACTGGGAACGAGTGAGGTGTGGCAGTGTGTAGTGTGGCCATCTGAAGTGCAACAGTGTGTGTGAGGCTTTGTAGTGTGTTGCAGTATGTAATGTGGTAATGTATGGTAGGAAAGTACGAAGTATGACAAAGTGAGTGACGTTTGGTATTGTGTGTCAGTATGTAATGTGTTAGTGTGGGTAGTAGTGTGGTCGTGTGTATGAGGTCTGGTAGTGTGTGGGAGTACGTATTGTGATAGTGTGTCGTGTAGCAGTGTGAGATGAGTGTGTCAGTGTGAAATATGGCTGTATAAAGTGTGACAATGTAATCTGTGGCAGTATGAGGTTTTGCAGTGTGAGGTGTGGCAGTGTGAGGCGCAGCAATGTGAGGTGTGGCCGTAAAAAGTGTGACAGTGTGAGGCGAGGCAGTGTGAGGTGTGGCAGTGTGTCTTCCCGGTGCAGGAGATTTTTCTGAGACCCTGAATAACACAAACAAAGCAGAATTATAAACACACAGTGGCGCTGGCTACACACAGATATATTTTGCAGACGAGAGAAAAGTGCAGCGAAGGTGAGATGTGGAGGGAATTGTGAGGTGGTGTGGGGAGGGGTGGTGTGTGGAGGTGGTGGGGAATGGTGTGGAGAGGGGTGGGGTTTGAGGTGATGTGGGGTGGGGTGAGGTTTGAGGTGGTGTGGGGTGGGGTGGTGTGTGGAGGGATGGGGTGCAGTGTGGTGGTGTGGGGTGGAGAGGTGATTTAGGTGTGGTGTGAAATGGTGTTTATGGTGGTGCAATGGTGTGTCGTGTTGTGATGTGTGGTGGTGTGATGTAGAGTGGTGTGCGGAGATGGTATGTGGTGATGTGGTGTGTGAGGGCTTGAGAGGTGTGAGGTGAAGTAAAAATGGTGTGTAATGAGGTGTGGTGATGTGGATGAGGCTGGAGATGACGTGGAAGCAGGTAAGGGTGGTGTAGGGTGGCGTAAGGCGGTACTGGTTAATCTGAAGTGATGCAGGGTGGTATGAAATGGTGTAAAGGTGGATAGGGAGCAGTATGAGGTGGTGTGAGGAGAGAGAGAATGGCTGTGAGATGGTGTGGAAGTGGTATAAAGCTAAACAAAGGCAGTGAAAGGTGGAATATCATCTTCCATACCACCATCATTATTTTCTCTATCAGCATCGTCATTTTCTTACCGTCTCCATCATCTCACCTGCTCATCCCACCATATGTCTTTTCCAAACCAAGACATTCCTTAAACATCTTATAGACGTTCTTAAATGCTTTCTCCGTAACACCTCTTCCTTAGCGATTTATTATGCGCATTCCATCCCAGTCTGTTCTTATGTTCTTGATGCAAATTATTCAGTATTAATAGGGCATAAATATAATGAAAAAAAAAAAAGGTGTATGATACAAAATAAATCACTTAGGAAGACGTGTTACGACCATCTTTTGCCGCACAGAATGCGGCAGTTCACTGATATCCTGCACATACATATGATGGCTAAAACACACACACACACACACACACACACACACACACACAAAATGAAAACATAAGCATACATTAAGACGCACACAAATATCTCTCTCTCTCTCTCTCTCTCTCTCTCTCTCTCTCTCTCTCATTATAATCCGTGTCTTCCACCAGAAATGCACTTAAAACTCCCGGACTCTCTTATTAATTCGGACCAAGTAAGGAGAAACTCTAAGGACCTAAGACGACACAGTGAAGAATGTCAAATCTTTCTCCTTGAATAATATTAATCTTTCCTCTAATCTTTCTCCTTGAATAATATTAATCTTTTCACTAATCTTTCTCCTTGAATAATATTAATCTTTTCACTAACCTTTCTCCTTGAATAATATTAATTTTTTCACCAATCTTTCTCCTTGAATAATAATCTTTTCTCTAATCTTTCTCCTTGAATAATATTAATCTTTTCACTAATCTTTCTCCATGAATAATATTTTTTCACTAATCTTTCTCCTTGAATAATATTAATCTTTTCACAAATCTTTCTCCTTGAATAATATTAATCTTTTCACTAATCTTTCTCCTTGAATAATATTAATCTTTTCACTAATCTTTCTCCTTGAATAATATTAATCTTTCCTCTAATCTTTCTCCTTGAATAATATTAATCTCTTCACCAATCTTTCTCCATGAATAATATTAACCTTTTCCTTAATCATTCTCCTTGAATAATTAGTCTTTTTGTGTGACTGAATTCAATAGGAACTCAAATTTTCTCGGCTAACCATCTATCTGTTTATCTATCTTTATCTATGCGCCTTAATCCCAGAAGGGGTGGCCAAATTACCTCTGTCACTCAGGTCCTTGCCATCACGTTGCCCTCCCTTCAACTCACACAACTCGTACATATACCTCTCCATTTTAT
>NC_136969.1:28491648-28506648 GCF_032717465.1 Coenobita brevimanus | reverse complement strand
TCAACCTTTATAAGAAAATGTATAATTCCGATGAAAAACTATGGGAAGGGAGGGGATAGGGAGGACAGACTTTATGAAATCTCCGGGAGTAAAAAAGAAAAGAAAGAAAGAAAGTATACAAGTGGTGGCAGGCACAACAAACCTCGCCCGACAGCATTTATTCTATTGCTGTTAAATTCCGAATCGGTACTGCCATTCAGTGCCAGTAAACAATTAAAGTCTAAGGTTATGGCGCAAATGAAATGGACCTTGTCATCTTTCAGTACTAATTATTTGTAAACTGTGCAATAATGAGTTCCAGTGTTGATGGTAGTAAATATCTCCTTAACTTCAGCTTCTACTAGCCCTGTGAAACTCCATGGTCTTGCGTTTCACCTTTCAAAGTGGAAGACATTTAGATTTACTCGTACTTATAATAAAGATCTTCAATTTCATTATACGTAGAATTATAGCCTACTTTTTGTAACCACGAAAGTTATAATAACGATTAGTTTACTTATATGCTAGTTGTTTTACGGATATCCATGACCTTGAGTTTGACCACTCGAGGTCACTTAAGGTCAAAAGTCATGGTACCAATTAAAAACCCATACAAGACTTTCTATATAGTTGATAAAAGTAAATGTCTCTCTATCTTCAGCCAGTTTGAGTTATAGCCCCCTGAATTTCCGTGACCTTAAGTTTGACCTTTCAAGGTCACTCAAGGTCAAAGGTCTTGGTGCCAAATGAGAGCCCATATGGGAGTTCCTGTATGCTGATAACAGTAAATTTCTTTGTCTTCAACCGGTTTCAAGTTATAGCCCTCTGTAAATCCTGAATTTTGATTTTGACCTTTCAGGGTCACTCGATTACCTCCAAAATTTAATCATACATTTTTTGAACCAGTGGCCACATATCCTGAAAGTTTCATATAATTTAATTCAGCCGTTTTTCCGTAGTGTTCCAAAGAATAAGTGAAATAAAAACTCGACCAAATACAATACGTGCCGGACTCCTTCCTGGGCGAGGTAAAAATACATATGCAGCGACAAAGGGAAGGAAAAAACATATGTAGCGGTAAAAAGGCATGATTGATATTGGAAACGTCAGGAATATCAGAGCTGAATTTAGGGAGGGATGAAAGTGGAAGGTTTGTGTGGTATTGTGTGGGTTGGTTTCTTTTCCTCTCTCTCTCTCTCTCTCTCTCTCTCTCTCTCTCTCTCTCTCTCTCTCTCTCTCTCTCTCTCTCTCTCTCTCTCTCTCTCTCTCCAGTAATAACATTTTCAACCCCGCCAAAAAATACTAAGGAAGTTTGCAGCTGTCTGTAACGTGCTGAAATATTTTTAAGTCCTTTTGAACGCTATCTTTTAGGTCCTGTTTTTCCTATTATCATTTTTTTAATTATGAGGGAGACAGTGATGATGATGATGAAAATAATAATAATAATAACAGTAATAATAATAATAATAATAATAATAATAATGAGTAATAGCAGTAGTGGTAATAGTAGTAGTAGTAGTAGCAGTAGTAGTAGTAGAAGTAGTAGAGGTAGAAGTAGGAGTAGTAGTAGTGGTGGTAGTAGTAGTTGTGGTAGTAGTAGTAGTAGTAGTAGTAATAGTAGTAGTAGTAGTAGTAGTAGTAGTAGATGATAATAATAATAATAATAATAATAATAATAATAATAATAATAATAATAATAATAATAATAATAATAATAATAATAATAGTAATAATAATAATAATAATAATAATAATAATAATAATAGTAATAATAATAATAATAATAATAATAATAATAATAATAACAATAATAATAATAATAATAATAATAATAATAATAATATCAAGGAACATTCAGAGTGCAATACCCTCGCCCAGCAGTTGGTCTAAGGATCGAATATAAGAATTTTCCCATCATCTTGACTCTCGACAAATTACTCCCCAACTCGACATACCCCATGCTTGCCTTACCCTCAACCTTTCCACCAACTTTGGTTCAGATCGGATCAGAATGGTTTGAGTCTCTCTCTCTCTCTCTCTCTCTCTCTCTCTCTCTCTCTCTCTCTCTCCCAGCACCTAATTAACTTGACACAAAAATCTTCCTCCTTTTAACGCTATAATTAAAATATTATAATAACTTCCTGTACAAGCATAAGTGGCCTTTAATTACTTTATTGCATGACTGATTTTTTATTATTTATTTTATTCATTATTTATTTTTATTCATTTATTATTATTGCCTTTTATTTTTATTATTTTATTTTGTTTTTCTTTTTTATTTCTTTGATTTCCTTTATTTTAGTTCTTATATATTTATTTCTTTTTCTCTGTTTTATTTTCTTGATTTTCTTTTATTTTCTTTATTTGTATTCATTTTTTCTTCTATATCCTTTATTTTTTTCTTTATTAATCTTCTAGTTTATTTATTTTTTGCTGTTTATTTTTTCTTCTTTTTCCTTTATTTTTTCTTTACTTTTTCTTCTATTTTCTTTTTTCTTCTTTTTTTTTTTTTTTACTTTTTTTCCTTAACTCCTTCGTTCATGACTATTTTTCCATTGCATTCTTCATTTCTTTTATCTGATTACAATTTTTTGCACTTTATTCACTAACTCTTTCACTGCATAACCATTTTTTGTTTTTGTTTTTTTTCATTAACTATTTCTCTGCATGACCATTTTCTTTCACTTTATTCATTCACTCCTTTGTTCCTGACCATTTTCCCATTTATTTGACTCTTCACCGCACACCCATTTTTTTTTAAAGGGTTAAGGGTATATCTACTAAGGGTGAAGGGGCTAAGGGTATATCTACTAGGGCAAAAGGGGTATGTCTACTAGGGGTGAAAGGGATAAGGGTATATCAACAAAGGGGTGAAAGGGCTAAGGGTATATCTACTAGGAGTGAAAAGGGCTAAGGGTATATCTACAAGGGGTGAAAGGGCTAAGGCTATATCTACTAGGGGTGAAAGAGCTAAGGATATGTCTACTAGGGGTGAAAGGGCTAAGGGTTTATCTACTAGGGGTGAAAGAACTAGGGTATATTTACTAGGGGTAAAAGGGCTAAGGGTATATCTACTAGGGGTGAAAGGGCTAAGGTTATGTCTACTTCAGGCAAAGGGTATATCTACTAGGGGTGAAAGAGCTAAGGTTATGTCTGCTTCAGGCAAAGGGTATATCTACTAGGGGTGAAAGGGCTAAGGTTATGTCTACTTCAGGCAAAGGGTATATCTACTAGGGGTGAAAGGGCTAAGGTTATGTCTACTTCAGGCAAAGGGTATATCTACTAGGGGTGAAAGAGCTCTATCTACTAGGGGTGAAAAGGGGCTAAGGGTGTATCTACTAGGGGTGAAAGGGCTAAGGGTAGATCATAGCCCTTTAGGTAGAAAAGTCCTAAGCTGAATAAAATAGTTTGGAAATAGGTAAAAAGAAAAAAAAAACAAAAGATACACGTCCTCGCAGTGAAGGGTTTTTTGGAAAAGTCCCCCCTGTTTCTCATCATTATAGAAAACGTAAGAGAGAGAGAAAAGTATATAACAATCAGAATAAAGTTATTCGGAAATAAAGATAATAAAATAATGAAGACGTCCTCGTAGTGAAGTGATAAAGGAAAGTCTCTCTACCCCTTCACGCGTCAATAATGAAAAATAAAATAATAAAGTGGAAGAAAGAAAGAAAATAATAGTGTTTCCTTAACTGAATAAAACAGTCTGAAATAAAAGATGTTGTGATGGCAAGATGGCTGCTAAGAAAATTGCCTCTGGTACTCAAGGGACTTGGAATGCAAGGCGAGAGAGAGAGAGAGTGAGAGCGTGAGAGAGAGAGAGAGAGAGAGAGGGGCCCCTGAGCTTAAGAAAATCGTCTGGAAATGGGAGAAATAAAATATACTCGAAGTGGTGTGGAGAAAAAAAAAAAAAACTCATTGTACGCAAGGGAGTGCAATTTTTCCTCAAAGCTTCGAGATGAGAGAAGTTAGAGAGAGAAAAAGAAAAAGAAAAAAAGAAAAAAGATAAAAAGAATGAGAGAAAAGGAAACAGTGCTTCGAACAAAGAAAATGAAAGTAAAAGAATAAGAGAAAATGGAAATAGTGGGTCGTAAGATGAGGAAAATCGTCTGAAAAAGCAAGAATAAAGAGTAAAATAATATCCTTTTTAGATAAATGGTTAAGAAAAATCGCTCTTGTACTCTCAGGGGCTTTGGAATGCAAGACGGTAAGGTAGGGGAAAAAAATAGGGTCCCATCATCAGGCGTCTAAACCGTCTCGTAAATTTTCGTCTTTTCGCGTAACAAGATACTGCAAGTCGGTCATTTTTCATCGGAGCGAGGAGGGGCGAGGGTAAAGGAGGGGTCTGAAGGACTCTGTAACGCCATTATGTACGATGCTTCTGCCTGAGTTAATACGATCAAAGAGGGGGCGCGGCGCTGCCTACCCTTTCCTCCGTGTCAACAAAGGACGCCATTGTTGTTCGATTCCCCGGCTCACGACTTAGGCTACACGCACATTTCCAGATACCTGTCAGCTCACTTCATTTTCCACGCTATTTATTTGCCTTTTGTCTATTTATCTTCACATTTGAAAGGTAGTTGGATATGATTTGTAGCTATTTACCTAAGGATATTTAAGGATGCACCTGTTATTCGATTCTTCAGTTCAAAACCTCAGTTATCCATGCACCTAACAATACCCATAAACATACTTCTCTCAGCACCTTATAATACCCGTAACTTACTTTACTTTATTCATTGTTTATATACGTTATTCCTCTTGCTACTGTTAATTGCAGGTATATAGTTCTTTCACCTTGACTTGGCTGAGATTTTCGTCCTTTTGCAGCTTATTTCTCTTAACTCAGTAAAAGGATAATACCATACAACAGCTCTGCATCCTTTCCGTGGCACATCTTCATGACTAATAGTGTGTACTGTTATTCTCCCGTTATAGCTCAGCATTCAAGATGGAAAGGTGTCAATCTTAGGCCAAGTTATAGTGACAAGAGTATAGTCAGGTATTTAGTTACTTACCCAAGGACATTAAACCGGATATGCCAAGCAGAAGCCCCCGCCACTTGAGGGGACACGAACACTGCATCCCTCCCGTCATTGTCCCGTGCTCGACATACTTATATTGGGCGATATGTTTCTCCCCCGTTCCTCACTCACTCCCCAACGATCCTGCACCACATACTCACGCCCCAGACCCGCCATTTTGGGTCCCACGCCGCCAGGGAAGGTCAGGGGAAAGATTCAGTTTGGCATCCCCGTCCTCCATGATGTTTGGCGTCTGCTTCGTCCGGATGTGCGGGTGTGGCGTTGGCTACGTCTTCCTAATTTCAGTCCTTTTTTTTTTTATTTTCTAGGGGATTCTTAGTTGTTTGGGGGTCTCTGTAAAAATAAATAAAATGAAGATTAGCACAGGTATATATTTTATCTGTTAATACAAAAGATATGGATTTTGAATGTATGACTTTATTTTTATACCGGCTTTTTTACTCTGGGTTTCGGAAAAATTAAAAACAATTATGATTCTAAAAGTAATATGACTTTTTTATATAGAGCACTTTTCTATTGTCCTTTGGTTTCTGTAAAAAAATATAAATAAATCAGTTTAATATTACGAAAGACAGTAGCGTATATGAGTCTTAGTTTTCATTTTTATTTTTATTTTTTATTTTTTAGCCTTCAGGGAGTGGTCATCCGTCTTTGGGTCTCCAAAAGAAAAATAATATTTATAAAACTTGTACAGAATACTATCTATCTATCTATCTATCTATTGCCAGACGTCTTAATCCTATGAGGGGTGGCCACAAACAAATCACCTCCACGTCGCCCTGTCCCCCGCCATTTCATTGTCCTGCTCCCACCTCACACACCCCTCTCTCATATACCTCTCCACTCCATCCCTCTTCATTGGTCTCCCTCTCCCTCTCCCCCCCACCTCCACCTCACTCACATACACTCTCCTCGTTAGTCTCTCGCTCTCGGCAAATTTGAAGGGGAGGGAGTTCTTTTTATTTCACTGGATCGATCGGTATTCGTGAAAGGAGACTCCAATTTCTTTATCAAACTACTTTCCATATTACACTTTATTATTTTCGCGGACATAACTTTTTTCCTTTTTATATATGAGGAGAGGATTTAAGTCTTTAGATGATGATGATAATGATGATGATGGTGGTGGTGGTGGTGGTGGTGGTGATGATGATGATAATAATGATGATGATGACGACGACGATGATGATGATGATGATGATGATGATAATAATGATGATGATGACGACGACGATGATGATGATGATGATGATGATGATGATGGGTTAAATCGGTCAAGATGAGGTGTTACACAGTCTCTCAAGCCAACGAGAATATGATTCATTTTCACTGACATTTGTATCATCATCATTATCACCAGTATCATCATTATCATTTATCATCACCATTATCATCAACATCATCAATATCATTTACCGTTACCATCATCATAATCATCATCATCATCATCATCATCATCATCATCATCATCATCATCATCATCATCATTATTACCGTCGTCTTTGTCGTTTTCTTACTCGTTTTTTGTTGTCGTCGTTGTCTTTCTAACAAAATTCCCTCCTAAGGAAGAAGGTAGGATCGAGAAACAAGGAAACAGAAGGACAAAAGTGGAGAAAATATTACTACCATGTTCACTGAAATGATGGGCACATTGTTCAAACTTTTATTTTGGGAGGGGGATATTTTCTTTCTGGATCCCTGTAGTAATTAAAAAAAATCATGGTATATTAAAAAAGTAATTTGGGTTTTATGATATCAATTTTGGGGTCTTCTAAATTTTGTCACCAGTTTCTGAATCTCTGTAAAAATAAATATAAAAAAATCTGGGTATATATTAAAAGGAACAAGCATGAGTTAGCTGATTTTTGGGTGGAGTTAAAAAATTTGGTAAACTTCATCACGGACTTTGTAATGAGAGTAAAACTTGCTGTAGTTAAGCTAGTTTGAATTTGCCGCCAAGGACATCATTATGGCGGCTTCGAGATGGGTTGTGAGAGAAATAGCGAAGAATGTTGCGGTGAGGCGGCACGGAATTGCTTTAGAACTTATGGCGATGTTCTTAACGCTTTCAAGACATCAGAAATCTTGAAGTGGTTTCGCCGCACCCAGACTGACGGCCGAGTTTAGTGTGTTCCTAACTGTCAATCACTCACTCACTCAGTCGCACACTCCAAGACCCACTCTCTCACTCACTCACCCACTCTCTCATTCTCACTCACTCACTCACAGTACGTTTTTTTAATAATGAAATCTGGCAAGTTGCAACCATAGAGTTTTTTCAGCGTCACATTTTTAATTCCTTCGATTTTTGCTTCACTCACTGGGGTGTGTCTGAGCTGCCTGTGTTGTGCATCTGAAGGTCGTGTCCATAGGCAGAGTACACCTTTAGGGATGTGCTGGGGTGCTGGACACAGGTGGGATGGTGGGTACAGGTGAAATGGTGGATACAGGTGGGATGGTGTGTACACGTAAGGTTATGCCAGGTGAAATTATTTGACTCAGGCGCATCCTTTGGGATCTAGAAGGTTAAAATTGTAAGTACAGATTGTCTTTAACTTTTCTAGGGCGTGAGCTATTCCAAAACTGAATAAATCGTCTGGTGGAAGTAAGGGTATAGCAGTTAGGATTTCTAGTGTCATCAGAGAGTTGGCAGATACTGTATTTACCTAACATGACGAGAGTATACTAGTGGGCTAATTATACTCCCCATTGATTATATTACCCTTTCAGAATTGCCTTTTAGTATATAATTTATTCTGGCCACCTTCTGACAGCTGTACCCACCTGAGTTTTTTGTTTTTTTTTTTTGTTTTTTTTTTCGAGAGAGAAAGAGAGAGAGAGAGAGTGTGTGTGTGTGTGTGTGTGTGTGTGTGTGTGTGTGTGTGTGTGTGTGTGTGTTTGTTTGTGTGTGTGTGTTAGAGTAAGGCCTCGGTAGCTGGCTGTGGATTTCATTATTTAGAGGAATGCAGGCCAGCCATTTCCAGTCCTCGCGGGTGTTATAAAACCAACACGCAGAATTCGATGGTTTACATATACACATCCGCGCACTCAGTGTTAACCCCCATAATTCCGGGTCACGTCATTTTCCGTCTATCCCCGTTGCTGTCACAATTTTTTTTCGATTTACCGTTTATTCCTGTTGCTGTCATCAATCGATTTTTTTGTCGATTTTCCGCTTATCCCTATTGCTGTCACCGTTTTTTTTTCTTTCGATTTGCTGTTTATCCCTGTTGCTGTCACCATACAATCTTTTTTTCAATTTTCCGTTTATCCTTGTTGCTGTCGCCAAACTTTTTTTTTTTTTGTTTACTTTCTGTTTATCTCTGCTGCTCTCACTACTCGATTTTTTTTTTGTCAATTTAAGAAAAGCCTGTTTGTACTGAAGGGGGTTTGTAAAGAAAAATGTTACACAAATAAAGGAGGGAGTGAATAAAGTCAAAAAAAAAAAAATCCTTGAGTAATTTAGTAAAGACAAAGAAAATTGAAAGTCAGCGATGATATACGAAGAAAAATTTTGATAAACATTCTTAGTATATGATTTTTTTTTTTTTTTGGATACTGGTTTAGAAAATTTGTAGAAATGTGTGTTTAAAAAGTATGAAAGCGAGATTGGACGAATGTTAACAATTGGGAGGGAGATGAGGAGTAGATGGAAAATATATTAGGATGGGAATGACAAAAATGTAGTATTAGTAGTTGTGTGTGTGTGTGTGTGTGTGTGTGTGTGTGTGTGTGTGTGTGTGTGTGTGCAACGAGAAGGAATACGCTGCCTGACAATGTGATAAGTGATGTGAGAATGCAGTGAAAAGGTTGACTGTGAGAATAACTGACGTGAAAATGCAATGAAGAAGTTGATGAATGTGACAATCAATAATGTGAAACTGCAGTGAAGATGAAGAATGTGACAATAATGGTTGATGTGAAACTGCAGTGAAGATGAAGAATGTGACAATAATGGTTGATGTGAAACTGCAGTGAAGATGAAGAATGTGGCTGAGTCATGTAAAAAGAAGTTGAATAATGTGAAAATTGCTGATGAGAAAATGCAGCGAAGAAGTTGGGGAATGTGACAGCCCACCACTTCCACAACCACAATCACCACAACTACAATCACCACAATCACCATATCACAGTATCACCACCATCCCAACAGTCAAGAACATACTACAGTCACCACATCCACAACTATAACTGCAACCACAATAACCACAAACACCACACCACCACCATCCAAACAGTCAAGAAAATACCACAGTCACCCCACCCACAACCACACCTAAAACCACTACCACCACAATCACCACACCACACCACCACCATCACTTTCCCACCAGTCAACCACAATCACTACAACCACAACACCACACCACCACCACCACCGCAACCGCAACCACCGCAGCCACCAGTCAATAACATTACCTTTGCAATTAGTAACCTGCGACACTGCTTGCAACAACCTAATGACAGGCTTTTTCCGACTGTCACTCATCTCTCTTTCTCTCTCTCTCTCTCTCTCTCTCTCTCTCTCACACACACACACACACACACACACACACACACACACACACACACACACACACACACACACACCAAATAACATCACGCCACATCCGCCCAAATTTCCAGAAACTTTGGTCACACGTCTAAAAAAAAAAAAAAAAAAAGTGGCGATAGACTAAAAGAAAAATGAAACACAAGTGAGAGAAAAGCAAAAAGAAAATAGAAAAGACAAAATTAAAACTAAAAAGAAAAAATGAAACAAAAAGAGAAAAGAAAAAGTGACACAACTGTAATGAAAATGAAAAACAAAAGATTAAAGGAAAGACAAAATTAAGACAAGAAGAAAACAAAAGAAAATAAAGAAATGACAAAAAACATAAAGAAAACAAATAATACAGAACAAATTAAAATACAGACCAATAGATTACAGAAGAAAAAATATATAAAATGAAAATGTAAATATATAAAAAAAGGGAAAAGCCAAAGAACTACAAATGTAATATATGATTTTTTTTTTTTTTTTGTAATTTGCATGAGAAGGAGCGAAGATTTTTTTCATCCTTTTCCATTTTTCATTTTCTCCATCTCTTCATTTCTTCATCTCCTGCCATTTTTCATTTTCTTCATCTCTTCATTTCTTCATCTCTGCCATTTTTCATTTTCTTCATCTCTTCATTTTCTCATCTCTTGCTATTTTTCATTTTCTTCATCTCTTCATTTCTTCATCTCTGCCATTTTTCATTTTCTTCATCTCTTCATTTCTTGATCTTTGCCATTTTTCATTTTCTTCATCTCTTCATTTCTTCATCTGCCTTTTTTCATTTTCTTCATCTCTTCATTTCTTCATCTGCCTTTTTTCATTTTCTTCATCTCTTCATTTCTTCATCTCTGCCATTTTTCATTTTCTTCATCTCTTCATTTCTTCATCTCTTGCTATTTTTCATTTTCTCCATCTCTTCATTTCTTCATCTGCCATTTTTCATTTTCTTCATCTCTTCATTTCTTCATCTCTGCCATTTTTCATTTTCTTCATCTCTTCATTTCTTCATCTCTGCCATTTTTCATTTTCTTCATCTCTTCATCTCTTGCTATTTTTCATTTTCTTCATCTCTTCATTTTTCATATCTTCCCATATTTCATTTTCTTTAACTGGTTGTCAAAATAAATGTAAAAAAACTAACAAGAAAAAAGAGAAAGACAGTCAAATTGCGCTAACAAAATAATTTAAAAATGAAGGACTTGAAAAACAGAGCGAAGAAAGACAAGCAAATAGGGCTATGAAAACAATGAAGAAAATTAAGAAAAAAGGAAAATAGAGAGATACTAAAAATAAAAAAAAAATGTAAGAAGGATAACAAGAAAATGAAAAACAAAGGAATTAGAAAAATACACATGTGAAAAGAATAAGAAAAAAGAAAAAAATAGAGAAAAAGAACTAAAATAAATTGGAAAAAAAATGAGTAACAGGCAAAGGCAAAAAGCAAGAAAATACAAAGAAAAAGGAAATTAAACAAAGAATAAAATAAGAGGGTAAATAGTGGAATAAGAAAAATGAGAAAACGAGAGGGAAAAAACGAAACAAAGAAAGAATAAAGAAAGAAAATGCAAAGAAAAGGATAATTAAATAAAGAATGGAATAAGAAACTGAAAAATAAAACAAGAAAAGGTAAGAAAACGAGAGTTAATCGAAAATAAAGGAGAAAAAAAATAAAAGAAAAAGGATATTTAATGAAGAATGAAATAAAGGAATAAAGAATAAGAAAAATGAGGAAACGAAAGAAAAATGGAAAAAGAAAGAAAGAAAATACTAAGAAAACAGAAAAATAAAGTACATATTAAGGAACTAGAGAATAAAAATAAAATGAGAGTACGAGAAAAAAAACAAATACTACCGTCTATACATCATATTGACGGTGCCTGTAATTCGCGTGACAAGGGGGGGAAATTTTTCAGCTTGCCAATTCTTATTTTCGGCAATTGGTTGTCAAAAGCCAGGGAGTTGAGAGAAGAGGGTGTGTTTTTTGTTTTTTTTTTTTATTATTTTGATTTTGGGATGTTTTTATTGGTTTTATTTTGTGTACTGCTTTTATTCTGTTTGTTTGATATACGTGTTTTTGTGGTATATTGTGCGGATTTATTTCTGCTTTATTGTTAGTATTTACGTAAGTATTTGTAATTTTAGTATTAGTACTGTTGTTATTATTATTATTTTTTTTATTATTATTATTATTATAGCTGTTTTTGCGTTCCTTCTACTACTACTACTACTACTACTACTACTACTACTACTACTACTACTACTACTATCGTCCTGCTGCTGCTGTTGCTGTATTAGTAGTAGTAGTAGCAGCAGCAGCAGCAGCAGCAGCAGCAGTAGCACTACATGCTGTTATTATACTACTACCACGTGTTATTACTACCATTATTATTATTATTATTATTATTATTATTATTATTATTATTATTTAGTAGTAGTAGTAGTAGTAGCGGCATTTCCTTGCAAAATGATGAGGGTGAAAAATGAGGAAAAGGGAGAAATCATAAATAGGGAGCGTAAAGAGAAGAGGAAAGGAGAGGAGATGGGGAGATGGGAGGGGAGAGCATGGAGGGAGGAGCACAAAGGAGTTCAGAAGAGTACAAAGGAGTACAAAGGAGAGCATATAGCAGTAGGACTTTTTTCTAATCCTCTTTGTTTTTTTTTCACCTTTTTTTTCACCTTTTCTCCCTTTGCAGTGTCACATAACTTTACTGCCGCTCCTCTACATTCATTCCCCAGCACTTCTTCGTGACTAGCATCATTGTGTAGGGATAGTCTTCTGTTACTACTCAATATTCAGGATGGAGAGATGATAATTTTAGGCCAAGTTAAAGGAAAAAGAGTATCGGGTATTTATTTAAGTGGTTCAAGACAAGGATAACAAAGAAGAAAGGAGAGGGGTGGAGGGGATGAAGGGAAAAAAGGGTAGGGGGAAGGGAAGGGAAGAGTAGGGGAGAGGGTAGGGAAGGGAAGAGTAGGGGAGGGGAGGGATGGAGAGAAGGGAGGAGAAAGAGTAGGACAGTTGAGGAAAGGGAAGGAGGGAGGGGGAGTAAGAGGAGGAGTGGACGAAGGGAAAAAGGGGTAGGGGGAAGGGAAGGGGAGGGGGTGGAGGGAAGAGAAGGGGAGAGTAGAGGAGGGGAGGGGAAAGGTGGAGGGAAGGGAGGAGGCAGAGTAGAGCAGTTAAGGAAAGGGAAGGGAGAAGCGAGAGTAAGAAAGATGAGGAAAGGGAAGAGGAAAAGAAGGGAAAAGAGGATAGAGGATGGAAAAGGAAAGAATTATAGGAAAAATATTTAGGGTGGAAGAAAAGGGAAGAGGAACGGTAGAACGAGGGGAGGGAAAGGAAGAGGAAGAGTAGGAGAGGAAAGGAAGAGGAAGGGGAAGGAAGGGAAAATGAATAGTAGAAGAGGAAAGGAATGAGAAGGGGAAGGAAGGGAAGAAGAACATTAGGTTAGGGAGAAAGGGAAGATAGGAAGAAGAAAAGCAGTAAGGAAAAGAGGGTGTGGCGGGGGAGGAAAATGAAGAGGAAGTAAAAGGGGGAGAAAGAGGAAGAGGAAGGGTAGAGTGGGGGAGGGAAAGGGGGTGAAAGAATTGGGGAAAGAGGGAAGGAAGGGGAGAGAGGGAAAGAGAAAGAGTAGGGGAAGGGGAGGGAAAGATTATAGGGAAAACGCATATATTTTTTCCCCCGGGTTAAAGGTAGGGGAGGGTTTATGAGGGCATATCCATTAGCGCCATGGGGGGGGAGGGAAATATAGGACGGGAGGCGTAATATTGAGAGAGAGAGAGAGAGAGAGAGAGAGAGAGGGGGGGGGGAGGAATTATAGGAAGAGAGGGAGAAGGGAAACAGTAAAATGAGAGGGGAAGGGGGAATAATAGTAAGAGGGGGGAGAAGAGGGAGAGGGAAGGAGGGAGAGAGGGGGGTGAAATAAAAGGGAGAAGGGGAGTGAGAGAGAATTGGGTGGAAAGGGGGAGGTGGAGAGAAAGGTAGGGAGGAGTAATAATAGAGTAAGAGGGGAAAGGGAGAGAGGAGGGGGAAACGATATGGAGAGAGAGAGAGAAAGAGAGCAAGAGAGAGAGAGAGAGAGAGAGAGAGAGAGAGAGAGAGAGAGAGAAAGGAAAATAATGTTTGTTTGCTGCTTACGGTGATGGATTGATATGGGAGAGGTAACAGAGGTGATGGTGGTTGTTGTGATGGTGGTAGTACCTGTAATGGATTGTGGTAGTAGTGGTAGAGGGATGGTGGTTATTTGATGGTAGTTGCTGTGATTGTGGTAGTTGTGGTAATGGTGGTAGATAGTGGTAGCTGGAGTATTAATGATAGGAATGGTATATAGATACTTACGTGATGGTTATAGTTGTGGTAGAGAGGATTGTGGTTGCTGTGATAGTGGTGGTAGAGAGATAGTGGTTGATCTGACTGCGAATTAATGGTAGTAATTGTAGTAGTGGTAGAACTATGGTATGAGTGGTGGTCTGGATTGTGGTAGTGACTGGTTGCTGTGATTGTGGTAGCTGTAATGATAGTGGTAGGGACTTTTGATCACGTGATGGTGGTAATGGTGGTAGAAAGTGTGGTTGTTGTGATGGTGGTAGTTGTAATGTTGATGATCAGGATTTAGTATATATGATGGTGGTAGTTGTGGTGGTAGTGGTGGTAGAGGAATGTTGGTAGTTGTGGTAGGGGTGATGGTGGTTATTCTGATTGTGGTAGTTGTAATATTGGTGACAAGAATTGCTTATATTTTTATGTGATGGTGGTGATGGTGGTAGCGGTGACAGTGGTTGTTGTGATGGTGGTAGTTGCAGTAATAGTGATAAATGTGTTTTTGGTTGATGGTGGTGGTGGTGGTAGTGGTGGTGGTGTAGATGGAATTAATGATTGTAGGTATGTAGAAATGGTGTAGGTGGTGGTGGTAGTGGTGTAGGTGGAATTAAAGGTTGAATTTGTGTGGAAATGGTGTAGGTGGTGGTGTTAGTGGTGGTGGTATTGTTGATGGTGGTGTTAGTGGTGTAGGTGGTGTTAATGACTATGCAGGAAGGGATGTTGAGATGGTGGTGTAAGTGGGTGGTGTTAGCAGTGGCGGTGTAGGTGGGGATAATGGTGTACTGTAGGTGGTATTTTATGTGGGTGATACAGGTAGGTGGCTGTGATTAGATGATGATGGTGATGGTGATGATGATGATGATGGTGATGATAATGATGATGTTGATGATGATGATGATGATGGTGATGATGATGATGGTGGTGGTGATGATGATGATGATGGTGATGATGATGGTGGTGGTGATGATGGTGATGATGATGGTGATGACAGTGATGGTAATGATGATGATGATGATGATGGTGATGATGATGATGATGATGATGATGATGATAATGATGATGGTGATGATGATGATGATGATGATGATGATGATGAGTATAGATATGTAGGTAGGAAT
>NC_136969.1:28486648-28489148 GCF_032717465.1 Coenobita brevimanus | reverse complement strand
ACACATGACTGGGATGAAGAGATCTAAGATTAAAGCACACACACAGCTTAGGTACACATGCCTACTTGTACACACACACATACACACACACACACACACACACACACACACACACACACATAAAGAGAGAGAGAGAGAGAGAGAGAGAGAGAGACTTAGGTTACACACACTCATTGCTTTCTCATACACTTGGGATAGGTCCCCCCCCTCTCTCTCTCTCTCTCTCTCTCTCTCTCTCACAACACACACCTTATGATTTATGACATGACGCCCACACCTGTTTACCTGTTCTGATTTCAGGTAATCTATTTTCTCTTAACATAAATTGAATGAAGTAGTAAGCAAAGTGGGCAATACAGGGGAATGGAAAATATCAGTGTTGGTATTAATTTCGTTTATTCTTGCTCCCTACACACGCACATACGCACTTACACACACACACACACACACACACACACACACACACACACACACACACACACACACACACACCTAATTATGCAAAATACAAGGGCAGACAAGACTGATAGCTTTAAACACACACACACACACACACACACACACACACACACACACACACACACACACACACACACACACACACACACACAAAGCCAAACTCAATATTATTTTTTCCCTACACTCACGTTCAGTTTCCCTTTTTCACTTACATTCTGTCTGTTTTTTACCTTCGTCATTTTCCCATATTTTCCATTTCTGAATTTTCCCTCTTGGCATTTATTTAGTTTTTATACATGTCTATATTTCTTTCTTTATTTATTTATCATATTTTATTCATTATATTCACCTATCTTATATTAGGTATCTTTGCATGTAAGCCTTAAATCATTTGGACGTTTTTAGATGCATTAAAAATTCATAAATATGCCTTGTTTGTCCAACTTAAAAAGCATGGTGTTCATTTAGTCACATCTGTTAGGAAGGTCAACTTAATCATTTTCGATACATAAATCTTTTTCTAAACAAACACCTTGATTTTGGAGGGTGTGGCTAGTTGATCACCTTTATGTTACCTGGTTCTCCGCTGTCAGTCTGTTCTTCCCCAACTCACACCGCATTCATGTACATCTCCTCTTCCTCTGTCCATCCCATCCTCTGTCTTCCCCTTCCCTCCTCCCCTCCACCTCACACACACTCTCCAAGTCAGTTTCTCATTCTCCATCTTCTCCACAATGCCAGAGTAAGGTGGGTATTATTTTATATGGAAGTGATGAACAGAGGAAGGAAAAGAAAGTTAGATAAAATAAAAATCCATATCCCAGATTACAGGTGTCCTTCATTAACAAAAAATCTAATAACACATACTATCTCTCTATAGCCTTAGTTCCGTAAGAGATGGCCACAAACAAATCGCCTCCACGTCGCCCTGTCTCCTGCCATTCGCTGCCCTCACCCCAACTTTCACTTCCCTCACTCACATACACACACACCCTTTCTCACACAAACACACCCCCCTCTCTCACACATACACACCCTGTCTCTCACACATACACACCCCATCTCTCACACATACACACCCCATCTCTCACACATACATACACCATCCTTTCACACATACATACACCATCCTTTCACACATTCACACTCCCCCTCTCTCACACATACACACACCCCTCTCTCACACATACACACCCCATCTCTCAGACACACACATACCCTCTCTCACACATACACACCCCATCTCTCACACATACACATACCCTCTCTCACACATACACATACCCTCTCTCACACATACACACACCCCTCTCACACATACACACACCTTCTCTAATACACACACGCTCCCTCTCTCTTACATACACATCCGTACTAACACACACCTTATCTTTTCCAGGTAAGCACATTACACCTCACCCTAACTTAAGGTGAGTCCGGGAAGCGAGATGAAATACCCTGGGTTCTTGAGAGAGTCCCTGAGTGAAGATCGGCCATAAAACCGTCACAATGTAAACAACCCCTCCCCCCTCCCCCAGCCAAGCACCATGCAGTCCCATCCCTCAGTGAGTCTGGATGTATTTATGTGTTTCTGTATGTGTATTTTTAATGTGTGTTTTGATGTGTATTTTTGATGTGTTTTATCTGTTTTTTTTTTCTTTATTTTTTTGTCTGTTTTTATTTGATTATGTCTTATTTTTTATATGTTTTTCCGTGCTCTTATATGTCTGTTTTATCTTTTTCTATTACCTGTGTGTGTATGTATGTGTGTGTACGTATGTGTGTATGCATATAGTATAGCCTATGTATGTATGTATATGTATGTATACATGTGTGTACTTGTTTTCTTATCTCAGCCCCTTACCCCCATATCAGTAAAATGGAAAGCAGCGTTATAAGACGATAAAAAACCTCAACCACCATCTTATCAAAACACTTCAGGTAACGCAGATACCTGATTCAACCACCCAATTAATGACAAAGGTAAATGAACAGGTAAATTAAACACCTTCTGAATATATGATTTAGCTTTTGGACAATC
>NC_136969.1:28456648-28474148 GCF_032717465.1 Coenobita brevimanus | reverse complement strand
GAAGTAATTGATTTTTTTTTTCTTCTTCTTCACCCTCCAAAAAAAATCTAATAACACAGATTTTGACTTTCAGGAACAACGAGACAAGAGACGTTTTTGCTCGTTTTTTCCACACACACACACACACACACACACACACACACACACACACACACACACACACACACACACACACACACACACACACACACACACAAATAGCAGATATCCAATACTTTGACCCTCCTTTTTTCGTGGTATTTTTCTGAACCTTCTTGATTTTTTTTATTTTTTTCATGGTTTTCTTAATTTGCACATCTTTCTTAATCTATAACCTGGTCCTTTTCCTGACCCTGTCTTTTATTTATTTATTTTTTTGGCTTTCGTGGCCTTTCACTATGGACGAAAGGACGAAAATCTGGGCCAAGTTAAAGAAGATTATTGTGTGTGTGTGTGTGTGTGTGTGTGTGTGTGTGTGCTGTGTTCATTGACCCCACAGTGACCTATGACCTGACCTTCCTCAAACGTCTTCACATCTTCCTTGACCTTCCTCTTTGACCTATCTTCTTTACGCTCCTCTTAACCTTCCTCCTTGACCTGTTCTCTTGACCCCCTCCTGACCTTTCTTGCCCTTCCTCCTTGATCTTTCTTGCCCTTCCTCGTTGACCTTCCCTCTTGACCTTCCCTGACCTCCTCCTTGACCCTTCTTGACCTTCCTCTTTGACCTTTTCTCTTGACCTCCTCCTTGACCTTTCTTGGCCCCCTCCTTGACCTCCTCCTTGACCTTTCTTGACCCCACCCCTACTCACCCTCACATTCACCGCAGATAAACTTGTGGAGCAACTTCCACTACGAGGCTGTTGATATTTTTTCTTTTCTTTTTTCCTTTTTCTTTTCTTGGCTGAACCATTTTGCATACGGAAATTGACTCAGAAATGCACCAAGACACCTGATGCTTATTAGACTTTTATTTATTTATTATTTATTTATTTATTTATCTATTTATTTTTATTTTATCTTTGTCTCACAAAGGACCACCTGATACTGTGCTATGTTTTTATATTGATCTCTTTATTTATGTATTTTATTTTTATTGTGAGGGAGTTGTAGTTTGTGACATTGCAATTTAGTTAAGTATTTTTAGTGTGTGTGTGTGTGTGTGTGTGTGTGTGTGTGTGTGTGTGTGTGTGTGTGTGTGTGTGTGTGTTGTAGTGTGGATGCAGCGTGTGAGGTGATGAGCTGAAAAAAAAATAAATGGAAAAGGAATATAAAAAGATTCATTTAGTTGTATGGATTCATTTTTTTTTTTTCTTTAATTCTTTATATCCTTTCACTTTTCACCTCACGTTCAGATTTTCACCTTGACACGAGAGAGAGAGAGAGAGAGAGAGAGAGAGAGAGAGAGAGAGACAGAGAGAGAGAGAGAGAGAGAGAGAGAGAGAGAGAGAGAGAGAGACTGTAGAACACCTGGATCACCGAGGATTTTACCCCTGATGGTGTCTTCTGTGTGTGTGTGTGTGTGTGTGTGTGTGTGTGTGTGTGTGTGTGTGTGTGTGTGTGTGTGTGTGTGTGTGTGTGTGTGTGTGTGTGTGTGTGTGTGTGTGTGTGTGTGTGTGTGCGCGCGCGCCTCTGCGTGTCTGTAAACTTTGTCAATCTATGTGCTCGAGTGGATGGGTCTGAGTTCATGTGCGTTTTTGTGCCGTCTGCGTGTCTGTGTGTAATTCCGGTCATGTGTGCGTGTCTGTGTAAACCGGGTCAGCGTGTACGCATGTGTGTATGGGACTGAATTTATAGCTATGTGTATTATTGAATTTTAGGATGAGCGTGTCTGTGTGTAATATCTACAGTATGTGTACGCGTGTGTGTACCTTCAGTGTGTGCGCCTGAGTGTGGGATGGAAATTGTGTGCGTTTGTCTGTGTTTGAATCTCGAGACGTGTGTGTGTGTGTGTGTGTGTGTGTGTGTGTGTGTGTGTGTGTGTGTTTGTGTGTGTGTGTGTGTGGCTTATGTATGTCTCGGTATGTTTGTGTGTAAATTGTGCTTGTATGTGTGTATGTATGTATGTATTCCTGAGTTCATGTATATTATGTAAGTCGCTGTTATCTGTGGCTATGTGCGTGTCAGTGTGTGTGTATGTATGTATATGTATGTATGTATGTACGTATGTATGTATGTATGTAATCGGAAGCTGTGTGCGTGTTTGTGTGTGATTCAATGTCCTTCAGTTTTTCGGATGTTTGCCCACCTTTGTGTTTGTGTATGTGTTTTGTTAAAGTTTGATCTTGTTTGACCGTGTGTGTGTGTGTGTGTGTGTGTGTGTGTGTGTGTGTGTGTGTGTGTGTGTGTGTGTGTGTGTGTGTGTGTGTCTGTGTCTGTGTGTACTTTCTCTTTTTCACTGTTTGTTTTCTCGTGTGTGTGTGTGTGTGTGTGTGTGTGTGTGTGTGTGTGTGTGTGTGTGTGTGTGTGTACTTTCTCTATTTCACTGTTTGAATTCCCGTGTGTGTGTGTGTGTGTGTGTGTGTGTGTGTGTGTGTGTGTGTGTGTGTGTGTGTGTGTGTGTGTGTGTGTGTGTGTGTGTACTTTCTCTATTTCTCTGTTTGTTTTCCCGTGTGTGTGTGTGTGTGTGTGTGTGTGTGTGTGTGTGTATACTTTCTCTGATTATACTTCACTGTTTGAATTCCCATGTGAGTTTTTTCAGCTGTTTCTTGGATGCCTTTCTGTGTGTGTGTGTGTGTGTGTGTGTGTGTGTGTGTGTGTGTGTGTGTGTGTGTGTGTGTGTGTGTGTGTGTGTGTGAGTGTGTGTGTGTTTTATAATTTGCTTGTCTACTTCCTGAAGTATGTTAATGTATGTGTTTGTAAACGTATGTGTGTAATTTTAAAGGAACGTGTGTGTGTGTGTGAGTGAGTGAGTGTGTGTGTGTGTGTGTGTGTGTGTGTGTGTGTGTGTGTGTGTGTGTGTGTGTGTGTGTGTGTGTGTGTGTGTGTGTTTAAAGGTGTGTGAGTGTACCTATCTACTTTCCATCCTGTGTAAGTGCTCATGTGCGTTCTTATGTGTGTGCGTATCCATGTTTATGTGCTTGTTCTTGCCTTTGTGGACGTTTCTGTGCGTATGTGCGCTTTTGTGTGCTTGTGTACGTTTCCGATTTTGTGCGTATGTGAGTATCTGTGAGTGTATGTGCGTGTTCATACTCATGTGCGTTTGTAGGTGTGTGAGTGTTCTTGTTTGTTTTTGGTGTGTCTCTCTCTCTCTCTCTCTCTCTCTCTCTCTCTCTCTCTCTCTCTCTCTCTCTCTCTCTCTCTCTCTCTCTCTCTCTCTCTCTCTCTCTCTCTCTCTCTCTCTCTCTCTCTCTCTCTCTCTCTCTCTCTCTACCTATCAATCATGTGTGTGTGGGGGGGGTTGAGTTTCCATGTGCGTCTTTAGTGCATGTGCGTGTCCTTATGAATATCTTATGTACACATGAGCGTTCGTGTTATAATGGCTGTGTGTGTGTGTGTGTGTGTGTGTGTGTTTATGTACGTACGTTTCTGCAGTCGTATGTGATTATGTGCAGGTGCCATGTACATCAATGAGTGTGTGTGCATTTGATTGTTTATTTACAGTCAGAGCATGTGCGTGTGAATATTGCAACGTGTGTGTGTGTGTGTGTGTGTGTGTGTGTGTGTGTGTGTGTGTGTGTGTGTGTGTATTTGTGTGTATGTGGGCGCTAATCTGTATTTTTACCTCGTGTGTGAGAGTACTTGTGTGTGTGTGTGTGTGTGTGTGTGTGTGTGTGTGTGTGTGTGTGTGTGTGTGTGTGTGTCTGTGTCTGTGTCTGTGTATGGGTGAGTGTATGTGGGCGCTAATCTGTATTTTTACCTCGTGTGTGTGTGTGTGTGTGTGTGTGTCTGTGTCCTGTGTACGTGTGTGCGTGCAGAGGCCATGACGGAACCACTCTCAACTTATAAAAGGGAAATATCTGGGTAACTGCCTATGACCCCACCTGACCTCCCCCCTCCCCCCCGCCACTTTCTCTCTCTCTCTCTCCCAAGTCCTGGTAGTTGTGGTGGCGGTTGTGGTAGTTGTGGTAGGAGGGGGGCAGGTAAGGTAACCGTTCTGCTATTGGCCATTTTATTGATGCAAGCCTGAAGTTATGATACCATGAAAATTACCTTCAGTTACGGCCCGAGTGCTAAGGGTTTATGGTAACGGTGGTAATTGTGGTAGTTGTGGCGATTGTGGTAGTGCCCGTATTTGCCTAAGAGTCCTGTGGTAATTGTGGTAGTTGTGGTGATTGTGGTAGTGCCCGTATTTGCCTAAGAGTCCTGTGGTAATTGTGGTAGTTGTGGTGATTTTGGTAGTGCCCGTATTTGCCTAAGAGACCCTGTTAATTGTGGTAGTTGTGGTGATTGTGGTAGTGCCCGTATTTCCCTAAGAGTCCTGTTGTAATTGTGGTAGTTGTGGTGATTGTGGTGTTTACCTTGATGTGGTATTAATCATGGTAGTTGTGGTAGGTGTGGTACTTGGGGTATCTGAGTAGAAGTGGCAGTAACTGTGGTAGCTGTAGTAGATATTGTGGTAGTTGTGGTAGTTTTAAGTAAGGTAGTGACCTAAAAGTGGTAGTTATTTTGGTTTTGGGGGTACAATACTCTCATCACTTTAAATTGGCCTAAAATCGCCATCCCTCCATCTTGAAAGCTGAGTTATAACAATAGATTAACACTTGAATTTGATGCTAGTCACGAAGAAGTGCTGCAGAAATGATATATAGAGCTAGAGTATCGTCTTTTTCAGCATCTGCGTGACATGAGTTCCAAAAGAGTGAAATATTGGACCAAGTTAAAATGAGTGACCTACAGTACTGGTGTTGACAGTTGTGGTAGTTGTGGTAGTAGGGATAGTTGTGGTAGTGGTGGTAGTAGGGATAGTTGTGGTAGTAGGGATAGTGGTGGTTTTTGCGTAGTGGTGATAGAAGTTACGGAAAAAATTAGAAATGTGAGAAATGGTTTATTCCAAGGTAATTATTTTTGTTGTGACCGGAAGTTTAAGTGAAAGCAAGCCCGATAGACTCCAGGCTAAAATTACTGTTGAAATTTGGAATTTTATTTATTTATTTATTTATTTATTTTTGTCTTATTTATTTATTTCAGTCTTATTTATTTATTTATTTATTTTTGTCTTATTTATTTATTTCAGTCTTATTTATTTATTTACTTATTTTTTTATTTTAGTCTTATTTATTTATTTATTTTAGTCTTATTCATTTATTTATTTTAGTCTTATTTATTTATTTATTTTAGTCTTATGTATTTATTTATAGTCTTATTTATTTATTTTAGTCTTATTTATTTATTTATTTATTTAGTCTTATTTATTCATTTTAGTAATTTATTTATTTATTTATTTAGAGTCTTACTTATTTATTTAGTCTTATTTATTTATTTATTTATTTAGTCTTATTTAATTATTTTAGTCTTATTTATTTATTTATTTATTTATTTATTCAGACTCTGGTCATAGTTTCAGCAACCCTTTCCCTCAGGCATTATTTTTATTTATTTATTTATTTATTTATTCAGACGCTGGACATAGTTTCAGCAACCCTTTCCCTTAGTCCTCATTTTATTAATTAATTAATTTATTTATTCATTTATTCAGACGCTGGACATAGTTTCAGCAACCCTTTCCCTTTGTCCTCATTTTATTTAATTACTTATTTATTTATTCAGACTCTGGACATAGTTTCAGCAACCCTTTCCCTCGGGCCCAGGTGTCCCTCACACCTTTATGTGTTATTGATCACCTGTTCACCTGTTCTTCCATCCTCGTTATCACAGGCTTAATAACACATAAATTGGTTAGTGATGTGGTGGTAGTGATTGTTCTGATAAGCCTAATTGTGGTGGTGTGGTGTGGTGGTGTGGTAGAGGAGATAAGGGCTGTGGTAAGTGTTGCTCTGTGGTAGGAATGATTGGTTGTGGTAAAGAGTGGTAGTTGTAGAAGTGGTAGTGATGGTTGTGGTGCTTGTGGTGGTGTGGTAGGAATGAGTGGTGATGGTAGGGGTGAAAGTGGTGGTTGTTGAAGTGGTAGTGATGGTTGTGGTGCTTGTGGTGGTGTGGTAGGAATGAGTGGTTGTGGTAGCGGTGAAAGTGGTGGTTGTAGAAGTGATAGTGATGGTTGTGGTAACTGTGGTGGTGTGGTAGGAATGAGTGCATATAGTAGGATCAAAAGTGGTGGTTGTTGAAGTGGTAGGGATGATGGCTGTGGTAGAAATGTGGTAGTAAAAGTGCCAGAAGTAGATGTGGCAGTGATGATAGCTGTGGTAGGATTGTGGTAGTAAAAGTGGTAGAGGTACATGTGGTAGTGGTGGTAGCTGTGGCAGGAATGTGGTAGTGAAAGTGGTAGAGGTACATGTGGTAGTGGTGGTAGGAATGTGGTAGTAACAGTGATAGAGGTAGATATGGTAGTGATGATAGCTGTAGAAGGAATGTGGTAGGAAAAGTGGTAGAGGTAGGTGTGCTAGTGGTGGTAGCTGTGGTAATTGTGGTGTGTTTTGTAGTCACCTTTAGCTTTATTGAACACCTGACTCTTAATTGTCTGATGTAATTACAGGTGAAAAATGTCAGGTGTATTTATTTTTAGTTATTTATTTATCATACGTACATACCCGTATTGGTGATAATTTGGATTGATAATGGTGATGATGATGATGATGATGATGATGATGATGATGATGATGATGATGATGATGATGATGACGACGATGATGATGATGATGATGATTATTATTATTATTATTATCATCATCATCAATAATATTATCATCATTATTACCACTGCTATTATTATTATTATTATTATTATTATTATTATTTATTATTATTATTATACCCACCACTAATAACATCATTACAATATCATTACTATCATTATCATCGTTATCATCATTATTCTTCGTTCACATCCACTCCTTTTCGGTCAGTGATAAAATACGTAATGGGGCGATTTTTCATTCTTTTTTTTTTTTTTTTGGCTTTTTTTATTTTCTGTTTTGAGTGTCGAAAATTAAGTTTCCATCAGATAATTAGAACTTCATTAACCCAGCCTCATCTCTCTCTCTCTCTCTCTCTCTCTCTCTCTCTCTGTAGTTAAGATAGCTGAAATAGTCTTTGCTAATAACCAGTATGTCAGATAATTGGTGTAAGCTGCTGCTGCTGCTGCTGCTGATGATGATGATGATGATGATGATGATGGTGGTGGTGGTTGTGGTGGTGGTGGTGGTGGTGGTGGTGGTGATGGTGATACCAGTGATGCGAAATGAATGATGATTTTAAAGATAATAATGATGGTAATGATGATAGTGATGGTGATGTTGATGATGATGATAGTAGTGTTTGTGGTAGTGATGATGTGAATTGAATGAAGATGATGGTAGTGGTGTTGGTGACGGTGATGGTAGTAGTGATGTGAATTTGATGATAATAATAATAATAATAATAATATAATAATAATAATAATAATAGTAGTAGTAGTAGTAGTAGTAGTAGTAATAATAATGATAATAATAATAATAATAATAATAATAATAATGATAGTAGTAGTAGTAGTAGTAATAATAATAATAATAATAATAATAATGATGATGATAGTAATAATAGTAATAATAATAATAATAAATAATAACTAAAGAAGAACTGGAATAAATTAAACGATAAGTGATGATAAGGGAGGGAAATAAATATACCTTTTTATTTTTTTTACCTAGCTAATTAGATGGTGGTAATTGGGATTGTGGAGAGGAGAAATACCCCTGATCAGAATACAGCATTAGCATCGAAATGAGCGCCTCTGCTATCATAATACGAATATAGTGTAAAGCTGCCCAACCCCCACCCACACCCCCACTCTATTAGGGAGGGGGCTAGGGGTGGTGGTGGTGGTGGTGGTGGTGGTATGGGTGGGGTGGTTGGAGGATCTTGGTAGGGGTGATTGTGGTAGGGGGGACTGTGGTAAGGGTGGTGGTTGGGGTGAGGTGGTTGGAGGATTTTGGCAGGGGTGATTGTGGTAGGGGATTGTGGTAAGGGTGGTGGTGTTGATAGGTGAGGTGGTTGGAGGATCTTAGTAGGGGTGATTGTTGTAGGGGATTGGGGTTAGTGGGGTGGTGGGATTGTGGTTGGTTAGGTGGTGGTAGGGGATGATGGGAGTTAGGGTGGTGGTTGTGGGATTGTGGCAGGGGTGGTGGTAGTGGTGGGACTGTGGTAGGGATGGTGGTAATTGGGGCTGTGGTTAACGTGGTGGTGGTGGTAGTGGTAGGAACAGTGGCAGTTATAATGTTGGTGATGGTGGTAGTAACGATAGTGGTAGATTGAGTTATAGTGATGTTAATAACGATAGACCATGCAAGTAGAAATGTTGGTGATTGTGGTAGATTGATGGTGATTGTGGTGAACTGTGGTAGAGAGATAGTTACATGTATGACTTTGATGGAAAATAATCGTAATTGAGTAATAATTGCAATATCAGGCGGCTGGAAGTTCGTTGTGATGGTGGTAGTTGCGATGGTGGTAGTTGCGATGGTGGTAGTTGCGATGGTGGTAGTTGCGATGGTGGTTGTTGCGATGGTGGTAGTTGCGGTGGTGGTAGTTGCGATGGTGGTAGTTGTGACTGGTAATTATGATAGTGGTAGTTGTGATGGTGGTAGTTGCGATGGTGGTAGTTGCGATGGTGTAGTTGCGATGGTGGTAGTTTCGATGGTAGTAGTTGTGATGGTGGTAGTTGCGATGGTGGTAGTTATGACAGTGATAGTTGTGATGGTGGTAGTTGCGATGGTGGTAGTTGCGATGGTGGTAGTTGAGATGGTGGTAGTTGAGATGGTGGTAGTTGTGATGGTGGTAGTTGTGATGGTGGTAGTTGTGATGGTGGTAGTTGCGATGGTGGTAGTTGTGACAGTGGTAGTAATCGTGGTAACAATGATTGTGGTAGCAGTAATGGTAGCAGTGGCTGATGGTAGTAGCGATGATGGTAGCTTATGGTAGTACCGATAGTGGCAGCAATAGTAGTCGTAATGCAGTGGTACTAGAGATGGTGGTAGTTGTGGTAGCGCCGATGGTGGTAGCAATAGTAGCATGTGCGATGGTAGTAGCGATATTGGTGACAGGAATTGTGGTAGTACTTTCAATATTGGTAGGTACATGGAGGATAATTGAATTTGTGGTAGGAAAATATGCGTAATTACCATATAACATTTTCATTTTGGTAATAACTTGTTTAATAAAAATCTGGATGGTTGTTTGGTCATTGATTGCTTGTTTGGGTGGTGGTTGGTGGTTAATTGTGGTATGGGGGAGGCTGATTGTGGTAGTTGTGGTGGTTGTGGTGGGGATGGTGGAAGTTGTGGTAAGTTGGGGTAATGCTGGTGGTGATTGTGGTAGTTGTGGTGACTGTGGTGGGGATGGTGGAAGTTGTGGTAAGTTGGGGTAATGCTGGTGGTGATTGAGGTAGTTGTGGTAGGTTGGGATAATGGTGGTGATTGTGGTAGTTTTAGTTATGGGTGATCTTGGTGGTGACTGTGGTAATAGTGGTAGGTTGGGGTAATGTTGGTGGTGGTGGTGGTAGCTGTGGTAGGTTGGGGTAATGATGGTGGTGATTGTGGTAGTTGTGGTGGGTGGTGATGAAAATGGAAGCAAGGTGTGTGTGTGTGTGTGTGTGTGTGTGTGTGTGTGAGAGAGAGAGAGAGAGAGAGAGAGAGAGAGAGAGAGAGAGAGAGTATTGTTTAGGAAGTTACCAATAAATAACAAACATCCATTACCTCGATACAGTAATAACAACGTGTATTAGTATTGCGAGAGAGAGAATGATGAGTGAGTGGCGGTGTGGCTCATTTTAGAGAGAGAGAGAGAGAGATGGGGGAAGGGGGAGAATTTATAACACTATATTTCTCATCCCTTAAAGAATTAATAGTATATCAATATTTTCTGAGCTACATGCAATGAGTGGATGGATATTTAACCTACTTTGGCTTGACACATTGATGATTGGTGTAGTAAAATAATTTTTTTTTTTTATCACTTATTAGTGTTGGGAATAGGATGATGATGATGATGGCGATGGTGATGATGATGGTGATTATGATGATGATGATGACGATGATGATGATAATGATGATGATGATAATGATGTTGATTTTTGTATTATTATTATTATTATTATTATTATTATTATTATTATTATTATTATTATTATTGTTATTATTATTATTATTATTATTATTATTATTTTAACTAATAGGAGAAGTAAACGATGCTCCTCTGTGCTTTAGAAGGTCTCTCTTACCTCTTCATTTAAATACTATTTTTTTTTTTACCCCCACCACTACCACCGCTGCTACAGTCACCACCACAATGAATAACCACCACTACCACAACCACCACCACCACCACCATAACTCGACCACATCTGCCACTAACTATACAACCACAGTCACCAGTACCTCAACTACCACAACCATATCCCTCAAAACCACCACCACCACAAACACCACCACCACCACTCAACCACCACAATCACCACCACAGCCACCACTGCTACTCACCACCACATCAAAACCATCACAATCACAATTACAAAAGCAATTACTACATGATCTTGTAAATATAATCACTCTCATTTAGCAAGCCGTCTATACCACAGAATAAATATTTTTTTTTGGGGGGGGCGGGCAGATTTTCTCGCATTTTGGGGGGGAGGGGTCGTTGGAAAATATATATAACTTTTTATTTTATCTATTTTTTCTGTAATTTATTTTTTATCTTTACTAGTCTATTTTTTATCTGTAATTTATTTTTATCATTATTTTTATCGATATTTTTTCTTTGTTTTTTTCTGTTCATTTTTTCTTTATTTATCTATATTCTTCTGTAATTTATTATTTGAGGGAAACAGGAAGCAATGACTGAGAGTTGAAGGATCAAGGAATAATTTATGTAATTCAGAGAGAGACAGACAGACAGACAGACAGACAGAGTTATTATTATTATTATTATTATTATTATTGTTATTATTACTATTTGGCTCGTGAGAATGTGCAAGTACCTTTTTTATACAGGATGAAGGAAGCAAAGAATGAAAGTAAGGTGAATAGTATAAATATAGCCCTTTGTTTTTTTTGTCAGCTTTCTTGGGAAGTGTAAATAAGATTTTTTTCTTTTTTTTATCCAGGAAGAAAGAGGGCAAGAAAGAAAATTAAAGACAGAGTGTGGTTTGGTTTGACTGTGCATTGTTTAAAGGAAAATGCAGATATCTTGGATGGAGCTTTTATTTTTCTTGGTCATTAACTAAAAGAATAAGGTTGTGGATGAAACCTAAAATTTCATCGACTTAGAAATAAAATAATGAAAAAATAAATGGACTTTATTAGAACTTTATTTTTCCTTCATAAAAAAAGAAAATAAGAACCGAAAAAAAAATGGATGTGAGTAATGGTGTCTCCCAGTTTCATTTTCATTTAAAAAAAATGGTAGTAATTCTGTCAGTGGTAATAGTAATAATAATAATGATAATAATGATAATAATAATAATAATAATAATAATAATAATAATAATAGTTTGGGTGATATTGGTAGTTATCAAAGAGCAGGCAAAAATATGGAGTAATTACGTGTTTTTATAAAATAATTGATAATACCCAACAATTAATATTATGTATATGATTTTCAGTGTTGGTAATGGTGTCAGTGATGGTGGGAGCTGTGGTGGTTGTGGTAGCTGTGGTGGTAGGAGAGGTAGTGGTGGTGGTGGTAGTAATGGTATTGTTGATGGCAGTTATGGTCATAGTGGTGGTTGTAGGGGAGGTAGTAGTGGTGGTAGTCGTGGTGGTAGTGATGGTGGTAGTTGTGGTAGCAGTTTGGTAGCGTAGGTAGCAGTAATAACTGTAGTGATAGCAACAGTGATAATAGTGGTAGAAGTGATTGTGGAAGTAATAGTAGTACCAATGGAGGTAGTTGTGTTAACAGTAATGTAACAATGTTGACAGTAGTGGATGCACCTATAGTGGTAGCAGTGTTGGTAATAGTGGTAGCAATGTTGGTAGTAGTAGCAGCAGTGTTGGTAGTAGTAGCAGCAGTGTTGGTAGTAGTGGTAGCAAAGATGGTAGTAGTGGTACCAATGTTGGTTGTAGTGGTAGCAATATTGGTAGTAGTGGTAGCAATGTTGGTAGTAGAGAAAGCAACAGTGGTAGAATAAATAGTAGTAGTGGTAGCAGCGTTGATAGTAGTGGTAGCAATGTTGATAGTAGTGGTAGCAATGTTGGTAGTAGTGGTAGCAATGTTGGTAGTAGTGATGGCAATGTTGGCAGTAGTGGTAGCAGTGTTGGCAGTAGTTGTAGCAATGTTGGTAGTAGTTGTAGCAATGTTGGTAGTAGTGGTAGCAATGTTGGTAGTAGTGGTAGCAATGTTGGCAGTAGTAGCAGCAATGTTGGTAGTAGTGGTAGCAATGTTGGTAGTAGTGGTAGCAATGTTGATAGTAGTGGTAGCAATGTTGGTAGTAGTGGTAGCAATGTTGGTAGTAGTGGTAGCAATGTTGGTAGTAGTGGCAGCAGTGTTGGTAGTAGTGGTAGCAATGTTGGTAGTAGTGGCAGCAGTGTTGGTAGTAGTGGTAGCAATGTTGGTAGTAGTGGTAGCAATGTTGGTAGTAGTGGTAGCAATGTTGGTAGTAGTGGTGGCAATGTTGGTAGCAATATTTTACTTGCAAGATACGAGCACACGCAACAGTTGCAAAGAAAGTATACTGCCCAAGACAATGATTTTTGCTACTTAATAATTCTGGGTGGAATGGTGGTAGTTGTGGTTGTGCTGGTGACAGTTGTGGTGGTGGTGGTGGTGGTGGTGGTAGTGCTGTTGACGGGTGATGGTAGGGTTGGTGGTGGGGATGGTAGTGGTTGATTGTGGTGGTGGTAGCAACGACAGCAGCGGTAGTAGTAGTAGTAGTAGTAGTAGAAGCAGTAATAGTAGTAGTAGTAGTAGTAGTAGTAATAATAATAATAATAATTATTATTATTATTATTTTTATTACTATTATTATTATTATTATTATTATTATTATTATTATAACGGTAATAGTAATAGTAACAGTAGTAGTAGTAACAGTAGTAGCAGTAGTAGTAGTAATAGTAGTTGCAGTAGTAGTAGTAGTAGTAGTAGTAGTAGTAGTAGTGGAAGTAGTAGTTCTGGTGGTGGTGGTGGCGATAGTAGTAGTAGTAATAGTAGTAGTGTTAGTAGCAGTAGTAGTGGTGGTGGTGGTGGCGGCAGAAGCAGCAGTAGTAGTAGCAGTAGTAGTAGTAGTAGCAGTAGCAGTAGTAGCAGTAGTAGAAGTAGCAGTAGTAGTAGTAGCAGTAGTAGTAGTAGCAGTAGTAGTAGTAGCAGTAGTAGTAGTAGAAATATTTTAGGTTTAATTTTCACCACAGTCCGGTATATTAACAAACTACAGTATATTAAATTCAGCATCATTTTTTACACACATATTACGCTTCCAATTCGTCAAATACATTTTACAATATGTTGAAAGTATGGAAGCTCTGATGGACCCAGTGGTTGTGGTAGTTGTGGTTGTTGTGGTGGTGGTGAGAGTGAGAGGTTGTGGTGGTGGTGGGAGTGGGACGTGGTGGTTGTGGTGGTGGGAGTGAGGTTGTGATGGTGGTGGTGGGAGTGAGAGGTTGTGGTGGTGGTGGTGGTGGTGGGAGTGAGAGACTGTGGTGGTGGTGGTGGTGGGAGTGAGAGATTGTTGTGGTGGGGGTGGTGGTGGGAGTGAGAGGTTGTTGTGGTGGTTGTGGTGGTGGGAGTGAGAGGTTGTGGTGGTGGTGGTGGTGGTGGGAGTGAGAGATTGTTGTTGTGGTGGTGGTGGTGGGAGTGAGAGGATGTGGTGGTGGTGGTGGGAAAGAGAGGTGGTGGTGGTGGTGGTGGGAGTGAGAGGTTGTGGTGGTGGTGGTGGTAGTATGAGTGAGTGGTTGTGGTGGTGGTGGTGGTGGTAGGAGTGAGAGGTTGTGGTGGTGGTGGTGGTGGTGGTGGTATGAGTGAGTGGTTGTGGTGGTGGTGGTGGTGGTGGGAGTGAGAGGTTGTGGTGGTGGGAGTGAGGTTGTGGTGGTGGTGAGGGTGGTGGGAATGAGAGGTTGTGGTGGTGGTGGTGGGAGTGAGAGGTTGTGGTGGTGGTGGTGGTGGTGGTGGTAGGAGTGAGTGGTTGTGGTGGTGGTGGTGGTGGTAGAAGTGGTTGTGGTTGTGGTAGTGTGGACTGTGGTGGTTGTGGCTGTGTTGGTTATAGAGGTGATGATTGCGGTTGTGGTTGTGGTGATGGTAGAGGTAGTGATTAATGTAACTTATGGCAGTAATGGTGCTGATTGAGGGACTGAAACAATAAAATCATAAATAGAATAACTTTTTTTTTTCCAAATGCTGGCTTTCAAAATATTGCACACATTTCGACTCAATTGATTAATGAGATTTTGGTGTATGCAACCGATTTTTTTTTTTTAATATGTGTAAAGTAAAAATTGTCATCTTCCTCATTTTATTTCAATATTTTGGCAGCTTTGATTTTGAGACGAGTGTGTGTGTGTGGGGGGGGGTGTTTGTGTGAGTGTGTGGGGGGGGTTTGTGTGTGTGTGTGGGGGGGGTTTGTGTGTGTGTGTGTCTGTCTGTCTGTCTGTCTGTGTCACACCAAATTAATAGTGTGAACGATACATTGTGAGAGTAACGTAATATTTTGCAACGATTGGTCTTATTCTAATGGGATTTCAACAGATAATTTTATTGAATTTCTTTATTTTTCTATTTTTTCAATTTTTTTCGTTATAGTGATTTTTTTAGATAAATTATTTTTTTTTACCATTTTTCCATCAACTTTTTTCTTTTATCATTATTTTTATTTTTATTTTTTGTTTTATTTATCTGAATTTTTTTACTTTATTTCATGTTTTTTTTAGTTTCGTTATTCTATTGTTTTTCTTTTTTTTATGATTTGCTCCCAGTTTGTTTTGTGCATATCCCATGGCTTTTAGATATTGGAATAAGTAATGCATGGTGTGTGTGTGTGTGTTTGAGAGACAGACTGACAGACAGAGAGGGAGGGCAAAGGAGGAGGAAGGGAGAGAGAGAGAGAGAGATAGAGAGGGGGAGGGAAGAAGAGAGAGAGAGAGAAAACAAAAATAAACGAAGATAAATGAGAGAGAGAGAGAGAGAGAGGGGGGGGGAGGGAAGAAGAGAGAGAGAGAGAGAAAGCAAAAATAAACGAAGATAAATGAGAGAGAGAGAGAGAGAGAGAGAGAGAGAGAGAGAAAGAAAGAAAGTGACTGAGAAAGCACGCCTGTATACAACACTCACAGATTAATACACCCAATACACTCCCCCATCCACCCCATGTATGACAGGTGTGTATATTTATAGGTATACTCGAGGTGTATTGGTGCTTGAGTATGTATGAGAGGAGAGGGGGGGGTGTTGGGGGGAAGGGTTGTTACTTAGCAGGGACACGGACGCCTGGTGGAGGTACTTTGGTCGAGTTAGGGCCTCACAGGATGCAGCGTCAGGGAAGAGGTAGATAGATCGATAGATGGATGGATAGATAGATGGATGATTATATAAGTGCAATAGACAGACAGACAGATAGATAGAGAGACAGATAGACAGGTAGATATGTGGATGGATGGATTAAAATGCAGTTAAGATAAATAAACATAGATTCATAAATAGAGAGAGAGAGAGAGAGAGAGAGAGAGAGAGAGAGAGAGAGAATGGGGGGGGGTGGACCAACAGAATATTTATGTGACAATGCATGGGTGAGCGGGAAAGTGAGTTTGTGTGTTTTTGTTTGTGTTTGTTATGGAGTAAGTGTGGTTGCGTGCCTGAGAGAGAGAGAGAGAGAGAGAGAGAGAGAGAGAGAGAGAGAGAGAGGGGGGGGGTTCAAAGAGTAAATGTGAGAAAGTTAAGGACTGAGAAAGTAAGAAAGTGAGAGAGGCAGAAAGGGGAAATGAATGTCTATCAGTGAGAGAGAGAGAGAGAGAGAGAGAGAGAGAGAGAGAGAGGTGACGTAACAAGAAGTGAATAGAATGAGAATTAAATACGATCAGTGTTAAAGAATGAAGAAAGAGAGAGAGAGAGAGAGAGAGAGAGAGAGAGAGAGGTATCTTTCCAACATAGATGTGTATAGATTTATTGATGCGTAAATTCTAGTGGGTTTGTGAGAGTGTTATGTATGGACGGATGGCTTTTTACATTCATACATAGCTGCCTCTGTAGGTAGGTATTTCTGTGTGTACGTGTGGCTGCGTGTATGTTTTTCTGTGTATACATGTATCTGTGTGTATGTATTGTGTGTGTATGTATGGTATGTATGTATTCTTGTGTATGTATGTATGTATGTATTCTTGTGTATGTATGTATGTACGTATTCTTGTGTATGTATGTTTTAAGTGTTATGTATGGCAGGGTTAGTTTTTACAGTCATACATAGCTGGCTTCTGTATGTATGTATGTCTGTGTATACATGTGACTCCGTGTGTGTATTCTTGTGCATACATGTGACTCCGTGTGTGTATTTCTGTGCATACATGGAAGTGAGTGTGTGTATTCCTGTGTATTCATGGAATTCCGTGTGTGTATTTTTGTGTACACATGGGACTGCGTGTATGTATTTCTGTGTATACATGTGCTGTATGTATGTATGATACGGGCGAATATTCCCACTCTCACTCGTTGATATTTGCTTCAGAATATTCACAGATCAAATACATCAAAATATTCACCCCTACAGGCATGAATATTCCCTCCCTTATTACTTGTAGAATATTCACAGCCACGGTCTCAAATATTCCCTCTCGTATTCATGGATATTTGCCTCTGAATATTCACAGATCCACGCATATCTTCGTGAATATTCTCACCTTTATGCACAAGAATATTATACATTATTTATTCAGTGTTATGCAGACGTCCAAATCTTCCTTAAAATATTCAGTCTACTATTGATGATTTTTTTCAGTGATTTTTTGGGTTAACTTTATTTTTATATTTATATTTATTAGGAAATGTTAAGTCTCTCATTTTCTCTCCCAGCCTTCATCTCGCTGTCTTAATCTCTCTCTCTCTCTCTCTCTCTCTCTCTCTCTCTCTCTCACACACACACACACACACACACACACACACACACAATCTCTCTCTCTCTCTCTCTCTCTCACACACACACACACACACACACACACACACACACACTTTATCTCCCTCTTTTTCTCCTTTCCACCATCCAACTCATACACTCTGCTAGTTGGGGAGAGAGAGAGAGAGAGAGAAAGAGAGAGAGAGAGAGCACCAAGTATACAGTGACGCATCTCCTATGTATACCTGTATATTCCCGCATACATACAGGCAGAGGAGTGTATTTTGAGCTAAACGCATACTTTCATACATAGCTTAAGAATATGTATTAGGAGAGTTAACTGTGTAGATGTATGTATGTATGCATGTATATGTGTATGTACTGAATTTATGTATGTATGTGTAT
>NC_136969.1:28436648-28444148 GCF_032717465.1 Coenobita brevimanus | reverse complement strand
ATACACTGTGAATAAACCGCTTCTGTGCATTTGTTTGTCTATAATCTCTCTCTCTCTCTCTCTCTCTCTCTCTCTCTCTCTCTCTCTCTCAAATAACCTCAAACTGCCCTCATTCCATCTTCAGCGCCCTGTTATACCTAAAGATAACAAATATAATGCTGGTCACGAAGAAGTGCCGTGGAAAGGATATACAGCCACAGCATTGCCCCATTCTGCCTCTGAGCTCCGGGAAATAAGGTGCAAAAGGACGAAAATCTGGGCCAGGTTGAAGTGAAAGTACAATAGGAGCAAAAAATTCGATCCCCTTACTCCATTGCCCTAGAGAGTACAATGTGTTGACCTCAAACAACACCTGGAGGTCATAGGTCAACCCTGGAATGACCTTGTATTTTTAAGGGGAGTGGAAAGCAATCTCTCTTTCTCTCTCTCTCTCTCTCTCTCTCTCTCTCTCTCTCTCTCTCTCTCTCTCATTGTGTAACCAGCTAAGGAGAGAAAATTAAATCAAATATAGCCAGTTAATTGTGTAATCTCTCTCTCTCTCTCTCTTTCTCTCTCTCTCTCTCACCTAATTTGCTCAACCCCTTCCTCACTTCTCAGTGGGGGAGGGACAGCCAGATCAGGGATTCTTGTTTGTTTTATCTATCTGTCTATCTGTTTATCTGCCTGTCTATCTGTCTATCTATCTGTATCAACTTATCTATGTCTGTCTCTGTACCTACATCCATCCATCCCTCTGTCATTTCATGTCTATCTATCTATGTATCTTTATTTAGCTATTTATCAGTCTGTCTGTCTATCTATCTATCTATCTATCTATTTATCTATTTATCTATCTATTGCCTGACGATATTTATAGGATTGGCAATTTGGCAGTTTTACAGACAGACTTAAAGATAAATATATTTCCATTTACCTGCATGTTTTTTTATTTACTGATCATTCCTAAATTTTATCATTTTTTTATTTCTTAGCAGTTTTTTTTTTTCAACTGATTCACAATTTTTTTCATATTATTTTTCTTAGTAATTTTCTTTCTTTTTTTTTTTTTTTTGGGGGGGAAAGGGGTTAACGACTAAAAAAAATTGCGTCATTTTTGGAAAAGTTAAGATTTTTTTCAATAATTCCTGTGAAAGCAAGACGTCCGTATCACCTATTTTTAACCGATTTATTTTTATTAATGGGGTTCAGAGGTCCGTATTACCCTTTTTAACCGATTTATTTTTATTAACGGGGTTCAGAGGTCCGTGGCACCTATTCTTAACCGATTTATTTTTATTAATGGGATTCAGAGGCCCGTGTCACCTTTTTTTAACCGATTTATTTTTATTAATGGGGTTCTGAGGTCCGTGTCACCTTTTTTTACCGGATTTATTTTTTATTAGTGGGGATTTTAGAGGTCCGTGTCACCTATTCTTTACCGATTTATTTTTATTAATGGGGTTCGGAGGTTGGTGTCACCCATTTTTATCCGATTTATTTTTATTAATGGGGCTCAGAGGTGCGTATTATCTTTCTTTAATCGATTTATTTTTATTATGGGGTTCAGAGGTGCGTATTATCTTTTTTAACCGATTTATTTTTATTAATGGGGAGTTCAGAGGTCCGTATCACCTTTTCTTAACCGATTTATTTTTATTAATGGGGTTCAGAGGTTCGTATTACCTATTTTTAACCGATTTATTTTTATAAATGGGTTCAGAGGTTCGTATCACCCTTTTTATCCGATTTATTTTTATTAATGGGGTTCGGAGGTGCGTATTATCTTTTTTTAACCGATTTATTTTTATTAATGGGGTTCGGAGGTGCGTATTATCATTTTCAACCGATTTATTTTTATTAATGGGGTTCGGAGGTGCGTATCATCCTTTTTAACCGATTTATTTATATTAATGGAAGGTCGGTAGTCGGGTCCGTGGTATTTATTACAGCTACGTCAATAAAGGAGTAGAATGAATAGCATAATAGAGAATGTTAAGGGATATAACGCATTCAGTATCATCTACGTTATTTATGCCATGCTGTCGATATTCTAATAAATAAATAAATAAATAAATAAATAAAGGGTGCTAAGATAATGGTAAATATAACACACGAGATGCATAGGTCGATTTAGCATTAAATATTCTGTTTGATATTTTCAGAGCAATATTTGTCGATTAAAGTTTGAAATATTATCCAGGAAGAGAGAGAGAGAGCGAGAGCGAGAGAGAGAGAGAGAGAGAGAGAGAGAGAGAGAGAGAGTACTTTGGACATATAGCAAATGAAGATGCCGTATTTAAAATTATACAAGAGAGCACCACATCAAGTGAGTGGATGGTGGGCATCTTAACCCAATAAAATGCATATCTCATTCCAATACTTCTCACTCATTCCCACTCCAGTAAATTCCACTTATTCTTATTCCATCAATACCTCACTTCCTCACTCACTTACTCGCTCACTCACTCACTAATTCATTCACTCGCTCACTCACTCTCTCAATCACTCAGTCACTTTCTTCCTAACTCACACATTTAGTCACGCACTCTCTCACTCACTCTCTGACTTTCTTCCTCACTCACTCACTCACTCACTCACCTTAACCCACGAGCCCGCTCACTCACTCACTTCACTTTCTTCCACTTAAGACAGTAATTTCCTCTCGCTCACTTTACTCCACTATTGGAATAAGATGCCAGCTTTTTCATTTATTATTATTATTATTATTATTATTATTATTATTATAAGCATCTCATTTTCATTATTAACTTTACTGTGATTGTCACTGTTATCATCATCATCATCATCATCATCATCATCATCATCATCATCACCATCACCATCACTACCACCACCACATCATCATCATCATCATCACCATCACCATCACTACCACCACCATCACATCATCATCACCTTCACAACCACCACCACCACCATCATCATCATCATCATCATCACCTTCACTACCACCACCACCACCATCATCAGCATCATCATCATCATCACCTTCACTACCACCACCACCATCATCATCATCATCATCATCATCATCATCACCTTCACTACCACCACACCACCACCACCACCACCATCATCACTATCACCTTCACTACCACCACCACCACCACCATCATCATCACCATCACCTTCACAACCACCACCATCATCATCATCATCATCATCATCATCACCTTCACTACCACCACCACCACCATCACCACCACCATCATCATCATCATCATCACCTTCACTACCACCACACCACCACCATCATCACTATCACCTTCACTATCACCACCACCACCATCATCATCACCATCACCTTCACTACCACCACCACCACCACCATCATCATCATCATCATCATCATCATCATCATCCTACTCTCCATCGCATTCCTTCCACTCCACTTTCCACTCACTCCCTGTATCATTCGCCTCATCTACTCCTCCTTCTCTTTTCTTTCCAGCTTTCATCTCCACTCAAATCTATCATGATCATTTCCACTCTAACTTCCACTCTAACCTCCTCCTCCTCCTCCTTCTCCTCCTCCTCCTCCCTCATGCGTTTTATCTCACTCTCTTATACATTTCCTCTGCCATAATTCATCTTTTGGCAACTCTCTCTCTCTCTCTCTCTCTCTCTCTCTCTCTCTCTCTCTCTCTCTCTCCCTTACTCACTCATTCAAAACCTCCCTCTCACTCACTCCCACAAAATCTCACTCACTCACTCACTCATCCATACCCCGACACCCTCTCACTCCTTTCCCACACCCACACTCATTTCCCCACTCCCTCTTTAAAGCTAGCACATCCTCTCACTCATTTCCACACCCCCTTCCACTCCAACTTCGTCCTACTCACAATTTCTCTCTTCCATACTTCTTCCCACATTTTCCTTTGCTTCCATACACTACCTTCCTTCATCTCCTTTCCTTCCTTCTCTCATTTCATCCTTCCTACCTTCCTTCCTTCCTTCCTTACTTTCTTTCTTCTTTCTTTTCTTCCTTCCTTCCTTCCCTCATTTCTTCCTTCCTACCTTCCTTCCTTACTTTCTTTCTTCTTTCTTTTCTTCCTTCCTTCCTACCACCTCTCTTTGCTTTCCTCCCGCCCTCTCTCCCTTCCCTCCTTCCTTCCTTCCTTTCTTTTTCTTTTCTTCCTTCCTTCCTCCCTTCCTTCCTTCCTTCCTGCCTCCTCCCTTCCTGCCTCCTCCCTTCCTTCTTCCCTTCCTTCCTTCCTTCCTACCTCCTTCCTTCATTTTCTTCCCGCCCTCTCTCCCTTCCTTCCTTCCTTCTTTTCTTCCTTCCCTCACTCCCTCCCTCTCCTCCTTCGTCTTCCTTCCTGTACAAGCTCATTTCCTTATTTATTGACAGCTTTCTCTCCCACTTCCGCTCCCCTTTCTCCCTATCTCACCTCCCACTCGATCTCTGGCAGCAGTCCCACACATTTCCACTCCTCCCACTCTGTCCCCCCCCCATTTATGTCGTATTCTAAGTGGCTGGGGAGACGTAACACCATTTTCTTTGCGACTCAGTCTGTATATTATAGTATCCCCTTGTATGCCATTGATGCAGACTATGATAATATTTCTCTCTCTCTCTCTCTCTCTCTCTCTCTCTCTCTCTCTCTCTTTTTCTCCCCACCCACACCCAACTTCGCATTTCCACACCTCATTGTATTCTCTCTCTCTCTCTCTCTCTCTCTCTCTCTCTCTCTCTCTCTCTCTCTCTCTCTCTCTCTCTCTCTCTCTCTCACCACCTATAATTCTGAGGACCAGCATTTCATTCATTATATAAATCTCTTCCGTGAATGACAAACCGATGAAGAATGCTCCGTAATTCATCTTTTTTCATCGATATTCACGTGATGGACGAGTAACAGGACCTTCTACACTGGTTATTCATTGATTATTCAGCTTCATGAATGGGTGGGGGTCTGGGTGGAGGGTGTGTGGGGGAGAGGGTAGGGTGGATGGGTGTGTGGGTGTGGGGTGGTAAGGTGAATTTGTGGGTGTGGGTGTGGGGGGGTAAGGTGGATATGTGTGCTTGAGTGTGTGTGTGTGTGTGTGTGTGTGTGTGTGTGTGTGTGTGTGTGTGTGTGTGTGTGTGTGTGTTATTGATGTATGCATGTTTTTTTTTTCCCGTCTGTTGTTTATATATCATTTTTTTTTTGGTAAATGAACCGTTGTACCTCAGTATAGTCTTTGTAAATCTTAATTGAGCTTGGTATCTCTCTCTCTCTCTCTCTCTCTCTCTCTCTCTCTCTCTCTCTCACTTTCCTTTTATGCCTGATTCTGGCCATAGATTTTGATAACCCGTTCCCTGAGACTCAATAGTCCTTCTACGTACCACACACCCACGTGTCCACAGCGAATGCCCTTAGCTGAATAAGTCGCCTAGTGTCAGCCATAAGGAAAAATCGTCAGCATAAGGAAAAAAATCATACGGAAAATCGTCAGCATCAGGAAAAGTCATAAGGAAAAATTGTCAGCATAGGGAAAAATCATTAGTAAAGCAGCAAGGGATAGTAAAGCAGGAAGGGATAGTAAAGCAGGAAGGATAGTAAAGCAGGAAGGATAGTAAAGCAGGAAGGATAGTAAAGCAGGAAGGGATAGTAAAGCAGGAAGGATAGTAAAGCAGGAAGGGATAGTAAAGCAGTAAGGGATAGTAAAGCAGGAAGGATAGTAAAGCAGGAAGGGATAGTAAAGCAGGAAGGATAGTAAAGCAGTAAGGGATAGTAAAGCAGGAAGGATAGTAAAGCAGGAAGGGATAGTAAAGCAGGAAGGATAGTAAAGCAGTAAGGGATAGTAAAGCAGGAAGGGATAGTAAAGCAGGAAGGGATAGTAAAGCAGGAAGGATAGTAAAGCAGGAAGGATAGTAAAGCAGGAAGTGATAGTAAAGCAGGAAGGGATAGTAAAGCAGGAAGGGATAGTTAAGCAGGAAAGGATAGTAAAGCAGGAAGTGATAGTAAAGCAGAAAGGATAGTAAAGCAGGAAGGATAGTAAAGCAGGAAGGGATAGTAAAGCAGGAAGGATAGTAAAGCAGGAAGGATAGTAAAGCAGGAAGGATAGTAAGGCAGGAAGGATAGTAAAGCAGGAAGGGATAGTTTAGCAGGAAAGGATAGTAAAGCAGTAAGGGATAGTAAAGCAGAAAGGATAGTAAAGCAGAAAGGATAGTAAAGCAGGAAGGATAGTAAAGCAGGAAGGAATAGTAAAGCAGGAAGGATAGTAAAGCAGGAAGGGATAGTAAAGCAGGAAGGATAGTAAGGCAGGAAGGATAGTAAAGCAAGAAGGATAGTAAGGCAGGAAGTGATAGTAAAGCAGGAAGGATAGTAAAGCAGGAAGTGATAGTAAAGCAGGAAAGGATATTAAAGCAGGAAGGGATAGTTAAGCAGGAAGGATAGTAAAGCAGGGATAGTAAAGCAGGAAGGGATTGTAAAACAGAGATAGTAAAGCAGGAAGGGATAGTAAAGCAGTAAGGTATCGTTTAAGTGCGTTAAAGTCTACGGACACGAAGCAGGAGCTTTCAGGGTCCTAGTATGGAGTTTCGTAGTCGATAAAGTCTACGGAAGTAAATCGCCCGGTTTCGGAAAGACTATGGGGTTTCGAAGTCGCAGAAGTCTACGGAAATAAATCGGCTTGTTTCGGAAAGACATAATGGGGTTACGAAGCCGCTAAAGTCTACTGAGGTAAATCGCCCTGTTCCGGAAAGATGATTGACAGACGGATGGGCCCCTTATATAAGATGTTTCCGCATATAATAATTACTCGATGAAATGACACCAGATCTGGATAATAAGAGCTGAGGGTAATTAGAGGAACAGGTGATTGCATTTGGGGTGAAAAGGGTCGAAGATGAAGATAATGAAGTACGTGAAAGGGGGAATGGCGCTGCGTTGGCTGAGATGATTTATGCCTTCTGAGGGCTCTTGTTAACCCTATGACGGCTGCAGGTTTTTCACATATAAACAAAATTATCTTATTTGCGATCGACCTGTAGTATAAGTAGTACCGTAATTAGTTCGTTAGTAGAAGTAGTCGTAGCAGTAGCAGTAATAGTAGTAGTAGTAGTAGTAGTAGTAGTAGTGGTGGTGGTGGTGGTGATGGTGGTGGTTGTGGTGGTGGAGGTGATGATGATGGTAGTAGTAGTAGCAGTTGTTGTTGTTGTTGTTGTTGATGGTGGTGGTGGTGGTGGTGGTGGTGGTGGTGGTGGTAGTAGTAGTAGTAGTAGTAGTAGTAGTAGTAGTAGTAGTAGTAGTAGTGGTAGTAGTCCTTAAAGCCTCGAGTTTACCTGAAGCGTAACCTTATGGACAGCAGGTAAAACTTAAACTCTTCCCCATCCGTCCACCACCATCGCCCTTTCGGAGGATAGGGAGGGAAAGGAGGGGTGTTTGTATAATAAGTTCATTCCTGTCCATCACCCACTGTAAATTATCGATCTGCGTTATAGTCTTTTCACCTTAACTTGGCCTAGAGTTTCGTCCTTTTGCTTGAGTTACCCCTTTGTCAGTCCACCATCTT
>NC_136969.1:28424148-28431648 GCF_032717465.1 Coenobita brevimanus | reverse complement strand
TGCAGGCTGAAATTACTCCCTTCAGTCCACCATCCTCCTTCCGGGGGGTAGGGAGGGGGTTGAGGGACGTGTGTATAACCTGGCAGTGGAGCCGCCCCTTTTTTTATCTGTGCCTCCACGTGAAGGCCCCCCTACTCCATGCAGAAATTAGGCCTTAAAATCGTAACTAATTAAAGGTGAAAGAATCGACTTGAGCAGGTGTCAGGTGAGCGAGTGGTGAGGTATGATGTGTGTGTGTGTGTGTGTATGTGTGTGTGTGTGTGTGTGTGTGTGTGTGCGTGTGAGTGTGTGTGTGTGTGTGCATGTGTGTGTGTGTGTGTGGTTTTAGCTGGAGGAGGAGGTAAGATGAGCTGTGTGTGTGTGTGTGTGTGTGTGTGTGTGTGTGTGTGTGTGTGTGTGTGGTATTATCTGGAGGAGGAGGTAAGATGAGTAAGACAGACAGATAAATAGATAAAGATAGACAGATGGATGGATAGACAGACAGATAGACAGGTGGACAGGGAGACAGAAAGCAGGTCACGTTCCCCAATCTTTCTCTGGCCTTGAAATGTATTCGTGGCGTAAAACTTGTATTTTTGCGATTTAGTTTCGTCACTTTGCTGCCCGTTCCCGAAAACAGGTCTCGTGTGTGGATGTGCGAGTGACCTTCAGGAAGAGCTGTATCCGTAGCAACTCTTCCGTAGCGATTTATTTTCCGTATTACTGATTTATTTTGCTTATTACTGATTTATGTTGCATATTACTGTTTTTTTTGCTTATTACTAATTTATTTTGCATATTACTGATTTATTTTGCTTATTACTGATTAACTTTGCATATTACTGATTTATTTTGCTTATTACTGATTTATTTTGCATATTACTGATTTATTTTGCGTATTGCTGATTTATTTTGCGTATTGCTGATTTATTTCGCGTATTACTGATTTATTTTGCGTATTGCTGATTTATTTTGCGTATTACTGATTTATTTTGCATATTACTGATTTATTTTGCATATTACTGATTTATTTTGCTTATTACTGATTAACTTTGCATATTACTGATTTATTTTGCATATTACTGATTTATTTTGCATATTACTGATTTATTTTGCATATTGCTGATTTATTTTGCGTATTACTGATTTCGTTTGCGTTTTACTGATTCATTTTGCGTATTGCTGATTTATTTTGCTTATTACTGATTTATTTTGCGTATTGCTGATTTATTTTGCGTATTGCTGATTTATTTTGCGTATTACTGATTTCGTTTTACTGATTCATTTTGCGTTTTACTGATTTATTTTGCGTATAACTGATTTATTTTGCGTACCACTGATTTATTTCCTTATTATTGGTTGGTATGGAGAGGGACGCCTTCATGTGGTGACACTGATGTAATTTGTCGGATCATATGCCTGGTTATACACACGTCCCTCAACAACTTCCCTATCCACCCAAAAGGAAGATGGTGGAGTGTCAGAGATGAGCAACTTCAGCCTGCAGTCCACTGGGTTCACGTTACAGATGGACCTGGGGATAGAGCCACTACTACTACAACTACTACTACTACTACTACTACTACTACTGCTACTACTACTACTTCAAAACATATCCTTTTCTGAATTGCATCTATGTCCTTGATCTTTTCCTGTCGTTCAAATCTTTTTTTTAATTGTTTTTAACTCTCTTTTTCTTATCCTTTGTCCACCTCACTGATAAAATTTTTGATCACTTACATGGAGACTGATCCACACACATCCACACTGATCCGCTTATATCCACACTGATCCACGGTACATCCACACTGATCCACACACATCCACACTGATCCACATATATCCACACTGATCCACAGTATATCCACACTGATCCACATATATCCACACTGATCCACATATATCCACACTGATCCACATATATCCACACTGATCCACTTATATCCACACTGATCCACTTATATCCACATCCTACAGATCAAGTCCACCTGTTACAGAATTTTTTAAATGAATGGAAGACACCTGTATTCTGGTGTGTGGATTTTATTTAATTTGTTTTTCCTTCCCCTGTTCAGCTCCTGTAAACACACACACACACACACACGCACACACACACACACACACACACACACACACACACACACACACACACACACACACACACACACACACACACACACACACACACACTGGTATATGGATTCAATTTCACCTCCACCACCTCCATATAACCACCTCATTCCTTCCCCACTCACCTCCACCACACGTCCACACACTTCCACATCTCCACTAAACAACCTCCTCCACACCCTCCACCTGGCTACATTGATCTCCTTCCACCTTTAACCTCCACTTCTACCTTATCCACACCCAGCCTCCACCAGTTCTCCACACAATCTCCATCTTCACACACATTACCTTCATTACATCCACACTACCACTTTCCCTCCACCTCCACTCCACTTTCACCCACCTCCACATTCTCCACACAAACTCCACATGCACAACCTCCACAAAACAACCACAATCCCTCAATCTCCACTCCACATCCACACAATAATCCCAGTCCCTCCACACAAACTCCACACAACGTCCACACAACAACCACAGTCCCTCCACCTCCACACAGTACTCCCAGTCCGTCCACACAAACTCCACACAACCTCCACACAACAAACACAATCCATCAATCTCCACTCCACCTCCACACAATACTCCCAGTCCCTCTACACAACTCCACACAACGTCACACAACAACCAGAGTCCCTCCACCTCCACACAATACTTCCAGTCCCTCCACACAAACTCCACACAACAACCACAATCCCTCCACCTCCTCCACCTCCACACACCTCCACACCTCCACTATCTGGCCTTCAATTTTCCCCCCAGTTACAGAGGCCAATGTCGATACGAAATGAAGTTCTGTAGTGCGTTACAAAATTCTAGCGGGTGATTGGAACACTTGGTTACAGCTCTCTCTCTCTCCCTCCCTCCCTCCCTCTCTCTCTCTCTCTCTCTCTCTCTCTCTCTCTCTCTCTCTCTCTCTCTCTCTCCGGGCTGCTCTTACATGTCCTCTGCCCCTGTCATTCATTTTCTTGTTTTTTCCTATCCTTTTTTCCTTCCTTTCATGTCTTTGCATTATTTTCTTGTTCTGTTTTTTTCTTTATCTGTCAGTCTCTTTCATCCCTCATCTATCACTTTATCCACTGTGTCGTTCTCTTTATTTCTCTGACTTGATGTACTTGCATCTTTCTTTCTCTCTCTCTCTCTCTCTCTCTCTCTCTCTCTCTCTCTCTCTCTCGCTCTCTCACCGCCAACCAGTTCATTAAAGACTGATAGCAATTTTCCAGGTACCTCATTTTCAGTAAGCATTGTCTCTTTGCAACACGTCCATCACTGCATTATGAGGCTTGTTGCACAGTATTGCTCGTATTGCAAGGCTTGTGTGGGTATTTTCGCTTCCCTGCGCACATACACACACGCACATACAGGTACACATACACACACACACAGGTATACACGAGCAATTATGGGCCCTATCGAATGTGTGTGTGTATTGCTGGGCCTGCGTTGGAATTTCATGTGTGTATATATGCATACATGTGTACATTCTCTCTCTCTCTCTCTCTCTCTCTCTCTCTCTCTCTCTCTCTCTCCATATTCATTTCTCAGTTTTTATCATACTCTCTCAGTTGATCCACATTCGTTCACCTCCTCCACACGATATCAACTCCACATTTTCCACATCCATTAACATCCCTACAACATCCACATATCTCTAGATCCACACAGCATTTTTCCAACATGCTCTATCCACTTTCATTAACATCCACACCACATACACACTCCACATAGCAGCACTATCCACAAAACATCATCCACCACCCATCCACATAACATCACACTCCACCCATCCACACAAACACAATATCCAGCTTCTACTCGTCCACATGTCCATCTTCATCCACACATTCACCAAATCCACATAACATCACACAGTTCCTTACAACATCCACATCAACTCCACATCCATCAGCATACACTCATCCACAAAATTCATCTAACATCACAGTTTACTCATAACATCCACATCACCTCCACATCCATCATCATTCATCCACAACATCCATCCACCACACAGTCCCTTCACAACATCCACATCCACTACATCCACATAAAGTCACTCTCCACATCACCACATCCACCACATCCACATAACGTCTCTCTCCACATCCACCACATCCACATAACGTCTCTCTCCACTCGGCCACAACCCTCACCCTAACTTCAACATACCTCCTGTAACTATGAGGCTACCTGACCTTGCTGTGGTGCTGTGGTGGTGGGTATTGTTTGTGGTAGTAGCTAGTGTTTGTGGTGGTGGCTGTTGTTTGTGGTAGTGGCTATTGTTTGTGGTGGTAGCTATTGTTTGTGGTGGTAGCTATTGTTTGTGGTGGTAGCTAGTGTTTGTGGTGGTGGCTATTGTTTGTGGTGGTGGCTATTGTTTGTGGTGGTGGCTATTGTTTGTGGTGGTGGCTATTGTTTGTGGTGGTGGCTATTGTTTGTGGTGGTGGCTATTGTTTGTGGTGGTGGCTATTGTTTGTGGTGGTGGCTATTGTTTGTGGTGGTGGCTATTGTTTGTGGTGGTGACTATTGTTTGTGGTGGTGGCTATTGTTTGTGGTGGTGGCTGTTGTTTGTGGTGGTGGCTATTGTTTGTGGTGGTGGCTATTGTTTGTGGTGGTGGCTATTGTTTGTGGTGGTGGCTGTTGTTTGTGGTAGGCTATTGTTTGTGGTGGTGGCTATTGTTTGTGGTGGTGGCTATTGTTTGTGGTTATGTCTATTGTTTGTGGTAGTGACAGTCAGACAGAGAGATCATCAGTCATTTCACACACACACACACACACACACACACACACACACACACACACACACACACACACACACACACAGAAAGAGAGAAGAAGAGCTGCATTTCCAAACCACCTCAGTAATTCCACTAAGTACGGCTATTACATCCTCCCCTGTCCTCTCACCTGCTCTCACGTTCACTTAATTATCTCTCCAGGTGACTCCATGTGCACTGCCCAGGTAAATCATTCTTTGGTCTAGCATTACCTGAGAGAGAGAGAGAGAGAGAGAGAGAGAGAGAGAGAGAGAGAGAGAGAGAGAGAGAGTATACCTGTCCACACGTTCATTTAATCACTCATCAGGTAACCCCACATGCCCAGGTAAATCATTCTTTGACCTAGCGTTGCTCTTCGTGTTCTGCTTCCGTAAGTCATTCGGGGAACTCCTTTACTTCCGCATTGCTGGCTTTGCATTCCTGCCCACATTCCTTCTCTTTACTCGTATTCCTGGACATTCCTAGTCATTCCTACTCTTTACTCTTATTTCTAGATATTCCTACTTATATTCCTATTCACATTCTCGTCCTTCCATTTCTACTCTTCCATTCCTACTCACATTTCCATCCTTACTCACATTTCCTTAGATTCCTACTCATATTCCTACTCATTCGTATCCTTCCATTCCTACTCATTCTTTTTGACATTCCTACTCACATTCCTGCTCTTACATTCCAACGCACATTCCTACTCACATTCCTACTCACATTCCCACCTTTACATTCCTACTCACATTCCTACTTTTACATTCCTACTCTTACACTCCTACTCACATTCCTACTCACATTCCTGCTAACATTCCTATTCACATTCCTACTCTTACATTCCTTCTCACATTCCTACTCTTACGTTCCTTCTCACATTCCTACTCTTACATTCCTACCAATATATTCCTACCCTTACATTCCTACACACGTTCCTACCTTTGCCTAGGTTGTTGAAAAAAAAAAAAAGAGGAATACTAGAAATAAAAAGGAAAGCTTAAACCCGCAGCTGCCACTTGACCCTTGTGTGTGTGTGTGTGTGTGTGTGTGTGTGTGTGTGTGTAAGAGAGAGAGAGAGAGAGAGTGCAGTTGTCCCTGGTTCTGTGTTCCGGGAATCTCAATGCAAGTGTTAAAAGTTGTAAAATAAAAAGACCTGCCCACGAGGACTGCATGGCCACTCACACGCACCCCGCCCCCTCCACACCTGCACCTGCTGGAGCCTTTGCCACCACAACCACCATAACTACAACCTCCACTACCACACTTACCTCAGCTACCACATCCTCCACAACCGTAGCTACCACAACCACCATAACTACAATCCCCACTACCACACTTACCACAACCACAGCTTCCACAACCTCCACAGCCGTAACTACCACAACCACCACAACTACAACCTCCACTACCACACTTACCACAACCACAGCTACCACAACATCCACAGCCGTAACTACCACAACCACCACCTCCACTACCACTTTTACCACAACCTCCACAGCCGTAACTACCACAACCACCACAACTACAACCTCCACTACCACACTTACCACAACTACAGCTTCCACAACCTCCACAGCCGTAACTACCACACCCACCACAACTATATCAACTGTAACCACCACACTCACCACCTCACCTACACCTCCACCTCCACCTCCACAGCTACCACACCTTCACCTCCACCTCCACAACCACCAAACCACAACCACCACACCACCCCTTCCCCACAGCCACCACACCACCTCCACAACCACCACACCACCTCCACAACCACCACACCACCCCTTCCCCACAACCACCACACCTCCACAACCACCACCTCCACCACACTTCCACTCCACCTCCACCACACCTCCACCTCATCTACTCCGACATTAACTGGAGTCTACCATTTACCAGTCCAATAGATACAAATAGATACAGATAGTTTTCCCGTCACATTTCAGATTTTTTTTTTCTTCACTGGGGTGGGCTGCATCTTGCCATAAAAATCTTAGCAGTGAAGGTCAATTAAGCGTTTTTTTTTTTTTCTCTTTTTTTTGGGGGAGCATGAACTCCAGCCACGTATATCAAATTTCCAATATAGGAAAAGGAAAAATAGAAAATACTGTGGCACATATAAGCAAAAAATAAATAAATAAATAAATACATAAAAATTGTGGCATATATACGCAAAAAAAAAGTTTCCTAGATTCTCTCCAACGTCCTTTCATTTATGGGCAAAGCTTCCTAGATGCGTATTCTCTTCAGGTGTAAGGTAACTCCCTAACACCACTTCCTTACCGATTTATTTTTGGATACGGCTGGTTAATATCCTCTTATACGTTATCTATGCAGAGCGTGGCGATATTGGAGGGATTTACGTAGCACAGAAGAGGACAGTAGGGTGCAATAAGGAAAATAAATCGCTTAAGAAAAGGTGTTATGGAGCTTCCTCAACCGACGAGAAATCGGGCCTTAGATTCTCTCCCTTATCCGTCTTTTTTTTTTTTTTTTCTAGGTACAGCACATTATTTCTAGGCACAGCATTTTATTTCAAGGCAAAGTATTTTATTTCTAGGCACAGCATTCTATTTCTAGGCGCAGCATTTTATTTCTAGGCAAAGCATTTTATTTCTAGGTACAG
>NC_136969.1:28409148-28419148 GCF_032717465.1 Coenobita brevimanus | reverse complement strand
GTGTGTGTGTGTGTGTCTGAGAGAGAGAGAGAGAGAGAGAGAGAGTCGCCCCAAAGGATCCGGGGCACTTAAAAGCAATCAGATAAAAGAGATGCTTCAGGTTCTACTTAAGACGAGGTAGAGGATGGCCGAGGGGGAGATGGGGAGGGATGGGGAGATAGAAATGGGGAGAAGGAAACAGGGAAGGAGGGAGAATAGAAAGATAAAAGTTAGGAAATGGGGAGAATAGAATGGAGAAAAATAGGGAAGGATGGGAAATGGGGAGAAAAAAATTGGGAAATGGGGAGAAAAAAAGTGGGAGATGGGGAGATAAAAATGGAGAGAAGGAAATAGGGAAGGAGGGAGAATAGAGAGATAAAGGATGGGGAGATAAAAATGGGGAGAAGGAAATAGGGAAGGAGGGAGAATAGAGAGATAAAGGATGGGGAGATAAAAATGGTGAGAAGGAAATAGGGAAGGAGGGGGAATAGAGAGATGAAGGATGGGGAGATAAAAATGGGGAGAAGGAAATAGGGAAGGAGGGAGAATAGAGAGATAAAGGATGGGGAGATAAAAATGGGGAGAAGGAAATAGGGAAGGAGGGAGAATAGAGAGATGAAGGATGGGGAGATAAAAATGGGGAGAAGGAAATAGGGAAGGAGGGGGAATAGAGAGATAAAGCATGGGGAGACTGTAATGGGGAGCAGGGGTAGAGATAGGAAATAGGGAAGGATGGAAAATGGGGAGATAAAACAGGGAATGGGTACAAGTATGTAGACGTAGATAGATACATAGATAGATAGATAGATATAGATAGACTGGTACTGGGTAAGACTCGAGTGGTGAGAAGTATGGACAGACGGACAGACAGACAGACAGATAGACGGACAGGTAGATTGATAGATAGACAGAGAGACAGATATACAGACAGACAGATAGGTAGATAGATAGGCAGATAGACACTAGGCAAGGCTGAAATGGTGAAAAGGTAAAATGGGGAATTGAAATGGGGAGAGGGAGGGTAGGAGGGGAGCGAAGAGGAAAGATTGGATTAGAGAGAGAGAGAGAGAGAGAGGGAGAGAGAGAGAGAGAGGGAGAGAGAGAGAGAGAGAGAGGTTCTTGGAATACATGGAGTGAAAATATAAAAAGACTGAAAAAGAGGAGTAGATATGAACGACAGTGTGAGCGACAGAGCGCAGATTGGAGAGAGACGGAGAGAGAGAGGGAGGGAGGGAAGGAAGGGAGGAGAGGGAGGGAGAGAGGGAGGGGGGAAAGGGAGGAAGTTTGCAGAGGAAGGGGAGGGAGAGAGGGATTTGCGGAGAAGGAGAGGGAGGGAGAGAGGGATGGGTTTGCAGAGGAGGAGAGGGAGGGAAAGAGGAAAGGAAGGAAGGAAGGAATGGGAGAGAAGGAGGGATTGGCGGAGGAAAGGGAAGGAGGAAGGGAGGGATTTGCGAAGAAGGAGCAGGAAGGGTGGGATGGGAGGAAGAAAAGGAAGGAGAGGGAGGGAGGGAGGGGGGAGGGAGGGAGGAAGGGAGGAGGATTTGCAGAGGAGGGGATTGGGGGAGAGAGGGAGGGAGGGAAGGAAGGAGAGAGAAGGAGAGAGGGATGGAGGAAGGGAGGGATTTGCGAAGAAGGAGAGGGAAGGATGTGAAGGGTGTAATAGGAGGAAGGGAGGGAGGGAGGGAGGGAAGGAAGGAGAGAGGAAGGAAGAGTGGGGAGGATAAGGAGCGGGGTGTGTGAAGAAGGAGGGGGAGTGGGAGGGGGAGGGGAAGGATGTGTGGAGAAGAGGGAGGAAGAGTATTGGAGGAGAGAGGGTAGAAGAGAGATGAAAGAGGAAGAGAGAAAAAGGGAGAAAGGGAGGGGGAGGGGTGGAAGGGAGGGAGGGTCAGAGAAGGATGGAGAGAGGAGGGAAGGTGGGAGTTAGATATGAGAGAGAGAGAAAGAGAGAGAGAGAGAGAGTCACTATTAACATGCATGACTATTTGGCGTTTAATTATATGGTTAGAGATAGATAGATAGATAGATAGATAGATAGATAGATAGATAGACGGAATAATAGACGTCATATAGACAGATATGATGGATAGATGAAATAGATAAATACTCGAGATATAAAAAAATTGGATGGGTAGAATTATATACTACCTAGATAGACTGATAGATATAGATAGATAGATAGATGGGAGATAGATAGGTAGGTAGGTACATTGATAGATAGATGGATAGATAGACGGATGGATGAACAAATAGACAGGTAGATAGACAGATAGACAGAAAACCAAAAATATAAGAGAAAAAATAGAAAGACAGGTAAATAGAGTGATAAAATACAGAAAAAGAGACACAGAAGAGATAATAATAAAGAAGAGAGGGAGGGAGACAGTGATGGGAGAGAGGGAGAGAGAGAGAGGGAGAGGGAGAGAGAGAGAGGGAGAGGGAGAGAGAGAGAGGATGATGGAGAGGAGAGGGGGAGAAAAATGATGAAAAAAATAGGGTTGGTGAGAGAGAGAGAGAGAGAGAGAGAGAGAGAGAGAGAGAGAGAGAGAGAGAGAGAGAGAGAGAGAGAGAGAGAGAGAGAGTGAGAGACAGACAGACAGACAGACAGACAGAGACAGAGACAGAGACAGACAGACAGAGGCAGAGAGAGAGAGAGAGAGAGAGAGAGAGAGAGAGGGAGAGAGTGAGAGAGAGAGAGTGAGAGACAGACAGACAGACAGACAGACAGAGACAGAGACAGAGACAGACAGACAGAGGCAGAGAGAGAGAGAGAGAGAGAGAGAGAGAGAGAACATTTACCAAAACTTTTCAGTAGTTTGACAGGGGAACATAGCAACTGCAAAGCGTAATTTCTTTCACCTGGCGATTTATTCTAAGCTAAAAAAATAAAATAAATAAGTCAGTTCTTTGCCAAAACGAAGGATTAAATTACATATATTAAACTGTCCTTATTGCAATTTCCTTAGCGATTTATTTTTGGATATGACTAGTTAATATCCTTTTGTACGTAATTTTTTCAAAGTATTGCTGCATAGAAGGATTTGTGTAACACTCAAGAGGACTGTGAATTGTAATAAATAAAATAAATCGCTTACGAAAAGGTGTTAGGGAGACGGGGCCACAGCAGGGAATTTTCCGAATATTTTAGGTGCGTTTTGGTTAGAATGGGTCTCGCGTTCGAAGCCTCTCAAGTTCCTAAAGCTAACCACTATAAATTTTACCTGATGGCGTTATATTATGTTTCTGATATGCTACCTGTTAATTGGTACACGTCGTAGTAGTAGTAGAAGTAACAATAATAATAACAATAATAGTAATAATAATAATAGAAACAATAATGATAATAATAATAATAGTAATAATAATAATAATGATAAAAATAATAATAATAATAATAATAATAATAATAATAATAATAATGATGATGATAATAATAATAATAATAACATTAATAATAATAATAGTAATAATAATAATAATGATAAAAATAATAATAATAATAATAATAATAATAATAATAATAATGATGATAATAATAATAATAATAACATTAATAATAATAATAATAATAATAATAATAACAATAACAATAATCCCCAGTTTCTGCATTCAGTTATCATATTGCAATAATTCAAGATGGCGGGTATACTGATAATCATTCTTTAAGCAATTATCGTAAATAGGGTTGCATGTTGCACTGTTGAAGAGAGAGAGAATTATTCAGGTGATTTAATGTTGCAAGCGTTTATACTGAGCAATTGCATAGGTGTTTGTCATCATCATCATCGCCATAATCGCCGTTCTCATCATCATCATCATCATCGTTACTATTATCATCGTCTTCATCGTCATCATCATCATCATTACTAGTATTATCGTCTTCATCATCATCATCATCATCATCATCATCATCATCATCATCATCATCATCATCATCATCATCAAGCACTTGAGAGAGAGAGAGAGAGATGAGGGATATTATAGTGTGTGTGTGTGTGTGTGTGTGTGTGTGTGTGTGTGTGTGTTTATTTATGTGTGTTACGTTTGTGTAAGTAAAAATTATCAAAGCCATTATAAATTTTTGCATCCGAGTCAAATCCTCTCTGGCTATTCCCTTCTTCAGTCTTAACACAGCGTCTAAAAAGGCAGGCTGGCTGTGTTAGTGTGTTAGTGTTAATGTTAGAGATAGTGTGTTAAGTTAGTGTTAGATATAGTGTTAGTGTGTTAGGTTAGTGCTTGTGTTAGTGTGTTAAGTTAATGTTAGAGATAGTGTGTTAAGTTAGTGTTAGATATAGTGTTAGTGTGTTAGGTTAGTGCTTGTGTTAGTGTGATAGTAGTACCAGTGTTAGTGTGTTAAGTTAGTGTTAGTGTGTTGAGTTAGTGTTAGTGTGTTGAGTTAGTGTTAAATATAGTGTTAGTGTGCTAGGTTAATGCTTGTGTTAGTGTGATAGTTGTACGAGTGTTAGTGTGTTAAGTTAGTGTTAGAGTGTGTTAAGTTAGTGTGTGAGTGTTAGTTAGGTTAGTGTTTGTGTTAGTTTGATAGTAGTACGAGTGTTAGTGTGTTAAGTTAGTATTAGTGTGCTGGAGTTAAGTTAGAGTTATTTTGCCAGAGTGTTAGTGTGAGGTTATGTATTCAACTTTGTCTATGTGTTTGTCTGTCACCAAGATATCTCAGAAAGTTATTGCTGGATTTCAGTGTAATTTTGTGGATATGTGGGCCATGGGTCAAGGAAGAGTTGATTAAATTTTGATGGTGATCTGAGTTTTAGTTCTGGTTCAAAACTGTTTCCTTTTATTCTTTTCTTTTTTTTTTGTCTTCAAGATATCTCAAGAAATAATTGATGGATTGCAGTAAGATTTTGTGGATATGTGGGTCATGGGCTAATGAAGAGTTGACTAAATTATGGTTGTGATATGAGTTGTCTACTATGGACGCTGACGAAGGTATGCGCCCTCTGAGTGCTGTATTCTTGTTATTCGTGTGTTTGTGTTAAATACCAGTGTTATTATTACTGAGTTATATTTAGTGTTATTTAGTGTTATTTAGTGTTATTATTTATTGTTACTGTGGTATGGTTTCCCTCGTGTTAAAGACTTTGCTGGTCTGTTTGTAAGGATTAGAGTGATGATGATGATGATGACAATGATGGTGATGATGATAGTGATGCATATGATGGTGATGGTATTGGTGGCGTTGGTGGTGGTGATATGGGAGAGAGAGAGAGAGAGAGAGAGAGAGAGAGAGAGAGAGAGAGAGAGAGAGAGAGAGAGAGAGAGAGAGAGAGAGAAAGAGAGAGGGAGAGAGAGAGAGATGATATCCCTAGGGAGGAAAAAGTGGAACACCGGTGTATGCTAGGGAGGAAAGGAGGGGAGAGAGAGAGAGAGAGAGAGAGAGAGGGGGGGTGAGGGGAGGCAGGATAAGACGGGAGGGGAGAATAGAAAGGAGCAAAGAGGGAAGGATGGAGAGAAGATGGAGGAATGGAAGGAGGGAGAGGAAAGGAAGGGTAGAAGTAGGTCAGAGAAAATGGAGAGAAAAGAAAAATGAAAGATGATCAAGAAAAAGTGAGGGAGGGGGAGTAATACAGGGATATGAAAGTTGAGAGAGAGAGAGAGAGAGAGAGAGAGAGAGAGAGAGAGAGAGAAGTGATGAAATAATGGAGAAGAAAATAATGATAAATAGCCAGAGCACAAGACAGCAAAGTAAAGCAAATATACTGGGGCAAATGTGAGAGAAAAAGTGAGAGAGTGAGCGAGAGAGAGAGTGTTGACAGGAAGCTTAGGGGAAGGAAATTGATGAAGATACTGCGATATCTCAACTATGACAGGTATTGATAACGGGAAACCTATATTTATTTCTTTATCTGTGTCTGTGTCGCGGTGTCTAAAAAATGTAAACACGTAAATATAAGTAGACAGAATTATAGACACACACAGACAGACAGACAGATGGACAGATACATAGATAGATAGACAGACAGGTAGACAGATAGACAGACAGACAGGTAGACAGATAGACAGACAGACAGATAGACAGACAGATAGATAGATAGGCAGACAGACAGATAGATAGGTAAGTAAACAGACAGGTAAACAGCATGTAATTTTTGTAACTATATTTCTCATGTACCTCTGCTATCCATCTACCTGTCATTAACCTGAGAAGCATTAGCTCGCACCATTAGCACCTTCATTAATCACCTGCCCACTACCTCTTAGCCCTAACCACCCCAGCATCACCCTTTTTACACCTTTACCTCCATTAATATCACTCACACTACACCTTTTCCATCGTATTTTATTTAATTTCCTCACTCACACTACAAGCTTTCCTTGTGTTTCTTATTCAGAGTATTTCTATCTGTATATCTATCTTTCTATCTATCTATCTATCTACCTATCTATCTATCGCCAGACGCCTTAATCCCGTGAGCGTAAGGGGTGGCCACAAACATATCGCCTCCATGTCGCCCTATCCCCTGCCATTTCCCTGCCCTCCACTCAACTTACATCCCCCTCTCTCTCATATACCTCTCTGCTCCATCCCTCCATTTCATCCTCGGTCTCCCCCTCCACCTCACTCACATACACTCTCCTAGTTAGTCTCTCACTCTCCATCCTTGGTATTTTATTTATTACCATCACACAGTACACTCTTTCCTAGTCTTTTTTCATTCACAGTAATTACGCACTATTTATTTTTACTACGATAAATTCAGTTCTAGTCTTAAAATAATCTTTACGAAATTCTTAGTATCCCCAGACGCATTTCTTTGACTTAGGAATCCTCTTTGACTTTGAGGGATCCGTCTTGAGGTAGATAACATTGTCTTGAGGTAGATAACATTGTCTTGAGGTAGATAGCACAGTCTTGAGGTAGATAACACCGTCTTGAGGTAGATAACACTGTCTTGAGGTAGATAACACTGTCTTGAGGTAGATAACACCGTCTTGAGGTAGATGCGAGTAGATTAAAGACAATATAACACTGAAGAATGTAGTGGGGAATATTTCTACGTCACTATGTGGTTCTAAAATCTATTGCTATTTTTACACCGTCAAAAAAAAAAATGGAAAAGCCAAAAGACGAAAAATAGAAGGTTCTAGTAATGGGAGACATGGTAAAAAAAAAAAAAAAAAAAAGTATCATAACAGCAGAAAAAATCACAGAAAAAAATCGACACAGCAGAGAAAAAAATCGTCACAGCAGAGAAAAAAAAAATCGTCACAGCAGAGAAAAAAAAAATCGACACAGCAGAGAAAAAAAATCGACACAGCAGAGAAAAAAAATCGACACAGCAGAGAAAAAAAATCGTCACAGCAGAGAAAAAAAATCGTCACAGCAGAGAAAAAAAAATCGTCACAGCAGAGGAGAAAAAATCGTCACAGCAGAGAAAAAAAATCGTCACAGCAGAGAAAAAAAAACTGGACACAGCAGAGAAAAAAACTCGTCACAGCAGAGAAAAAAAATCGCCACAGCAGAGAAAAAAAAATCGTCACAGCAGAGAAAAAAAAATCGTCACAGCAGAGAAGAAAAATCGTCACAGCAGAGAAAAAAATCGTCACAGCAGAGAAAAAAAAAATCGTCACAGCAGAGAAAAAAAAAAAATCGTCACAGCAGACAAAAAAATCATCACACACAAGGAAGAAAAAAACAAAAACAAAAACAAAAATCGTCACAGCAGAGGAAAAAAAAAATCGTCACAGCAAAGAAAAAAAATTCGACACAGCAGAGAAAAAAAATCGTCACAGCAGAGAAAAAAATCGTCACAGCAGAGGAAAAAATCGTCACAGCAGAGAAAAAAAAATCGTCACAGCAGAGGAAAAAAATCGTCACAGCAGAGAAAAAAAATCATCACACACAAGGAAGAAAAAAACAAAAACAAAAACAAAAACAAAAATCCTCCAGGTGTTAATATTAGACTAAAGGGAAGGGAGTAATACCAGGAATAATAAAGGAATCGATATGTGGGATAATACCAGGAATAATAAAGGAATTGTGTGGGATAATACCAGGAATAATAAAGGAATTGTGTGGGATAATACCAGGAATAATAAAGACAACGTTATGTTGGATAATACCAGGAATAATACAGATACGGTTATGTGGGATAATACCAGGAATAATAAAGGAATTGTTGTGTGGAAAGGGTTAATACCAGGGTGGAATAGATGGAGGGTAAAGAGCGGAATAATACCACTAAGAGCAATTCCACGGCCTGCCCACCCGTGTCCCACATGCATATCACCTGTCGCGGCCGTGAGAGAGAGAGAGAGAGAGAGAGAGAGAGAGAGAGAGATCAACAGTGGAAGAGAGTACATGGAGAGAGAAGAGAGAATGAAGGATATTGAGAGAGAGAGAGAGAGAGAATGACGGAGATTAAGTGAGAGGGGAGAGATGAGGGGACATCCAGAGGGAGGTAAAAAAGGGGACAGAGAGAGAGGAGGAAAGGAGGGGAGAGAAAGAGGAGTGGAGGAAAAAATGGGACTTTGATATAGAGGCGGATGAATGAGGAAAAAAATGAGGAAGAGGGAAGGCAATACGAGGAGGAGGAGGAGGAGGAGGAGGAGGAGGAAGAGGAAGAGGAAGAGGAGGAGGAGAGGGAGTGTAAGGGTGGTGAAGGAATGAGAAAGGACAAGAAGTAGGGTGATTCTCTCTCTCTCTCTCTCTCTCTCTCTCTCTCTCTCTAATTAGGGGGGTATGGTACCTTAAGCAAAGGGCCGCCTAGACAAAAATGGCTCCTTCCCTCTTTATCCCTACTCATCCCCACCCCCTCCAGCTAATCTCTCTCTCTCTCTCTCTCTCTCTCTCTCTCTCTCTCTCTCTCTCTCTCTCTCTCTCTCTCTCTCTCTCTCTCTCTCATCTATCTGTCTATCAATCTTTCTCTTATATATCCATGTGTCTATCTATCTACCTTTATCTATTAGTCTGTCGATACTGTTGATGGATACAAGATCATCAATATATAGCAAGGTAGATAGATAGATAGATAGATAGATAGACAGATAGATAGATAGAGAGGCAGAGAGATAGACAGACAGACAGACAGACAGATAAAGAGGTTAATGAAGACAGTAATTAACCCCTCCAGGCCTCTAAGTCTCTCCTATGCTTAATACAATCATAACATAGCTCCCTAACACCTTCTCCTAACCAACTCATTCTGCTTATCAAACTTCTCCTATTTTTTATCATATTAATCCTTCCAATATCACCATACTCTGCATAATTAACGTACAAAAGGATATTACCCGGCCATGTCCAAAAATAAATCGCTAAGGAAGAGGTGTTAGGGAGCTTCCTTACCCGATAATTAAGGAACTAAAATTATGTTCATTTATTCTAGGCTAATAATTGAAATGCTAAATACCTGGGTGTCATTAGGTGTCATTTTTCTGTGTTCTGGCTCTTAAAGTGGAGAGAGAAAAAGAGAGAGAGAGAGAGAGAGACAGACAGACAGACAGACAGACAGACAGAGACAGAGACAGAGAGAGACAGAGACAGAGACAGAGAGAGAGAGAAGAGAGAGAGGGAGGTGTTTATTGTATATGTGTGTGTGTGTGTGTGTGTGTGTGTGTGTGTGTGTGTGTGTGTTTGTGTGTGTGTGTGTGTGTGTGTGTGTGTGTTTGTGTGTGTGTGTGTGTGTGTGTGTGTGTGTGTGTGTGTGTGTGTGTGTGTGTGAGAGAGAGAGAGAGAGAGAGAGAGAGAGAGAGGGAGACTTCTTTTGATACAGGGTTTGTATATGTGTGATAAATGTGTATGTGTTGTGTGTATATAATCAGCATGTGTATGTACGTCGTGTATGTGTATTTTCATGTGTACAAATAAGCTATGTATGTGTGGCAAGTGTATGTGTATGTATATGTGTGTACTCGTGCTGGTGAGAGCATTGTGTGATGTGTGTGCGTATGAATGAGCCTAATGAACCTGTATACCTGATATGTGTGTACGTTTCTCAGTGTAGTCAGGTGTGTATTAGTAACAAGCCTGTATGTATGCATGTATGTAGGTGGGTAGGTAGGTATT
>NC_136969.1:28399148-28401648 GCF_032717465.1 Coenobita brevimanus | reverse complement strand
TACTCTCCCCTGCCCTTTCTTTCCACTTTTTCTTTCTCTCCTCTTTCCCCCCCTCTCCTCCTCATCCTCTCTTCCCCTCCCTTTCCTCCTCTTCTTCCCCTCCTCTCCTCCTCTCCTCTCTTTCTCTCCTCTTCTTCACCCTATCTCTCCAGTACCCCCCATTTCTCTCTCTCTCTCTCTCTCTCTCTCTCTCTCTCTCTCTCTCTCTCTCTCTCTCAGCCTTTCATCGTAGGAATCGCCTTGCCGCAAACTTAAGCCCTTCAAGGGAGGCTTAAGCCAGGGTATCGTCGATCTTACAGCCCCTTGTTGTAAGATGGAGGGCCAGGGAGGAAAGAGAGAGAGAGAGAGAGAGAGAGAGAGAGAGAGAGGGCTACTACGGGGATGAAAAAGTTGAGAGAGAGAGAGAGAGAGAGTACAAAGTAAAGGAAAGCAAACAGCAACAGTCCTTATGGTCCTTTCGAGGCTGATTGTTACTAAGTAAGACTATGACTACGAGATTTAATTCTACATGCTGAAGGATAAGGATAGTAAAGCAAGGGAGAGAGAGCAGAGAGAGAGAATGAATGTGTGTGTGTGTGTGTGTGTGTGTGTGTGTGTGTGTGTGTGTGTGTGTGTGTGTGTGTGTGGCGCAGTGTGATGTAGATATATGGAGGTGTGGAGGAGTGTAGTGGTTGACTGTGGTTGTGTGGTACTGGTGGTGAAAGTGTGGCAGTGTGGTGGAAATGTGAGTGTATTGGTGGTAATGGGTACAAAGAAGTGGTTGAGTGTGGTGGTAGTGTGGCGTGATGAACTGTGGTGGTGGTGGTGGTGGTAGTGAAAGTGTGGTGGAAGTGTAGTGACTGATGTGGTAGTTATAGTAGTCGTTCAGACGGTAGTGTGGTTGAGTGTGGTAGCTGTGATAGTGGTTCAGATTGGTAGTGTGGCTGAGTGTGGTAGTGTGATTGAGTAGGGTATTGTGGTAGTGTTGTAGCTGTGGTAGTGGTTCAGATGGTAGTGTGGTTGAGTGTGGTAGTGTGGTTGTGTGGTAGGGGGTAGTGTAAAGTGTGATGTAAAATCGCCATAATCAAAGGCCAAGGTTAACCAGGTGTGGCGTTCCGCACCTGTATGTACGCGAGACACACCTGTCGTACGTACACAAAAACGCACACGGAGAATTAAATACTTACACGCGAAGCCACTCTTACCATACACATACAGAAACGCACACGGTGACTTACATACGTACACGAGAAATCACTCATACCATACGCACACAGAAACACACACGGGGACTTACACGTGAGGAGGAGGAAGAGGAGGAAGAGGAGGAGGAGGAGGAGGAGGAGGCTCAATTGAACGTGAACCCGGTGGACTGCAGGCAAAGTTGCTCTCTCTCTCTCTCTCTCTCTCTCTCTCTCTCTCTCTCTCTCTCTCTCTCTCTCTCTCGGGAATTATGGAGGTAAAAGGTCTTGCCTTCACTAATTTAAAGGGTGACTTGGGAGGTTAAGTGAGAGAGAGAGAGAGAAAGAGAGAGAGAGAGAGAGAGAGAGAGAGAGAGAGAGGGAAAAAGGGCGAGAGAGAGAGGTTGGAAGGGAGGAAGAAGGAAAGAGGGAAGGGAGCGACTGAAGAGGTTTGTGATATGAAGAGAGAAAGCCAACGAACGGAGAGAGAGCGAGAGAGAGAGAGAGAGAGAGAGAGAGAGAGAGAGAGAGAGAGAGAGAGACAGAGAGAGGGGGGGGGGGACTTTTCCAAGCTATATCCTTTAATCCAAATCCAATCATCATGTGCAGGTGAAATATTCTCTCGATTCCCAGTACACACATGCTCAGTTCCTTCATTCCTAACACACACACACACACACACACACACACACACACACACACACACACACACACACACACACACACACAGATGCAAATATTAAGAAGCAGTCACACACACACACACAGATGCAAATATTAAGAAGCAGTCACACACACACACCAAAAATAAGATACACACACACACACACACACACACACACACACACACACACACACACACACACACACACACACACACACACTAATTGTTTTATTAAGGCCTCAAGGATTAACTTCCAATCCTTTTCCTAAATCCCTTCAGTGCTATGATCTTTTTATTCATTATTTTATTCCTTCTCTCTCTCCAGAAGGATTTATTGACTCCTGTATTAAGATTACGTCTTTATTTATTTATTTATTTATTTTATTTATTTATTTTATTTATTTATTTTATTTATTTTATTTATTTATTTTATATATTTCATTTCTTTAATTATACTTTTTCTATACTTATTTTATTTACTGATTTATTCTCTTTCTTTATTTTCTTTATTTTTTTTTACTTTATTCATTTTCTTTATTCATTTATTTTCTTTACGTGTTTATTTTATTTATTTTTATTTTTATTTTCTATGGTTATTGTGGGCATTTTTATTTTTCATTTTTATTCTTTATTAATATTACGTCTTTGTTTATTTATTTTTTTGGTCTGTGTTCTT
>NC_136969.1:28386648-28391648 GCF_032717465.1 Coenobita brevimanus | reverse complement strand
GGAAGGAAGGAAGAAAGGAGGAGATAGAAGGAAGGAAAGAAGGAAGGGGAAGGGGATTGGAGGAAGGAAGAAAGAAAAGAAAGACTGAAGGGAAGAAGAGGGGAGTAGAAGGAAGGAGGGATGGGAGGAAGGAAGGAAGGAAGGAGGGAAGAGCCAGATAAAGGATGGAAAGAAGGAAGAAGAGATGGATGAAGGAGAGAAAAAAGAAGGAAAAGAAGAAGATGATGTGGAAGGAAGGAAGCTAGGAGAAAAGGAAGGAATGAAGGAAGAAGGGAAGGAGGAGATGATGGAAGGGTATGTAAGAGAGAGGTGGATATTGGAAGGCAGGGTAGAAGGAAGAAGGCAGGGCAGAAGGAAGAAGGCAGGGCAGAAGGAAGAAGGCAGGGAAGAAGGATGAAGGCAGGGCAGAAAGAAGAAGGAAAGGCAGAAGGAAGAAGGAAAGGCAGAAGGAAGAAGGCAGGGCAGAAGGAAGAAGGAGAGGAAGAAGGAAGAAGGCAGGGCAGAAGGAAGAAGGCAGGGCAGAAGGAAGAAGGAAGGGCAGAAGGAAGAAGGCAGGGCAGAAGGAAGAAGGAAGGGCAGAAGGAAGAAGGAAAGGCAGAAGGAAGAAGGCAGGGCAGAAGGAAGAAGGAAGGGCAGAAGGAAGAAGGCAGGGCAGAAGGAAGAAGGAAGGGCAGAAAGAAGGCAGGGCAGAAGGAAGAAGGCAGGGCAGAAGGAAGAAGGAAGGGCAGAAGGAAGAAGGCAGGGCAGAAGGAAGAAGGAAGGGAAGGGAAGAAGTATGGAATGTGATGAAGGAAGGAAGCAAAAGAAGGAAAAAAGAAACGAAGAGGAGAAAGAAAGGAAGGGAGAAGATGAAAGGAAGGAAGGAACAGAGAGAGAGAGAGAGAGAGAGAGATTGACCGATGGAAAGAAGGAGGAAGGATGGAAAATGAGAAAGGAGGAAGGGAGAAGGGAAGGAAGGAAGGAAGATTAATAGGAAGAGGGAAAGACGATGGGAAGCAAGAGGCGAAATTAAAGACAAAGAAAAGGAGACGAAGGGAAGGAAAAATGAGAGAGAGAAAGCGAGAGAGAGAGAGAGAGAGAGAGAGAGAGAGAGGCACAAAATTCAAGTAGGTAGGGAAGTGCACGCAAATGTGTCCACACTTACCGCCCACGTGAGCTAAATGTTGAGTGTGTGTGTGTGTGTGTGTGTGTGTGTGTGTGTGTGTGTGTGTGTGTGTGTGTGTAACTGCGAATATATATTAGCAGTGTGAGGGTGCGTGTGAACATATATGCACACACACACACACACACACACACACACACACACACACACACACACACACACACACACACACACACACACACACACACACACACACACACACGCTTCCTCATTAACCAGACCTCTCGATAAGAAGGGATCTTGTTTTTTATTTTTTTTTATTTTTTTATTTTTTTTTTGCTTAAAGAAACGACTCTGCAAAAATACTTCAAATCTAAATAACATCTTCTAGGACGGTCAGAATATAATTTTTTAGATATTTGTTAGTGGAATATATTTATAGTTTTGTCTTTCGTCAATAAATCTGGCCGTCTGTCTTCTTTTCATCTTTAATTCTTCCTTCCTTCCTTCCTTCCTTCCTTCCTTCCGTCATTCATTCATTCATTTCTTTGTTTTTCTTTCCTGCTTCCTTCCTTTTTATATTCCTTCCTTCCATCCTTATTTACCTCTGCCTACCTGCCCTTCATCCTTAATCCTGGCTGCTTTCCTTCCTTCCAGCCTTCCTTCCTTCCTCCCTTCCTTCCTTCTATCTTTATTCCTCCCCGCCTACCTACTTGTCTCCCTTCCTTCCTTCCTTAGTCACCCCAACTTTTCTTTTCTATCCTCTCTCTTTCCACCTATCTTCCATTTATGATCATTCCTTCCTGTCTATTTCCATCTTTAGTCCACACTCCCTACCTATCCACCCTAGCCTCCCCATCCAACCATCCTTCCTGTCCACCCTTTCTTCCTACCCCGCACCCCCATACCTATCCATTCCCTATCCACCCTCCCTCCCTATCTACTCCCTATCCACCCTCCCTCCCTATCCACTCCCTATCCACCCTCCCTCCCTATCCACTCCCTCTCCACACTCCCTTTTGATTTTGTACCTAGTTCTAAGAGGGTCTGGTTGGACACTCCTTCCCTATCCACTCCCTATCCACTCTCCCTTTTGAATTTGTACCAAGTTTTAAGAGGGTCTGGTTGGGTCTTGATATGCGGCCACGTTTGTATCGTCAAGGCCTTTGAAATGACGATATCTCTCCCCATTAACTCACTTTAGGCCAGGATTCTTTTGCCCTTTGCCTGCCCTTTTCCTTTGCCCTTTGCCTGCCCTTTTTCCTTTGCCCTTTGCCTGCCCTTTCCTTTGCCACAGCGTCTTCCTCTTTACCTTTAAGATTTTTTTGTCTTTTTATTTATTTATTCTTTTTTTAGTTGCCTCCTTTTTAATTTTTTATCTTTTTTTTACATTGCCCCTTTTTGGTCTGTTTTTAGGTCTTTTTTTTATTGTCTTCTCATTTTTTCATCTTTTCTGCGTTTTTCTTTTTTTTTTTTTTGCACTGACTTCTGATAGTTTTCGTTTATTTTGCTTTCCTTTCTTTTAACTTTGCCTCATATTTTGTTTTTCATTTTCTTTTGCTTTTTTAACTTAACCTCCTGATTTTATTTTTACTTTTTACATTATTTTTTTTTAGTTTTTTATTTTTATTTTTTCACATTACCTTGCTATCATTTTTTTTTTTTTCAATTTTCCTTTTTTTTTTTTCATTGCCCTTTTTACATCGTCCTTTTTCTGCTGCCTTCTCTTTACTTCCCGATTTTTCATCTTTTTTCCTGTCACTTTTCTTTTTTACGTATCTCTACAGCTGTATTTTCGCAACTGAGTGTATCATTGACGTGCAAGAGGGTTATGTACGTGTAATGTGAAGAATGAGTCGGTGAAGAAAAGATGTCAAGGAATACCCACAGCCACTTAGAATATGGTCTCTATACAGGTGTGGTCACAGGCTCAAAGGCATAAATGGGGAGTTAAATGTATCTGATTTTCACTGGATATTCTGATGATCTCGTTTCTGTATATTTCATTCTCCCCCTCCTCCACTTCATCTTCCTCTCCTTCTTCTTGGTCTTTTTCCTCCTCCTCCTCCTCCTCCTACTGCTACTACTACTACTACTCCTCCTCCTCCTCCTCCTCGACTAAAAGGGGCCATTTTGTCTCCAGTCTTCCTCTCCTTACTGTCCTCTTCTGTCCTACCTCTCGTGAAATTTCCGTGTTTCTTCCTGCATTTATTTTCCCTCTACTCTTACCTCCTCCTCCTCCTCCTCCTCTACTCTTTCCCTTACTTTTCCACTTCTTTCCCTCCTCTCTCCGTCTCTCTCCCTGCGGTATTCCCCTCCCGTCGCCTCTTATCCCTAACCAGCTTCATTCCCTTTCCTCCATCCTTTTATTCCCACTTTCAACTTCTCTCTCAGACCAAATAGGCGGGCAGGAGAAAGAGGAGGATGAGGAGGAGGGGGGGGAGGAGGAGGAGAAGGAGGAGGAGGAGGAGGAGAAGGAGGAGGAGGAGAAGGAGGAAGAGGAAGAGGTACTGTGTCTCTGAGTGTTTATATATATATGCGTGCAGTTATTTCAGTATCTATCTGTCTGTATATGTGTGTGTATTTATGTATATTTATAGATAGATAGATAGATATACAATTTTTTCCACATTATCTATTTATCTATCCAGGTGGCTATATTCAGGATGTGCCGCTGTATTTTTTCTTTTCTTTTTTTTTTTTTTACTTCAGGTTATGCTAGAATTAAATGAAAAATACAATACATACAAAACCTCAATTATCAACCAAATGAAGCTCCAATTACTGATTACATTAAGGGGTAATTAAAACAACTATTTTCTTCCTTAAGGTCATTAGTAATTATCACTCACTAATGACTTAATTGGACCCCTCTTAGTGGATTCTTTTTTTTACTCTAAGCTATACTATAATTTTTTCTTTGAAGTAAATTAGCCCCAGAACTGCGTCTTAAAATTTCAGAAAAATAAAAAAAAAATCTCGCTCAATACTGTCTACGTTTAAAGTATTTTTGTCTTCATAGGTGCATGTGTTATCCATATGTTTGTAATTATTTGATGGTTTATTTTGAAAAACTATGGATATCAAAGTACCTATGCACCTGGCTACTTACCTGCCTACCTACCTACCTACCCACTTAACTACTTACCTGCCTACATACCTAGCTACCTACCTACTTACCTACCTGCTCACCTATATCCTCCCTTCCACCAACACCCTCCCTCCCTACCTCCCTTCCTACCTACCTACTTACCTACTACCTATATCCTCCCTTCCTCCTCCTCCCTACCTACATATCTATCTACTTTCCTACCTACCTGCTTACCTACCTACCTTCCTATCTACCTACATCGTCCCTTCCTCCTCCTCCTTCTCCTCTCTCCCTTGCTCCTTGTATTGGTGTCCTTGTGCTATTTATATTATTATCAGCCCCGAGGAAGAGGGGAGGAGAGAGAGAGAGAGAGAGAGAGAGAGAGAGAGAGAGAGAGAGAAAGGGGGGACAAGAGAGAGAGGAAGAGCAAGGATGGCAGGAGAGAGGAGGAAAGAACAGAGAGAGAGGAGAGGGGGGGGCAAGAGAGAGAGGATGAACGAGGATGGAGGGAGAGAGAAGGGAAGAAGAGAGAGAGAGAGAGAGAGAGAGAGAGAGAGAGAGAATGGGGGGACAAGAGAGAGAGGAAGAGCAAGGATGATAGGAGAGGGAAGAACAGAGAGGGGGGGGGTGCAAGAGAGACAGGAAGAACGAGGATGGAGGGAGAGAGAAGGGAAGAAGAGAGAGAGGGAGAGAGAGAGGGAGAGAGAGAGAGGAAGGAAGGAAGAAGGGGAAGAGCGAGGATTAAGAAGGAAGGAAGGGTAGATAATAGCAGTGATTGGTTATAAAGGAGGTGAATGAAGGGGAGAT
>NC_136969.1:28376648-28381648 GCF_032717465.1 Coenobita brevimanus | reverse complement strand
GCATTCACGACCACTTACGCACACAATCACTTACGCACACAATCACTTACGCACACACAATCACTTACGCACACAAAAACAAGGCTAGGAATGTATACTTGTAAACTTTTACTTGAGGTTTACATGCTCCAGTGTATCGGATCATACTCTTAAACACGCACACAGCATACTTACATGATCTCACATACGCACACAACATCAACATGCTTATATACTCACACACACACACACACACACACACACACACACACACACACACACACACACACACACACACACACACACACACACACAACCCTCATCTCACAACCCCCCTAACGCACAAAAAGCAAACACACACAAATAGGGTGAGCCTGCACGCAAAACGAATTCCCCACGCCACTCGCAAACGCACGCAAAACTGGTGGCAGATGCTTTCTCGATTATTCAGAGGCACACACAAGCCAAAACCCTCTCTGGAACGCGACACAGAAAATTTGATAAAGAAATAAAGAGAGAAAAAAAACACAGGAATATATGGAATGGTGTTCGGGTGGGACTGGGTGTTATTCTCTCTCTCTCTCTCTCTCTCTCTCTCTCTCTCTCTCTCTCTCTCTCTCTCCTACATCGTCCGTTTTGCCTTGTAATTCAATTCTTTGCCTTTTTCCCTCCTCTCCTCTTCTCTTAAGCAATTTGTCTCTTTTCCTCCCTTCCTTCCTCCCTTCCTTCCTTCCTTCCTTCCTTCCTCTTTCCTTTCCTTTCTTCCTTCCTTCCTCCTTCCTTTCCTCCTTCTTTTTCTTTATCTTTCTTTTTTCTTTTTCTTCCTTTTTTCTTTCTTCTTCTTCTTCCTTACCTTCATTCCCTACTTCCTTACTTCCTCCCTTCTTTCCCTATTCCTTCCTTCCTTCCTTCCCTTCCCTCCTTCCTTCCTTCCTTCCTTTCCTCCTTCCTTCCTTCCTTCCTTCCTCCCTCCCTCCCTCCCTCCCTTCCTTCCTTCCTTCCTTCCTTCCTTCCTTCCTTCACTTTATTCCTTTTCCAGTGTTTTTTTTCCCTCCCTTCCTCTCTTCGGCCTTCCTCTGTCTCTTACTTTCTTTATCTCCTTCATTGTCTCACTGTCTCCCTACCTTCCTGCTTTCCTGCCTTCCTCCTTCCTTCTGTCCCTCCTTCCTTCCTTCTCTTACCTCCTTCCTTCTCTTACCTCCTTCCTTCCTCTCCCCTTTCTTCCTTCATTCCTACATTTCATCATACTTGCCTTCATTCATTCCTTCTTCCTTCCTTCCTTCCTTCCTTTTTTCCCTTCTTCCCTCCCTTCCTGCCTTCCTTTCCTCCCTCCATCCCATTATTCTTTTTCCAATGTTTGTTTATTCCATTCATTTCCTCTCTTTGATCTTCCTTCCCTCCTTCCCTCCCTCCTTCCCTCCTTCCTTCCCTCCTTCCCATGACTCCCTAGGGTGATCTTTTCATCCTATTACGTGTCTTAAGTTGCTACCAGCCTGGCGTTTGTGGACAGGGTAAATGCATAATTGAAAGGTGTTACGAAACGTGTGATTATGTGTTGTTGTTTGTTGGTGTGTGTGTGTGTGTGTGTGTGTGTGTGTGTGTGTGTGTGTGTGTGTGTGTGTGTGTGTGTGTTACTTTGGGTGCCTTTGTGTGTGTTATTTTGTTGCTTTGGTTTTTACTTTGTGTGTGTCAAAGAGAGAGGGAGACAGACAGACAGGCAACCAGACAGACATCTCCCAACCAAACAACCACGAACTCTCTCTCTCTCTCTCTCTCCACACAGACACACACACACACACACACACACACACACACACACACACACACACACACACACACACACAACAGTTTCCCTTTAACTACTGGATGCTGAAATTGCTCCCCCCCTGTTGCTCAACTTCCTCTTTCAACATTGCACATGTAAACATAGAGGTTGATACAGAGAGGAAATAGCAGAATATGTACTTTGGTTTAGGGTTATTCTCTCTCTCTCTCTCTCTCTCTCTCTCTCTCTCTCTCTCTCTCTCTCTCTCTCTCTCTCTCTCTCTCTCTCTCTCTCTCTCTCTCCCATCCATCTCTTCCCTTCACTTTCGCTGTCCCGCATGCTTTTCTCTCCCTCTTTCTCACCTCCTCCCATCCATCTCTTCTTCTCTCCTCTCCCTTCCCTCCTTCCATCCATCCCTCTCCCCTCTTCCTCCTCTTCCCTCTTCCATCCCTTTCCTCTCAGACCGTAAAGATAGGCAACAAATTAATTGGATTCACAAGCGTGCTAATTCATATCAGACATAGCCATCCTCTTCTCACCTTATTCAGAGTGACAAAAGTTCCCTTACTATTTCACAGCCTCTGCTTCATGCTATTGGTTTTTTTATTATTATTATTATTATTTTTTGTATTTGTCCGTCAATTTTCACTGCGTCTACTTTACATAGATTTCCCTTACTATTCTACTCTACTTCATGTTTATTATTTTGTTTTATTCAATTATTTTTATTTTTTTGTCCGTCACCTTTCTCCCTAACGCACGGTATCAGAAAATTATTATTGACAGAGAAACATAGCAGTGTATGGACGACACCTGTAATCTGACACCTGTAATTTGACACCTGTGATCTGACACCTGTAATCTGACACATGTAACCTGATACCTGTAATTTGACACCTTTAATCTGACACCTGTAATCTGACACCTGTAATTTGACACCTGTAATCTGACACCTGTAATTTGTCACCTGTAATTTGACACCTTTAATCTGACACCTGTAATCTGATACCTGTAATCTGACATCTGTTATTTGACACCTGTAATCTGATACTTGTAATCTGACACCTGTAATTCGACACCTGTAATCTGACACCTGTACTCTGACACCTGCATTCTCGTCGGTTAAGGAAGCTCCCTAACACCTTTTCCTAAGCGATTCATTTTGCTTATTACACCGTACTTTCCTCCTCTTCTGCGTTACATAATTCCTTCCCATATCGCCATACTCTGCAAAAATATACGTACAAAAAGGATATTAACCACCGATATCCAAAAATAAATCGCTAAGGAAGAGGTGTTAGGGAGAAGGGGAAATATTAGGCCAGCTTTTGTCCCCCTCTGTCCAATTCCCTGCTACACCAATTCATGGGGCCTAAATCCCTTTGCCTTAGGGGGCTGTCTAACACCTTTTCTTTAGCGATTTATTTTACATGTTGCACCTGATTTCTCTCTCTCTCTCTCTCTCTCTCTCTCTCTCTCTCTCTCCTGCTCTGTATCTGTCTACCTACCTGTCTGTCTGTCCGTCTGTCTATCTATCTCCATCTTTGTCTATCTATCTATCTACCTGCCTCTCTATCTATCTATCTATCTCATTTTCCCCTCTATTATCATGTAAATTGAATAAATAACATCTATCAATATTTCACCCAGTCTATAATCGTCCCATCAGAATATTAGGCCACGGTTACCCTTCCCTGAGTCGCATTATGTGAAAAAAATACAGTATCCCAAGCACCTTTAAATCTCAATCTTTAAATACGAACCCTTGACCCACTAGACCACCAGGCTTCGATATTTCTTTTATTTTTATATTTTTTACTATCCTTGGTGTTCTTAGTATCATTCTTTCATCTATTTATTCTCTTCCACCAGGCTTATGTTTTTCTTTTTCTTTTCCTATTTTTCTTTCTTTTTCTTTTGCTACTCTTGGTGTTTCCCTTATCATCTGTTTTCCTTCTATTTAGTTTATTTATCTTCCCTACCTTCCCTTTTTTTTAAATCTATTTCTTTTTCTTGTTTTCCCTTTACAGCGTTTTTTCTTCCCTATTCCGCCTATCCCATTTTCTCTCCCCCCCCTCCCTCCTTTTCTCCCTCTCCTCCCCTTCCTTCATCTCCCTTTCCTCCCTTTCCTTCATCTCTTTCCCCCTCCCTTTCCCGTTACCTTCCCTTCCTTCATCTTCACCTTCCTTCAACGCCCTCTCCCTTTCCTACATCTCCCTTCCCCTTCCTTCATCTCCTTCCCCCTCCCTTTCCCCTCTTAACCCCTCCTTTCAGCTTCTTCCCTTCCCTTTCCTTCACCTCCTTCCCCTCCCTTTCCCCTCTTCTCCCCTTCCTTCATCTCTTTCCCCCTCCCTTTCCCCTCTCCTCCCCTTCCTCCATCTTCTTCCCTTCCCCTTCCTTCATCTCCTTCCCCTCCCTTTCCCCTCTCCTCCCCTTCCTTCATCTCTTTCCCCTCTTTTCATTCACTTCCCCTCCCTTCATCTCCTTCCCCTCCCTTTCCCCTCTCCTCCCCTACTTTCCACAGAAGCTATTGTGATCCCCTCAGCCATTCCCCTCGTCCATGGCAGGGGAGGTGACGAGGGGAGCGTCTGAGGGGACACAGTGGCCCGATAACCGATTTTGAAGGGTGATGCCTCGCTTCTCAGGGGGATCGAACCCGGGATGTGACTCTGAGGGGGAGCTGAATCCTGCCCTTCCTCTCCTTCCTGTCCTCCTTCTGTACTCTTCCTTCCTTTTCCTCTTCTCTTCTCTTCCTTCCTTTTCCTCTTCTTCTCCTCTCTTCCTTCTCTTCCCCTTCCCTTCTCTTCCTTCTCTTCCCCTTCCCTTCTCTTCCTTCCCTTCCCCCTCCCTTCCCTTCTCTCTTCCCCCCCTTCCCCTTCTCGTCCCCTTCCATGTCCTCATCCCTTCACTTCCTGTCATTCTTTCCTTTCTTTTCCCCTCTTTTCTTTATCCCTTACATTCTCTTCTCTCATCTCTCTCCTTTTCCCCTCCCCTCTCCTCTCCCCTCTCCCTCCCCACCCCTTCCCTCTCCCTCCCCTCCCCTCCCCTCCTAGATTACTCAATGCTGATTGGCTGTCGTAAGTTGTCTCCCCATGAGTGCTCAGCCAATGGAAGGGTGAGGGGAGGCGGAGGGGGAGAGACGGAGAGACGGAGGAGAGATGGAAGGAGAAAGAGATGGAGGGAAGTGAGGGATGGAGAAAGAGATGGAGGAAAGTGAGCGATGGAGAGAGAGATGGAGGAATGTGAGGGATGGAGA
>NC_136969.1:28351648-28371648 GCF_032717465.1 Coenobita brevimanus | reverse complement strand
CAGATAGATAGATAGATAGATAGAAAAAGTAGACAAGAGTAAAATAGATAGAAAGAGTAGACAGAAACTGAAAGCCGGAGACAAAGGAGTATTAGCAAGGATATTACGTGATCCTGAGAGAGAGAGAGAGAGAGAGAGAGAGAGAGAGAGAGGGAGGGAGAGATGGGGGACCAAGGACCCAAAAGTGAAAGAAAGGGAAAGATTGGAAGCAGGGAGAGAGAGAGAGAGAGTTAAGGAAGGCAGATTATCGTTAAGAAGGCAATGTTATTAAATGAACTGGGGGAAGGAGCGCTTTATGGCAGTCTGAACACGTACTAAATAGATAAGTGAGTTGATGAAGGAGGGAAGGAAGGAAGGAGGGAAAGAAGGAAGGGAGGGAGGGAGGAAAGAAAGGAAGGGAGGAAAAGATGGTGTTAGGGAAGGGAGAAGAGATGAGAGAGAGAGAAAGGGAAGGACGAAGCAGGGAAATTTAAGAAGGAAAGGAAAGGAAGAGATAACGTGAAGGAAGGGAAGGAAACAGATAGAGGAAAAATGAGAGCGAGAGAAGGGAAGGGAAGGGAAGGGAAGGGAAGGGAAAGGAAGGCAAGGGAAGGGAAGGGAAGGGAAGGGAAGGGAAGCGAAAGGAGGGGAAGGCAAGGGAAGGGAAGGGAAGCGAAGGGAGGGGAAGGCAAAGGAAGGGAAGGGAAGGGAGGGGAAGAAGAAAGCGACAGAACTGCATCAGATTTTCTCGTGTACATTTCTGTCCAGTTTATTTTCCATAATGTTAACAGACAGAAAGACAGACAAACAGACAGGAAGACAGACAAGCAGACAGAGAGACAGACAGACAGACAGACAAACTGGCTGAGACAGACAGGCAGAGATACTCGCAAACAGACAGAAAGACAGAGAGACAGTGGCAGACAGACAGAGAGATAGACAAACAGACAGACATACTCGTACAAACAGACAGGAAGACAGACAGACCAAGAGAAAGACAAACAGACAGAAAGAGACAAACAGACAGAAAGGCAGACGAAAAAACAGAAAGACAAACAGACAGAGAGAGAAACAGAGACAGACAGAGACACAAACAGACCAGAACAAGCACACAACCCCCTCGTGTTACGCGCGCGGGTGTAATAAGGAATAAAATGGAAGGATATATATGAATTTACTAAGGACGAAGAGAGAGACAGGATGTTTGTAGGTGTATGTGAATGTGTGTGTGTGTGTGTGTGTGTGTGTGTGTGTGTGTGTGTGTGTGTATGAGAGAAAGAGAGGATGTGTATGTGTGTGTGTGTGTGTGTGTGTGTGTGTGTGTGTGTGTGTGAAAGAGAGAGAAAAAATGGTGAGCAAAGCACTTAATCTGCAATATTTGAAGTTGAGCCTCAAAGCGACCATTTAAGCAGGCGTCGCAAAATCCATGGGTAAAAAAAGCCCAAAAAATCCCAAAAATCCTAAAAAATCCAAAAACTCCCAAAAAATAAAAAATAAACAAAAAATCCAAAAAAAAAATCACTCGAAAAGATTAAATTCAAAAAATAGAAAATATATATACTTCGTGTGAGGCCAAAAACTGTAGGAAATCTAGTAACATTTGTCTATCTACTTTTCTATCTATCTGTCTGTCTCTCTCTCTCTCTGTCTCTCTATCTATCTTTCTATCTATCTATTTATCTATCTATATAACCACTCTCTCACGCGTCCCCAAGGTAATTTCTCAAAAAGTTACAGACACACAGACAGACAAAAAATTCAACTGTCTGACGCAAGTCGAAATCAGTTTTAAACCTCTGATCTCTGAATTCAGTTTATTTATTTATTTATTTATTTAGTTGAAGTTCTATCTATGTATCTATTTAACTAGCTGTGTATCTGTCTATTTATTTATCTGTCTATCTATCAGTGTTGTGACAAGTGATATCTGAATTCATTTTTCTGTTTATTTATTTGTCTGTCTGTCTATCTGTCTATTTATTTATCTATCTAATTTATTTAATCCTGACAAGTGATCTGAATTCAGTTATTTATCTATTTATTTATTTTCTATCTATCTATCTCGCTGTTAAACCTTCTGACAAGTGATCTGATTTCAGTTATTTCTTTACTAATATATTTTCTATCTATTTATCTCTCTATTTTATTAAACCTGTTGACTAACCTGAATAAATTAATTAACTTTTTGATATATTTACTGGGCTACATTATTTTTTTCTTCCTTCTTTTTTTTTTACATCATATAAGCCTGTCAGGATAATCAGTTTTTTTTTAATTCTTTTCTGTCTTTTTTTTTTGTCGTAATATTTTGAAATGATTAAAATTTTGTTCTTATTATTAGAATGAAAATTATTATATACTTTTTTACGATAATCTTTTGGACTTTTTTTTATTTTTTATTTTATTTATTTCTTTATTTCCTGTCCTTATTTTTGAGTCATGTCATTCTGGTAGGGAAATTTTGTGTCCTGCTTTTAAAATTTACATCTAATATTTTTTTTTTTCATTGTAAAGGAATAATTAGTCTTCTTGTCTGTCTGTCTGTCTATCTATTGCCAGACGCCTTGATCCCTTGTACGGGGTGGCCACAAACAAATCGCCTCCACGTCACCCTGTCCCCCGCCATTTCACTGCCCTGCTCCCAGTTCACACCCCCCCCTCTCCCTCTCTCATATTCCTCTCCACTCCATCCCTCCATCTCATCCTTGGCCTTCCCCTCTTTTTGTATTGTCGTTTATTTAATGGTTTTGTAATTTATCTTTATTATTTTTTACTGAGACGAAATATTTTGATGCCTTTCATTTTTATCGTGTTTTTCTCGATTTATTTATTATTCTTAATGTGTTTATTTAGCCTGAAATATGTATATAGATAGATAGGTAGATAGAATGATTATGTAGATTTTACTCTATAATATATACACATCCTGTTTCATATATTTTTCATTAATTTTTAGCATTTTTACTGATTTAGCATTACAAGTTCCAGGGAAATTCTGTCCTACTATTTTCCTTTTTTTCTCTCTGTTTTTGTAATTTATTTTATTTTTTATGAGAGTAATTTTCCATCAGATATATTGGGCTGGTTTGAGTATACTTTCTGGCTATATTTTGGGCTATACTTTGGGGCTATATTTTGGGGGGCTATGTTTTGGGGGCTATACTTTTGGGCTATATTTTGGGCTATACTTTTGGGCTATATTTTTGGGGCTACGGTTTTGGGCTATACTTTTGGGGTATATTTTTGGGCTATACTTTTGGACTATATTTTTGGGGTATATATTTGGGCTATATTTTGGGTTATACTTTTGGGCTATAGTTTTGGGCTATAATATGGGGCTATATTTTGGACTATACTTTTGGGCTATATTTTCAGGCTATACTTTTGGGCTATATTTTGGATTATACTTTTGGGCTATATATTTGGACTATGTTTTTGGCTATAACTTTGGGCTATATTTTGGGGCTATATTTGGGGCTATACTTTTGACCTATATATTTGGGCTATGTTTTGGGCTATATTTTGGGCAACATTTTTAGATTTATTTCTGGGGCTATATTTTTACGGCTATATTTTTTTGCCTATATTTTTGCAGTATATTTTTCAGCTATACTTTTGCCCTCCGCTGTGGTACGCTGATTTTATACCGTCATATAGCGTTTAATATAGGAGTGTTGTTGGGTAAATTGGCCATTGGTGTTTACATTTAGAGTATGGTTGCATATATGAACACAGTGATGCATTTACACGTGGGAATCACACACACACACACAAAACTCAGTTATTCGCTCACTAGTTCTCTCTCTCTCTCTCTCTCTCTCTCTCTCTCTCTCTCTCTCTCTCTCTCTCTCTCTCTCTCTCTCTCTCTCTCTCTCTCTCTCTCTCTCTCTCTCTCTCTCTCTCTCTCTCTCTCTCTCTCTCTCTCTCTCTCTCTCTCTCTCTCTCTCTCTCTCTCTCTCTCTCTCTCTCTCTCTCTCTCTCTCTCATCAGTTCAATTATTCAGTCACTCGCTCACTCACTCACTCTCTCTCTCTCTCTCTCTCTCTCTCTCTCTCTCTCACACACACACACACACACACACACGCTGCTCTCTCTCTCTCTCTCTCTCTCTCTCTCTCTCTCTCTCTCTCTCTCTCTCTCTCACACACACACACACACACACACACACACACACACACACACACACACACACACACACACACAAGCTGAGGGCATATCCAGCATAATGAGTACTTGGCTTCCTATTGGCCCTCCTGTTGTCTATCTGTCTATCTATCTATGCATCCGTGTCTCTGTTTCTATCTATCTGTCTATCTATCTATCTATATCCATCTCTGTCTATCTCCACCTATCAGTTTATACATATGTCTATCTATTTATATCGATCTGTCCTTCTAGCGATCTGTCTAACTTTCTGTCTGTCTAACCACCCATCCATCCGTCCATCCGTCTATCTGTCTGTCTGTCTATCTATCTATCTATCTATCAGACTGCAAGCACCTCCTCACACACTCTGAGGCATGATGGGTACTTGGGCTGTCTGTTGGCCATCTTCCTGTCTATCTGTCTATCTCTCTGTCTGGCTATCTGTCTTTCTATCTGTCTGTCTGTCTGTTTGTCTTTCTGTGTATCTATCTTTCTGTCTATCTGTCTGTCTGTTAGCCATCTTTCTGTCCATCTATCTAACTGTCTTTTTGTCTCTCTGTCTTTTAGTCTGTCTGTCTCTCTGTCTGTCTGCCTGTCTGTCTGTTGACCTGTACTGTTGTCTGTCTGACTGTCTGTATTGAATTTCATCTGTGTCTGTCTGTCTCTCTGTTTTTCTGTCTTCTGTTTATATCTATATATATATATCTATCCATCTAGCTCTGTCTATCTATATTCGTCTCCTCCTATCTCGCTGTCTGTCTTTCTGTCCATGCCTGTCTGTCTGCCAATCAACATAGCTGTCTGTCTATCTGTAAAACACCGATTCTGTCTGTCTGTTTATCTGTTTAAATGTCAGTCATCTGTCCATCTATCTATCTATCAAAAAGTCAGTCTACCTATCTATCTAAGTCAGTCGCCCTATCTATCTATCTGTCTATCTATCTATCTATCTATCTTTAAATTTCTCTATCTACGGCATCAGTCTATCTTTCTATCTACAAAATACTGAGTCTGTCTTTTCTATCTACAAGCCCACGCATTCTCTCCCCCCCCCCTCCATGCGGACCGTCTGGGGGCGTATCCAGCCTAATGGATACTTTGGCTAGCTATTGCCTCCCCACCTGCTTCTGGAGGGGGGGGGGTGATGGATAGACCAGGAAGAGATAGTGCAGGAAATGAGGAAGAAGAGGAGGAGGAATTTCAGAAGAGGAAGAGAAGGAGGATTTTGAGGAGAAGAGGAAGAGGAGGAGAATTTTGAGGAGAAGAGGAAGAGGAGGAGGATTTTGAGGAAAGGAGGAAGAGGAAGAGGAGGAGGATATTGAATAGAGGAGGAAGAGGAGGAGGAGGATTTTATCATTGGTTGGAGAAGAGGAGAGGAGGAAGAGGAAGAGGAAGAGGATTTTAGGACACGAGGACTGGGAAGAGGAGGAGGATTCTGAGGAGAAGAGGAAGAGGAGGAAGATTCTGAAGAGAAGAGGAAGAGGAGGAGGATTTTGAGAAGAGGAAGAGGAGGAGGATTTTGAGAAGAGGAAGAGGAGGAGGATTTTGAGAAGAGGAAGAGGAGGAGGATTTTATTATTATCTGGAAAAGAGGAGACGAGGAAGAGGAAGAAGACGAGGATATTGTTCTTGGTTGGAGAAGGGGAGAGGAAGGTGAGGAAAGGAGAGAAGAGAAGAGAGAAAAGAGAAGTGAAAAGTGAAGAAAGAAGAAAGGAGAGGAGAGGAGAGGAGAGGAGAGGAGAGGAGGAGACGGCAAGAGAAAAAATGAGAAAAAGAAAAGGAAGGAAAATAGGAAGGACAAAAAAAAAGAGCATAAAAGTGAAGAAGAGAAGAGGAGAGGAGAGAAGGAGAAGGAGAGGGGAAGAAAGGAGAGGAGAGAGGAAGAGGAGGGAGGAGAAGGGGAAGGAGGAGGAGGGGGAGGGGGGGAGAGGCGTACAAAGATTGTGGAAGAGGAAGACTTAAGAGAAGGTTTAAATGGATTAGGAGGAAACTGCAAGATTTAGGTGAGAGAGAGAGAGAGAGAGAGAGAGAGAGAGAGAGAGAGAGAGAGAGAGAGAGAGAGAGAGAGAGAGAGCCGGGGAAGAATGAGACAGAAAAGGTATGAAAAAGACTGATAGAGATGAGGATGGAGGAAATGACGTAAAATGAGAGAGATAATGGGTGTGATGAGGGTGAAGGCGATGATGAGGGATGTAAGAACTGACGAGGTGGAGGGCGGGATGATGATGGAGAGAGAGAGAGAGAGAGTCATAAATACAGTACTATATTATTATCCCTTTTTTTTAATTCAACGATATATCCGTTCTGACTGGTAAATATTCTTTCTATAAAATAAAAACACAATACACTTATGTTTAATTTTTTTTTTCTTTTTTTGACCCAGACGATTTTCTTTACCTTAGGACAGAATTCTCGTATCTTGAGTGGCTGATAAAGCCTTAAAAAATACATTTAATTCAATATTTTTTCCATAGTTAATAAAATCGTCTGGTGGCATGAACTGTAAATTGCAAATGATGCCAGTTTGACCTAGGGTTGTGTGCCATGACCAGGATTTAGTTATTGACCTCTTGCCCTCTGACCTGGCACTTTAAGTAAACAAGGCAGTTTGGTGTTTGGGAGTCGTAGCGTAGACAAGGTAGGCAGTATTTCGCAAGGTAGGCAGTATTTCGCAAGGTAGGCAGTATTTCTCAAGGTAGGCAGTATTTCTCTAGGTGTGACACTGATACCAATTTAACCTCACTGTTTCTCCAAGGCAAATGTGGCAGCTTAGTTACACCATGGCAGGGAAGGAAGGCACGTTCGGTGTTAGTTATAAGGATCCACAACTTTTAATACACTAGTTACACCTTTGAAGTGACGCTTTAGTTATTTAATTTTAGTGAATGTGCGTCCACTCACTAATTCTTGTTACATGAGTTTGTTATCTAAGAAAAACCGTGAACTAACACTCATGTGAGGCTGTAATTTTTTAAGCCTGTCTCCATAAACAAATAGTTTGATATTGTATGTCCATTTGACTTGATGTATGACTGGTCCGAATAACTCATTGTGGTTCAAAATTTATACTTAAAATTATAGACAGACAGATAGATAAATAGATAGATAGGGAGATAGATATAATAATGTGTGTGAGAAATATTGGTGTATAACATCGTCACACTGGGAGTCCTTTTAGAGAGATGGCAAAATGTGTTGTTGACAAGATGGGACTCTCCTCGCTCCAGGGGGGCAAGGCCAGAGGTATTTGCCCAGGTAGTCCACAGGTAGTCATAATTCATAAACTCGTCCACCTGTCATCATATAATTCCTTCATAAACCCAGCAACGACAGCAAGATTATACCCGCCAAAGAACAGGAGCAGAATTCACAGTGTTAAATTATAGCGGAATTATGTGGAAAGATTATAGTGGAATTATGTGGGTAGATTTCGTCCACCGGGAGTAATAATTCACAGACTCATTCACCTGTCATCATATAATTCCCTCATAATCCTAACAATGACAGGAAGATTATACCAGCTCAGGAACAGCAGCAGGAGTTAGTGTGTTAGAGTCGTGTTATATGGGAGAGGGAGCAAGCATACTCCAGTGATGTAGCAGTTTGTTATGGCGGGATAGGAGGGAATGAGAGAGTAGAGGAGATGGATGGGGCCAGGGGACATGTATTTGAGAAAGTGTGGTAGCTCTGTTTTAAGAGAGAGAGAGAGAGAGAGAGAGAGAGAGAGAGATGAATGACGGTCAAGGTACACGCATCTGAAAAAGTCTGGTAGTCCTGTCTTGGCATTTAAAGAAAGAGAGAGAGAGAGAGAGAGAGAGAGAGAGAGACCACAGCACTTCTTCGTGACTGCCATCATATTCTAATGTCAAGCTACAGTTAGAACTCAGCATTCGAGATGGAGAGATGGTAGTTTTAGGCCAAGTTAGAGTAAAATGAGTATAGTTTTTTTTTCAGTCTTCTCACCGTCATTTTCACTCCTCTTTTTACCTCTACATCACCTCGTTGTTCCTCTCCTTCTCCTTCCACCCTCCTCCTTATTCCCCTTTGCTCCATCTCAAACGGGATCGTCTTTTTATGCATAAGGGAGTTTTTATAGTATGCTTCAATAATACTCACACCCTTATATCCTTATGCAAATTGTGGATACTCTCTCTCTCTCTCTCTCTCTCTCTCTCTCTCTCTCTCTCTCTCTCTCTCTCTAATATTACAAAGCACTAACACATTCCTCCTCTCCACTAACCAATGTAACGTATATAAAGATCATGTACTCTTTTGTAACACTGTACTTCTTCCTCTCAGTACATACATAGCAAAACCAGTGCAATAAATTCTCTCTCTCTCTCTCTCTCTCTCTCTCTCTCTCTCTCTCTCTCTCTCTCTCTCTCTCTCTCTCTCTCTCACTTTAACTGGCCATCAATACCCCCTGTTTTGTATCTTATGTATTCCTCACCCTCACATTGCCAGCTGTAATCTCTCTAACATTATGTATTGCTGTAAACTATGTAAATTTATGTATTGCCTAGTTACAAGACAGCAGTGGACATGATACTATCTCTCTCTCACTTCATAACTTACTAAGAAAAAGGTGGAGAAGTTTTATAAGGTGTCGAAGGCGTCTTGAGATGCTGGAAGGAGAGATGGAGAAGGAGGAGGAGAGGAGGAGGAGAGAGGAGAGATGGGTGAGATGGAGGAGAGAAGGAGAGATGATGGATGGATAGGGAAGGAGAAGGAGAGAGGAGGAGGAGAGAGAAGATGGTATAGGCGAAGAAGAAGGAGAGAGGAGGGATGGGTGGAGAAGCGGAAGGAGAGAGGAGGGATGGGTGGAGAAGGAATGGAGGAGGAGGAGAGATGGGTGGGAAGGAGAAGGAGAGAGGAGAAGGAGAGAGAAGGAAAGGGTGGAGAGAAAATGGAAGAGGAGGAGAGATGGATGAGATAAAGGAAGAAGAGAGTAAGAGAGAGAAGGGATAAGTGAAGAGGGAATGGAGTGCTTTATTTTTCCTATTACACATTGTCCTCTTCTGTGTTATACAAATCCTCCCAATTTCACCATAGTCCACATAAATACAAAAGGCATCTACAAAAATAAATCGCTAAATAAGAGGAGCTGAGGACGAGAATACCAGCTTTAGTGTGAGATAAGAAAATAATCTTAAATAGTATAAGATTTAAAGACTAAATTGGATTAGTGTGAGGAGCAAATTCCATAATCTCACCTGAATCTTATCTTAATCTTATCTCTGTCCTCCAGGTATGTATGGTGAGTCACTAATTGGTTTACCTGCGTCTACACCTTGCCACACCACTTTGTCTGTTGGACGGATCGGCAAAGGGACATCACATTTACTGGAGGTGACGAAAGCTAGGTGTATTTCGCTATCCTGTTTTTTTAATGTGTGTGTGTGTGTGTGTGTGTGTGTGTAAAAAAATAATTCGTTTGTTTATTTGTTACGGATGCATTGTCGATAAAATGAAACCATGAATGTTAAAGGGGGAGAGAGATATGTGTATAAATAGATAGATTAATAGATGTAGACAGATAGATACAGTAGATAGATAGATATAGATATAGATAGATGTATGTAGAAGAATGCATTTATTTATTTACATTGTTACAGATGCATGGAGGGTAAAAAATAAGTTATAAATGCCAACGGGAGAGAGAAAAATACCAAGAGCGTAACAATGGCGGGGTAATTATCATGCACTGGCTGTATTGTTTCCCTTTTCTTAATCTTTTTTCCCCATTTGCGACAGTCTTGGAGTGTGGGGAGGGAGGAAGGGAGGGAGGGGGAAGGGGAAGGGGGATAGGAGGGGAGGGAGAGGGGGGAGACAGAGACTGGGGGGCAGTGGAGAGGGATGCTGCGAGGGGAGGGAGAAGATGAGAGTGAGGTAAGGGAAGGGAGGAGGTGAAAGAGGGGGAGAGGGAGGGGGAGGGAGCTGGGTAAGAGGGAGGTAGAGGGAGGGAGAGGAAGGGAGATGAGTGTGGGTTTAGACTGGGAGTGGCGAGAGGGTGTGGGGAGAGGTGTTAGGGGGAGGGGAAGTGAGAGGAGGAGGCAGTAATAAATGGGGAGAGTAAGAAGCATTGGGTGTAAGGAGAGAAGAGGTGAGGAGGAAGGAGAGGGGAAGAACGTGAAGTGAGAGAGGGAAGGGGAAGGGAGAGGGGTATGAGGAGAATGGGGAGGGGTGTGGAGTGGGAGAGGAGTTACTGAATGAGAGAAAGGGGGGTGGAGGATATGTAGAAAGAAGTGGGGGGAAGGGGGAAGGAGGTTGATGTGGAGAGGAGGAAGGGAGGGGGTGAGGGAATTGTAAGAAGGAGGAGGAGGAGGGGAAAGAGGTGAGGGGGAGAGGGAGGAGAGGGAAACGGGAGGGGGGAGGGGGGAGGGGGAAACAAGAGGTAGCACTCTGCATTGTGTCGTGTAGAATGATTGGAGGAGACCTGTTTGCCGCGCACGCACACACACACACACACACACACACACACACACACACACACACACACACACACACACACACAGACACTATTAAAATGACGGAGATAAAGTGAGGAGAATAAAATGAGGAAGATTAAGAGGAAGAAATGAGGAAGATAAAATGAGGAAGATGAAATGAGGCAGACAGTAAAGGCAGAGGTAATGAGAAGTATTGAATATTGATCCAGTGTTTGGCCAATATCTCTCTCTCTCTCCTTCATTGTCATACCCACGCCAATCTCCACGTCTTATCATTTTTCCCTGCTCATTTTTTCCTGCTTATTTTTCCCGCTTATTTTTCCCTGCTTTATTTTCCCTGCTCATTTTCCCCTGCTCATTTTTTTCCTGCTTATTTTTCCCTGCTTATTTTTCACTGCTCATTTTTCCCTGCTCATTTTTTACCTGCTCATTTTTTCCTGCTAATTTTTCCCTGATTATTTTTCCCTGCTCATTTTTCCCTGCTCATTTTTCCCTGCTTATTTTTTCCTGCTCATTTTTCCCTGCTTATTTTTCCCTGCTCATTTTTCTCTGCTCATTTTTCCCTGCTCAATTTCCATGCTCATTTTTCCCTGCTCATTTTTTCCCTGCTCATTTTTCCCTGCTTGTTTTTTCCTGCCCCTTTTTTTTCCCACACTTCTTTATTTTCATCTGTCTTTATTATTTATTTATTTTTTTTTTTTGGTGTTTATCGTCTCATTTTCTTTCTTTTCTTTTCATTTTTATTGTACCTTAGGTCTTTGTATTTTTTTCTTTCTTTCTTTGCCTCATTATTATTTCTATTTTCATTTTCCTGTTTTTCATCCTTGTCTCTTTTCCTTATTCTTTACTTTCTCATTTTCTTTTTCTTTTTTCTCTTCATTTTCCTTTTTTTTCATTTTTTCTTGTTCTTTTTCTCTTCATTTTCCCGTTTTTCCTCCCTCTCTTTCTCTCCGCATGTCTACTTATCCTATGCTTCTCCATTTTTCTTCTTTTTCCTCTTCATTTTCCTGTTTTCATCCCTTTTTATTCCGTATTTCTTTTTCTTATTCTTTGCCTCTTCATTTTTCTAGTTTTTTCTCTTTTCATTTTCCTGCTTTCTTCCTTTTGTCTTTACACGTTTCTACTTCTTATTCTTTTCTTCATTTTCCTACTCATTCTTTCATTTTCATTTCCATATTTTCTTCATTTCCATTTTTTCATTTATTTCAGAAGGCCCTAGCATTACCTTCATTTCCACCTCATCACCATTTCATCATCTTCCTCTTTCCTTACATCACCATTTCCTTATTTTCCAGATCCTCATTTCTAAGTCTCATTTCCTCTTCATTCTTGTATTTTCTCTTCATTTTTTCCCCTTATTTAATCCTTTCTTCCTTACTTCCTCATCTCTCCGGCTCCTATCTTCACTTCCGCATTCACTTCCTCCTTATTATCTCGCCATTTCTTCCTTATTGATCTTATTTATTTACTTTTTCTTATTTTTGCAACATTATCTCCACACTGCATGCAACTTATTTTTTTTTTTAATTCACTATTCCTTTCACGCGTTTTCTACATCTTATATTTTTGCAGATCTCTGTGTTTGAAATAATTAATTGAAATGGTGGTATATATCTCTCTCTCTCTCTCTCTCTCTCTCTCTCTCTCTCTCTCTCCAGACATACATCCTTCACTCCCCATCCTTTATCGCTCACCCTTGGCATTGCAAATTCCAAAGTAATTGATTGCATTTTTCACATTGTACCGTTCCCTCTCTAGTGCAATTCTCACATCACAAACACACAATATAACTCCTTGGTATGCGCTATATCCCTCTGTCTATCTTGCCCTTAATCCTACCTTCCTCTTCTATAAATCTTTGGCATCTGCTATATTCCTCTTCATCTACTTTGTCTAAAATCCTGTCCTTCTCTTTCATGCCCCTCTCACTGCAAGGTCCACATGCAAGAATTCGACGTACTCTCATCATTGCAAACTTAACCCTGTCATGCATGCAATTTGTGTTCATCCATGTTTAAAAAATGATTCCAAAACTTCTCATTCTCCTCCACATCTCCTCAAATCAGGATGCATCTGCAATAATCAGGCGTACCCTCATCACTGCAAACGTAACCTTGACATGCATGCAGTCTGAAGTCATGCATGTGTAATAGATAGCCAATACATTTTTCCCTCTCCTCCACACACCTCTCAAATCAAGGTGCATTTGCAATAATCTTAGGTGCTTTCAACTTTGCAAACTTAAACCTGACATGCATGCAATTTAAGTTCATGCATATTCTGGAATTTGTCCTCCTCCAAACACCTCCGCAAAGCAACAATCTTAGTCGCCTTCAACTTTGCAAATTTAACCTTGACATACATGCAGTTTAAGTCCATGCACGTTTAATAAATAAGTCTAAATTTTGCACTTCTCCAGGCGCCTCCTCAAATCAAGATGCTCATGCAATAATCTTAGCCACTTTCGCCATTGCAGACTTAAACTTAATATTGCACCTGAAGATGATACATTAATAATCACTCCCTGGAGATCATAGGCAGAGGGAAATGCAGACAGAAAACATTTTTATTTATTTTTTTATCCCGAACCCAAGGAATAAGGTCAATATTTAACCACCTAAGCGGAATAAATCCTAAAATAAATCCTATCTTATCTGACAGCCATTTTCCTTGCCACTCAGTGTAGAGTTACCTGCAGTACTGGTTTTACTACATCAAGTGAGTGGATGATGTGCCTTCCTATCTACCACAAAAGATTGAAATTGTTTTATATGGCAGTAATCCCCACCACAGCCACTCTCACCATACTATTTTCATCACATCATCATCACTACCACCATTCTCATCCTCATCACCAGCACAGTCTTCATCATTACAGTCATCACCATCATCACCACCAACACCATACCATTTTCATCATGACCATCATTATTATTATTATTATTATTATCACTGTAATCATCACCATCACCATATTTTCATCTTCATCATCCCCATCAGTCACCATCATCACAGTAATCATCACCATCATCATCGCCACCAACATCACCACAATCACCATCATCACCATCACCAACACCATCGTCAACACCATTATCATAACCATCACCATCACCACCATCACCATCACCATCATCATCACCATCACCATCATCACCATCACCATCATCACCATCACCATCATCACCATCACCATCACCACCATCAACATTGTGTTACGCAAGACCTCTGGCCATGAGTGTAGGATGGGATTAAAGGGGAGAGAGAGAGAGAGAGAGAGAGAAAGGGAAGTGAGAGAGGGGGAGTAAGAACTTGGTAGAGAAAGCTGAGTGAGAGAGAGGGGGGGGAGAGGGGGAGTAAGAACTTGGTAGAGAAAGCTGAGTGAGAGAGAGGGGGGGGAGAGGGGGAGAGAAAGGAGGGTGAAAGAGATGGAGGGGGAGGAAGGGAAGGAGGTAAGAGGAAGATAAAAGGAAATATGTACCCGAAGTGAGAAGGAGAGGAGGTAGAGAGAGAGAGAGGGGAGGGGTAGAAGAGAGGAGGGGAGTAAGAAGAAAAAAAAGAGTGAATAGAAGGGAAGAGAGGAGAGGAAGAGACATCAGGAGAGGAGAGAGGAGGGAGGAAGACGAGAGGAAGGAGAGAAGAGAGGAGGGAGGAAGAGGAGAGGAAGGAGAGAAGAGAGAAAGAAGGAGGGAAGAGAGAAGAAAGGGAGAGTAAATACAGACATGCACAAAAGACATCAATATTCTACACCTGCTTCGTCAATGGGCTCCCTAACACCTTTTCCTAACCGACTTATTTCATTTACTACACCTTACCGTCCATGTCTCTTACCTCACACTTACTTCACACTCACCTCACTCTTACCCTCATACTATTTCCCCCATTTCTATCTTTCTCCTTCACCTTTTTCTTTCTCTCTCCTCTCTCTCATCTTTCTATCTCTTTCTCTCCGTCTTATACATTTATTCTAACTGCTCTCTCTCTCTCTCTCTCTCTCTCTCTCTCTCTCAGGCCATTGGTAATTAGAGAGTGGCAGAAATTTATGGCCTGTTGCTCTCTCACTTTCTCACTTTTTTCCCCCACTTTCTCTCGCTCCCTCTCCCTTCCAGCCACTTCCTCAAACTCTCTCTCTCTCTCTCTCTTTCTCTCTCTCTCTCTCTCTCTCTCTCTCTCTCTCTCTCTCTCTCTCTCTCTCTAACTCAACTCAATTTCGCCTGATTTATATCTTCTCATGAATGCTAAAGGAGCTGAAAGATTGAGAGGATAGAAAAAAGGAGAGAGAGAGAGAGAGAGAGGGTCACAGGTAGAAAGTAAGAAAGGGTGGAAGAGGGAGAGGGTGGAGGGAGAAAGTGAAGAAATAATGTAAAAGAGAGAGAGAGAGAGAGGGAGAGAGAGAGAGAGAGAGAGAGAGAGAGAGAGAGAGAAAGTGGGAGAGAGAAAGGTCACTGAACCCTAAGGACTGTAAAATTTTATGAGAAAATCTTAACTTTAAAAATATATACATATTTTAAATCAGCTTTCATCCTTGACATGATTTTTTTCCCTCCTTCCTTCCTTCCTTCCTTCCTTCCTCCTTCTTTTCCCTCTCTTCCTCCCTTGTTGCCTTCCTTCCTTCCTTTCTGTTTTCTTCTGTTCCTTCCTTCCTGTTTTTTTCTTTCTTTCCTTTCTTCCTTTTTTCCTTCCTTCCTTCCTTTCGTTTTCTTTTCTTTCTCCTTCCTTCCATCCTTCCATCCTTCTTTCTTTCCTTCTTCCTTTTTTGTTTTTTTTGCTTTCTTTTTCCTTTACTTCCTTTCACTTCTCCTTTTCTCCTCTCAATTTCCTTCCAGTATTAATTCCTTATCTCTGTTTCTCTCCTTTCCTTCCTTTTTTCCTTCTTTTTTTCCTCCTCCCTTCCTTCCTTCCTTCACTTCATCCTTCCCATTCTTTCCTCCCATCCTCCCTTTTGTCCCCTCCTTCCCATTCCTCTTTTCCCCTCGCTTCTCTTTCTTCCCTTCTTTCTCTTTTCTCCTTCCCTCCATTTTCCTCCCTCTTTCCTTATTTTTTTCCTCCTACTCCTCTCTCCTCCTCTTACTTTCCTCCCTACCTCTTGTCTTCTACCTCCTCCCTCTTTATTCCTCCTATCTCCCTTCTCTTTCTCCCTTTCCTCGTCTCTTTCCTCCTCCTTCTTCCTCGTCACTTTCTCTTTCCTCCTCATTTTTCGTCGTCTTTCTCCTCCTCCTCTTTCCTCATCTTTTTCTTTGCCCTCCTCATTTTCCTGATACTTTTCTCTCTCCTTCTCATTCTCTTTATTGCTCCTTCCCGATCTTTCTCCCTTCGTCTTCTTTTCCCTTCTTCCTATTAAATAAGTTAGTATGTTTCTGTAGATGTACTGTTTATATATATGGTATATATTTGAATACATGAATATCACACACACACACACACACACACACACACACACACACACACACACACACACACACACATTTCATATTAAAGTGTGCATGCAAGTATGTGTGTGTGCATGTATGTATGCAGGTATGTGTACGTAGATATATATGTATGTATGCATGTATTTTGTATGTATTTTGTATGTATATATGTATGTATGTATGTATGTTTGTAGATATGTATGTATGAATTGTGTATGTATGTATATCTATGAATGTATGTGTATGTATATATGCCTTATGTGTCTGTATGTGTATGTATGTATGTATTGCCTATGTATGTATTTGTGTGTGTATGTATGTGTGTTTTTCTGTGTACCCCCATATACGTCAAATACTGGGGATCCGATTCTGCTGTTTTTTGTTTTGTTTTTTTTGTGTGTGTCATATTTCATTCTTTGGTATCCCTTTAAGCCTTGTAATATCCCTCTATCTTGTATTGCATGCCGTGGAGAGAGAGAGAGCGAGGGAGAGAAAGAGAGAGAGAGAGAGAGAGAGAGAATAGGAGGGAGAGTGATAAAAAGTAAAAAGGTGGAAACTGTTAAATGGGTAAAATTATAGGTAACTGAGAGCAAAAAGAAAGATGAGAGAGAGAGAGAGAGAGAGAGAGAGAGAGAGAGAGACAGACAGACAGACAGACAGACAGACAGACAGACAGAGAGAGAGAGAGTTTTAGAAAAGATTAGATGACCCACCTTACGAGACTAAAAGGAAAATTGATAAGGAAATAATATATAAAGTCATCTGAATCACTGTCCTCCTCCTCTGATTCTCTCTCAAGGCAGCCTATAGATCTAACAGGCACGGGGGCAGCACACACCCTGCCACACCCCAGTATCAGTATCAACACCAACACACAAAAACCATCGATACACACAAGAAGACACTAGAGATTGTCTTCATAAACCTGTGGCCAAACTATTGCAACCAGGTTTTTAAAGTTTCTCTCTCTGACACTCACAGAATATGAGAAATTGTTTATTAAAATGCCTCCTTAATGGCCAGCATTGAAAACTTGTAAATAATCAGGTCATGTAGCAGCTGACGTGTCAAATCAACTCAAGTCAAGCTGAGCAACCTTGTACTTCATAAGAAAGTCGCTGAAATGCCTCCTAACAGCCGAAGTTGAAATTAGCCTAATAGTCAGCTGTTGCGTCAACTGGCGCACAGCTATGTTAAATCAGCTCAAAATTTCAAGATGAGCAGCTCTGAATTTCTTAAGGATATCTCTCAGACCTCTCCAAGGGCATATATTCGAATTTTCCTTGATATAAAAAAAAAAAAAAAACATCCCCCAGGTGTACCTCATATTGGCTTGGCTTCATCGCAGGTAAAAACGATCTACACACACACACACACACACACACACACACACACACACACACACACACACACACACACACACACACACACACACACACACACACACACACACACACACACACACACACACACACACACACACACACAAAACCATCAACTCTACGCAATCCTCGCCACCAGCACACAACCCACCATTACCACCATCACAAAGCACAGTATTGCATCTTCCACACCATACTTACCTCACACCTTGAACACATAATCCATTTCTCGTATTCACGTCTGGTTCGGAGGCTCCCAAGCACCTTTTCCTTAGCGATTTGTTTTTGGATAAGGCTGGTTAGCATCCTTTTGTACGCTATTTAGGTAGAGTATGGCGATATTGGAAGGATTTGTGTAATACAGAAGAAGAGAGTAAGGTGTAATAAGCAAAATAAATCAACAAGGAGGAGGTGTTAGGGAGCTTCCTTAACCGATGAGAATACGGACTCATATTCACTCTTTCCACACGCTTTTTTTCCGAATCAGTAAACGCCATAAATATATTTTTTTGTATTCGTCCTTACATGCACCCTTCACTTGCTGATGTTACCTGATTCACACATCCCCTACCACTACTACTACTACTACTACAGGTACTACTACTACTACTACTACTACTACTACTACTACTACTACTACTACTGCTACTCCTCCTGCTACTCCTCCTCCTCTTCCTCCTCCTCCTCCTCCTCCTACTACTACTACAACTACTACTACTACTACTACTACTAAGAAAAAAAATTCTTTCATTACTCACTATTCTCTGTTTACCTTAATTAGGGAAAAAAACTACCGTCTCTTCATCTTTTTTTCTAAACCGTGGCGATAGATTGACACTAGAAATATGATGCTAGTCACGAAGAAGTGCTATGGAGAGGATGTAGAGCTGTAGTAGCAAACTAAGGTGCCATGATTCGAGTATTTCTGCCTAGTTAAAATGAAATGTGTGTGTGTGTGTGTGTGTGTGTGTGTGTGTGTGTGTGTGTGTGTGTGTGTGTGTGTGTGTGTGTGTGTGTGTGTGTCTGTCTGTCTGTCTGTCTGTCTGTCTGTCTGTCTGCTGTCTGTCTGTATGTCTGTCTATCTGTGTGTGTGTGTGTGTGTGTGTGTGTGTGTGTGTGTGTGTGTGTGTGTGTGTGTGTGTGTGCATGTTTTAAGAGAATTCTGAATAGGCATTTAAATTCGTATACTGTATAGATAAAAACAGCAAATAATACACAAACTGACAAAAAATTACTGCAGAATATTTAAAAATGTTTCGTCCACTGTATCAGAAACTTCTATAGAATGTTTCAAAAAGTTTCGTTCACTGTATAAAAGAAACTGGAGACGAAATTTTCAGATCCTCCATGGAACAATTGTACAACCACGCCCCTCCTTCCCACTGGTACAATTCCAATCTTTTATTTTATTTTATTTTTTTTTGCATTTTCCCTCAAATGGCTCCCTCCACTCCCTCCACTACGCTTCAGTATTTATTCATCCTACCTCCTGCCTTCCCAGTCTTCACTCTTTTCACGGCATTCTCCACTTTTGACAGGGACAGGGTTGGTTATTCATGGACATTTTTCATTCTAAGTCCAGTTAGTTATCTTATTCAGGGACTTTTTTTTTTTTCATTTTTCATTCTTTCCCAGCATGCTTCACTCCTCCTACATTCTCGTTAATCTGCATATTTTATTCATTCATCCTTCTTTCAGCATTCTTCACTTCTCCTTCACTTTCTTTCATTTTAACCATTCATTCATTCATCATCCACTTCACGTCATTCTTCACGTCTTCTTCCTTCTCTTTTTCACCATTCATTCATTCTTCATCCTTCTCTCATCATTCTGCACGTCTCCTTCACTTCCTTTATTTTTCACCATTCATTCATTCTTCATCCTCTCTGCGGCATTCTTCATTTCTTCATTCTTTTTCATTTTTCATCTTTTATTCACGTACTTTCTCTGCTCCTCCTGCCTTATTCTTCACTCTTTTCACTTCATTCTTCACTTTTGACAGCATCTTCCCCCTTTTTTCATTCTTCATTCTTTTCACGTCATTCTTCACTTCTTCACTCTCTTTAATTTTCATGTCTATTCACATACTCTATCAATACTTGATTCTTTCCAATTATTCATTCTTTTCACGTCATTCTTCACTTCTTCACCCTCTTGTATTTTCATCTCTCTTCACGTACTTTATCGTCAGTCTTCCTTCCAATTATTCATTCTTTCATTATATTATTCACTTTCAACACTGACCTTTTTGTTTGTGTGTGTATGTATGTATTTGTGTGTGTGTGTGTGTGTGTGTGTGTGTGTGTGTGTGTGTGTGTGTGTGTGTGTGTGTGTGTGTGTGTGTGTGTGTTTCATGGAGAGGGCAATTTACGGGCTCCTGGCCTTTGGTTCCTTCTTCCATGCATTAAAAAAAAATCATTGTTCATGGACATTTACAAGCACATTCCTCTTATTCATTCTTCATTCTTTTTCACTGCATTCTACACTATCATCATTTATCATTTTTAGAGGCATTACATTCAGTTATTTTCCATCATGCTACTCAGTCATGCTAACCAACGCTCCTCCTTTATCAGTTATATTTATTATTTATCAAGAATCTGTATTTCCTTGTTTTACGTAAGATTTTGTGAT